>NC_090448.1:566376558-566684459 GCF_031143425.1 Pleurodeles waltl | reverse complement strand
ATTAGGTGCTGCCCCATTTCTCATTAAATTGCCCCATGATCTTTAATGGCAGGTTAATTTGTATTTGTATGTGAGCGACACAATTCAGCAGACAGGCGTATGTGTACACTATAGGTACGTCAGGTATGTGTAGATGATATGTAGTTGGTTATGGCACCACTTGGGTGGCATTTGATTTAGGTTCTGCCAGACACTTGCACACCATGATGTACGTGGGACTGTGCCTATGTGTGACTTTTTTTAAATGGCCATAACCTATGCAATTTACATGGCTGAGCTAATCTTTGTTTGGTGTAATGTGTGTGTGTTCTGTATTTAGTTGTCAAACTGTGGACACTTGTAGTGGTTTGTGAGCAGCTTCTGTATGCCAGTGGGACTTGGCTCCACCTGTCCATACGTGGTGTGCCAGTCAGGGTGTGGCTGTGTTATGTACATGTGGGTGTATGTGCTTGTGAAGTGCAATGAATGCTTAGTAGTGTGGAATGTTCCATATGTGTTGTTGCCTGTACAACTATGTACCCCTGCCCATGTGTATTTAGTGTGATGTTTGTCTTTTTTGTCCTGCATGGTTGGTGTGTTGTGTGCATAATGATTGGTATGGTGGTATACCTAAGAGTAGACCATTTGCATATTGCCCATCCTGGAACCACTAATTGAAGGTGCAATGGTGGTGTCTTATCCAGGTGACTGGTTGACACCTGTTCGGTATAAGTCAATAAGGACGCTCAATGAAGGACCACAAGCCAATTATGAATGCAATTTAGCTTTACTAGAATTTCAGGTAAATGTATGCATTTAGCACATCAACAATGGTAGAATAAGAATAGCAATGAAGAGCATCTATTTATATATGAGTACACTACAAAGGGCATCTATGTATATATATGAGCAAAGAGTTCATTGACAGATATAAGCTTTGATTAACTGTATACCAAAATGCATCACACTACGATGTTCAGGAAGCAAAATATAAACGAGTTGAATACTTCAGATAAGCTTTGATTTACTGCACACCAAAATGCATGTTTCAATAACTGCAGCAGGCTCACACTACGATGTTCAGAAAGCAAAATATAAACGAGCTGAATACTTCAGATTAGCTTTGATTAACTGCATACCAAAATGCATGTTTCAATTACTGCAGCAAGCTCACACTGCGATGTTCAGAAAGCAAAATATAAAGGAGATGAATGCTTCAGATTATAAACACAGTGCAAGCATAATAATCAATCATAATAATAGAGCAGAGAAACAAAGGCCTATCATCCCTGTGTGGAATTTAACTTAGTACACGAAATGCTGGGAAGCCCTCTACCGCCTGCTTGGACCTCTCTCCCCCTCAAGCGTCACAGTCTCTGAACAGCAAACAGGGAGGCAGCGCTGGGCCATGGCAGCTTTCACAACCCCATCTGCGAGCTTCAAATCCCTCACCCGCACTTCAGTGCTTAAATAACTCGAAGCTTGGATTCTAGCCCTTTCTGGCATTTTCTAGCTATGTTATCAGCACTTGTCTCTTGGCTGCTCTGCCCTTCCCCAGCCTTTGTTTTCATTCCATCTTCTCCCTGTACTCTCGTTCTCAAGGTTGAGACGGAGTCTCCTACACAAACAAGCTTGAACATCGTGAACTTTTCCACGTTGTTCGGGGGTTTCAGCAGGCATCACGCTCATCTACACTGCTCAAGCTAATTAACCCTTCACATCACAATGTCTTCCGCACCTTTCCCTATACTGATCACTCCACCCCTTAGATGAGCGTGATGCATGCAAAACAGATATAATTTATTTTGACATTCCGCTAGCTAGGTTGCTACGAGTACTTGTCAGCATTATTCTAAGCACCTGCATCTTAGTATAACGCTGTTTTGTGCATACATATAGGGGGTTATTCTGACCCTGGCGGTCATGGACCGCCAGGGCCAACGACCGCGGAAGCACCGCCAACAGGCTGGCGGTGCTTCCATGGGCATTCTGACCGCCGCGGTCAGAAACGGGAAACCGGCGGTGTCCCGCCGGTTTCCCGCTGCCCCTGGGAATCCTCCACGGCGGTGCTGCAAGCAGCGCCGCCATGGAGATTCCGACCCCCTTCCCGCCAGCCTGGTTCTGGCGGTTTTCACCGCCAGAACCTGGCTGGCGGGAACGGGTGTCGTGGGGCCCCTGGCAGTGCCCATGCCATTGGCATGGGCACTGCAGGGGCCCCCTAACAGGGCCCCACATAGATTTTCAGTGTCTGCGTGGCAGACACTGAAAATTGCGACGGGTGCAACTGCACCCGTCGCACCCCTTCCACTACGCCAGCTCCATTCGGAGCCGGCATCCTCGTGGTAGGGGGTTTCCCGCCGCGGTCTTTTGATCGCGGTACGGTCTTCTGGCGGTTCCCGCCAGGCCGGCGGCATCCGCCGCCGGCGGGGGTCAGAATGACCCCCATAGTCTACATAGTATAGTCATTAGTGTAACACAAACAATCAGTAACCAAATTAGCGGATGTAGCACTATATTCATATCTCCAAGTGCCCAGCCTAAGAAGATGTCATACCAATGATGCTCAGTTATTTGCTGGATGCGCAAAGCAGTGTGCATAAGCTGATTAGCGTCTATGGACATCTGTTTGGCTGTATCCTTGGTGTATTTAGCTGCCATATCAAATTTAGCAAAGGTAACTTGTGCGTAGTGCCTGATTGCCTCTAATCTGGGTAGCTTAACAACAAGCGAGATTTTCCAATCTAACTGCGCTCGCATTGGCGTCTGTAATGTGGTAATGGTGAACTTTGTCGGTCAGTACAAGATGTGAGTGCTTATGTCAATAATGCTGGTAATATTGCACATACACATTACTTGCTCTCCGTTGGTTTGTATAAATCCGTTAATTAGTAAGGGATGATTAGTGACATAACATATGCTCTCTGTCCCTGTCTGATATAAGTCTGTGCCATTAATAGGATAAGGTAACCATTCACATTCTCCTAGTATTGTGTGAAGACATGGATCTAGCACCCTTCCAGTGTGGGCACATACCTACCCCTTAGACCAATCTGCACATCTAGTGGGATCTACAGTGTAATTTGTTTGATCAATCCACTTTTTGTCAGTGTGAGGTATCCACCATTCTTTACCTATCACTACGCAGAGCAATATAAAGGGGCATCATATGTCCGGAGGAAGATCACTTCTTGCTATATCAAAAAAGAGCATAACACATTTCTTCCTCACAGTGAAACTGTATGGGCTTTACCCATATTTCCTCAGGCAAATGCAATTGTTGTCTCCAATATTCACCCTAAAGCTGTCCCCATTCTGCTTTAAAGTCTGCATACTGTTGATTAACAATGCTTTGCCATGGTATGCACTGGATGCCCTTAGTCACTGTTTGTGTGTTTTGAAAACTTTTTCTGAATTGTTCATAAGTGAAATTATGCCATTGCCAATCGCAATACAACCCACGCAGGACTTTCCATACTTCTTGTGAGTGTGTGGGCCCCCATTGAGAAATTACTTTTATGGCCTCTCCTGTACTATATCCTGTAGAAGATAGCTTATTCCTAATGGCTTCAACATCAAAAGAATTCAGGGCCCCTACCCCGATTCCCATGGCCCCAGCTATCAAGGACCCTAGATCTCTTCTAATGCGTAACTTTGGCAAGGGCCATAACTGTGGTGTCCATGGTGCACATAATGGATCATACTTTGAGACATTCCCCTTGGCAATATTTATCTGTAACACAATATGATTAATTATGCTTGCATGCAGAGCTTGCTTGCATCCTATTCTATAGCGAACTATGGAAACGTTGCCTAAGTTGCTGACCATGCGTCTTTCCGTTACATAAAACATGAAGGCTGGTGGTTTGGAGTATCGAACTCCTTTGGTTCCGTTGTTCATTGTAACACCCACCATATGTCCTGGTAAAATAATTTGTTTGTCAGAGCAATCATAAGGTTTACACGGGTATGCCTGTGCTGGTGTAAAAGGTACAATGGTATCACAATATTTACATATCATAGCATATAACTCAAAGCCTGTACTGTTGCTGGCGTCCCCTACAACTCGTTCAGTCCGTTGGCATGTCAGATTTGCTGTCCAGTTACCTTCCAGGTCACAGCTTTGGCAGCCATCCACTTGCCTCCAGGTACCTTCACGTGGCAAAGTGAAACATTTCCCTGGTCATCAGTTACGTTAGCGGCTTGAGGTGCACAAGTGACATGAAGGTCCGTAACAACATTCTCTGCTACATTCGGTCGGACCCAAACACTTCTTCCGGTTGTAATTATGACCACAAACAGGAACCACGTCATCGACACAGATGTCATTGTTTATGACCGTGGGATAAGTCTCACTGCAGGTACAAATACAGGTACATTAGAGTTCTTTAAAAGTACAATATACGTACTCCCCACCCCTTGACTCAATATCTCTCCTGCCTCTGGCTTTTACCCTGGATGGGTCACCCATACTTTTCTTCCTGTGCTTCCAAATCCTCCCTCACCTCTCTGGGTGTTATCGGAGGGGCAGATCTTTCTTCAATGTGGGGGGTGTACGCTTGCTCACAAATCAATTGTGCAAGTCTGTCATGTGCTGATAACTTTTTAGCTGTTCTTTCACTAATCCGTTATATCATGCCTGCAGCTTGTGGATAATAACTAAGGTGCAAAATCCACCAAACTCCCTGTTCCTGCGCCCAGCCCTGCACTGTTTTCCCTGAAAAGTGTGTGCCCCTATCTGTTTGGATCTCATCAGGTGCCCCATAATGTTTTATCAGGTAGTTTAGCCCTCGTAAAGTGGACTTTTGATCTGCAGACTTACAGGGCATACCCAACATAAGGCCAGAGTAGGTCTCCACCATGGTCAATACGTAGCTTTTTCCTCCTTCTTTTGGTAGCGGCCCGATATAGTCCAATTGCCACACCGTAGCAGTTGCAGTTCCTCTTCTGATATGGCCACTAGGCTTCTTTTGCAGGGGCATTTGTCTAATCTGGTTGCATGTGGGGCACTCATTTACTGCTTGTTGCACTTGTTCTTTAGTAACTGGAATTTGTCATTGCTGTGCCCATGTATAAGTGCCATTCTCTCCTAGATGTCCGGATGTTGCATGGGCCCTGTTTGCTAAAGCAGCTTCAGCTTCCTCATTGATGACCACCATTTGTGTTTTGGCCATTTGATCTGCGGTGTTGTTGAATAGAGATGCAAGTGAGGTATCCGATGGGCAATGGGCATCCACATGTCCCACATAGATTTGACATTTTTGTCCTTTCTCCCACATCTCTTCCCATAGCTGCTCGCCTCCCGACATGGGGGTGCCTTTAATTTTCCATCCATCCTTACGCCAAGTCGGGGCCCAGCTTACTACTCCTTGGTAAGTGGCCCAACTGTCAGTGTACACAAATGTTTTCTCTCCGATGGGGGCTTGTATGATCACTGCTGCTACCCCCTGCAGTTCTGCAAGCTGGCTTGATCCATTATCCCCACCTCGCAGCAACATTGTTTCTGTAGCAGGCTGGAATGCGACTGTTTGCCATTGTCTTTTTCCTTGATAGTACCGGGCGGTACCATCTGTGAACCATGCATTTTGCTGTTCTTCTTCAGTGAGTCGTTCAAAAGGTGGGGCTGTCTTAAATGGTGAGGATTCCATTTCAGAGGGCCCTGGCGCAGGGGCCATTGCCTGCAAGTCCACTGCCCCTAGCGTATCTTCTTGTAACTTCAACACTCCTGCTGGTCCCGGTTTTGCCCTCTGCTGCAGATACCATTTCTACTTCACGATGGTAAACTCCTGCGCTCTGCCTACTTTAGTGCCAACCCCTCCTTCTCTTGTCCAACCTAGTAAGGGGACCGATGTTCTTAAGGTGACCGGCCGATCATCAGTTATGCGTTCTGTTTCCACTAATGCCCGATATACCCCTGCTAGTTCTTTTCCTAACGGGGTGTAATTGCTCATGGATGGTGTTAATCTCTTTGACCAAAATCCTTGTGGCACCTTCTTTTTTTCCTGCCTCTGCCATAGGCTCCACATCACTACATCATCTACATCATCCTGTACTATCATTTCCAGCTCAAACGGGTCTCCTTTGATGGGATCTAACGTAAAAGGATTCTGTAATGCATCTTTTGCTCCAGTGTCCCACAATCTCACCAACCATTTAAACGAAGGCTTTGCAGGCATCTGCCTAAACATACGGGGTATCTCCAACAACTCACTCTGCGTATAATCTCTCATCAAATGAGAATTCTGTATTTGCCTACCATTCACTCCCTTTGATTTGTTTTGCACAAGTGGGCGAACCTCCATTACACTTCCTCTTCCACCTTCAACTTCACCTGCACTTCCTTCTCCACTTTCAACTCCACCTAGTTCTGTTACACGTACTTCCACCTCATCCTCCCAATTCCAGTCATCATTATCTGAGACTGTTCCATCCCAAGTATATGGATCCCAATTTTCTTTGCGTATCAATGCCCTCACTTGCACAGTTGAGGGTATTTTAGGCTTCTGCCTACTCTTCTGTTTGCGTACCACTGCCCTCACTTGTACAGTTGAGGGCATTTTAGGCTTCTGCCTACTCTTCTGTTTTGCTACTCGTACTGCTAATGCGGTGCACCTTGCCTCCATTTGATCACCCTGAGTCTCTGCAATTTCTATGGTCTCTTTCATAAGTAACTGCCTTTCCTGCAAGGCTGCAACCTCATCCCGCAGTTTTGTCTTCCTGTATACTATATGGAGCGCAGACAGGAAAAGCCATCCCACTTACCCTGCCGCTTTCAGCTCCAACTTCGCGCCTCTTAGTTTCACACTCTCGACCGCATCTTCCACTAAGAGAGGAGTCACTTTCTCATCTAGTGCTTCCCATAAAACTGGCGCTGCCCACCAGTTCAGGAGTCCTGCCACACCAGAGAACGGGTCAGTTGCTAACCACCCGGGAATGGATCTGGCTTCTGCCTCATGCTGCCTTCTGCTCTCTGCCCCATTTTTCTTACGTCCCCAAAGAGGCATTATTGACTTATACCCCACTTCTGGTACCAAAATGTCTTATCCAGGTGACTGGTTGACACCTGTTCGGTATAAGTCAATAAGGACGCTCAATGAAGGACCACACGGCAATTATTAATACAATTTAGCTTTACTAGAATTTCAGGTAAATGTATGCATTTAGCACATCATCAATGGTAGAATAAGAATAGCAATGAAGAGCATCTATTCATATATGAGTACACTACAAAGGGCATCCATGTGTGTATATATATGAGCAAAGAGTTCATTGACAGATATAAGATTTGATTAACTGTATACCAAAATGCATCACACTACGATATTCAGGAAGCAAAATATAAACGAGTTGAATACTTCAGATAAGCTTTGATTTACTGCACACCAAAATGCATGTTTCAATTACTGCAGCAGGCTCACACTACGATATTCAGAAAGCAAAATATAAACGAGCTGAATACTTCAGATTAGCTTTGATTAACTGCATACCAAAATGCATGTTTCAATTACTGCAGCAAGCTCACACTGCGATGTTCAGAAAGCAAAATATAAACTAGCTGAATGCTTCAGATTATAAACACAGTGCAAGCATAATAATCAATCATAATAATAGAGCAGTGAAACAAAGGCCTTTCATCCCTGTGTGGAACTTAACCTAGTCCACGAAATGCTGGGAAGCCCTCTGCCGCCTGCTTGGACCTCTCTCCCCCTCAAGCGTCACGGTCTCTGAACAGCAAACAGGGAGGCAGCGCTGGACCATGGCAGATTTCACAACCCCATCTGCAAGCTTCAAATCCCTCACCCGCACTTCAGTGCTTAAATAACTCGAAGCTTGGATTCTAGCCCTTTCTGGCATTTTCTAGCTATGTTATCAGCACTTGTCTCTTGGCTGCTCTGCCCTTCCCCAGCCTTTGTTTTCATTCCATCTTCTCCCTGTACTCTCGTTCTCAAAGTTGAGACGGAGTCTCCTACTCAAACAAGCTTGAAAATAACATTGTGAACTTTTCCACGTTGTTCGGGGGTTTCAGCAGGCATCACGCTCATCTACACTGCTCAAGCTAATTAACCCTTCGCGTCACAATGTCTTCCGCACCTTTCCCTATACTGATCAGGTGGAATATATATGCATCATGGAGGATGCCGGGATATTTTGCTAGGACTTTGGTGAAGAGCCCACAGTGGTCTACAATGGCCTGCACATTGATTGAATGAGTGTGCTTGCGGTTCCTATATCGGTGTTCTGTTGCTGCAGGTGGCACCAGTTGCACATGGTTACAGTCCATTGCACCCCGCACGTGGGGGAACCCAGCAATTGGGTAGAAACCTTGCTTGGTCTCCTGCTGCAGATGCTAGGTGTTTGGGAAGCAGATGTGGGGGGTGTGAGGCCTATGATAGTGTCCAGGACCTTAGGTAGGAGGACCAAGAAGGATGGCTGGGACATACCAGCCACTTGTGCATCTGTTATCTGAAAAGATCCAGACGCCAGCATATGGAGAACAGCAAGGAGTTTGGTCATAGGTGGAATCGTAGTGGGAGTTTGCACCCTTACTGTGATGTGTGGCGCAATGTGGTGCAGCAGGCGTACAATGAACTCCCAGTTCAGTTGTTACATCCTGATCACATCTTGTTCCCTGAGGCTAAGGATGGTTGTGCGCTGTCTGAAGATCCTCTCCCGCCTTCTGCGCTTCCTTTGTGGCTGCTGTGGTGGTGTTTGTGGTTGCTGCGGTGGTGGTGGAGGGACCTGCTTTCTTCGCTGACGTCTGCGGCATGTGCCAAGCTGGAGCAGTACTACTTCCATGTTCTCCTGGAGGTTTCAAGTGCTCCTTCTGTGTGTTTTTCTGGAGTGGTGATGTGTGGGCCTCTTTTTAACACCTGGTCTGACCCGGTATTAAATTTTGACGCTAATTGAACTTAGCACCATTTTTTAGGTCCGCTTCCTTGGTATGCATTGTTTTTG
Organism: Pleurodeles waltl; assembly: GCF_031143425.1. Lineage (NCBI taxonomy): Eukaryota > Metazoa > Chordata > Amphibia > Caudata > Salamandridae > Pleurodeles > Pleurodeles waltl. The sequence goes on along the minus strand of NC_090448.1, from coordinate 566,675,528 downwards.
TGTTGGTAGGTAAATATGGCGCTAGGGGGCTAGCGTAATTTTTTAGAAAGGGAACGTCTACCTTGCATCTCATTGTCGCAATGAGGCGCAAGGTGGATTGGCGCTCCCTAGGAATGGCGCTAACTGCGATATTTTGATGCTAGACAGGTTTAGCATCAAAATATAAATATGGAGTTAGGTTTGCACCTCTTTAGCATAAAGAAAAATTATATTAAGGCGGCACAAACATTTAATAAATATGGGCCTAAGACTCTGGATGAAATGGGTTTGAACACAAAGCTAATCAGTTAAACCGAGTTCAAATCCAAGTCAAGATCCATCCCAACACTATCCTATGACACCATTGATATGTTCCATGAGACAACAGTGAAGTAATTGAAACATCTGAGGAAACAGATTTGCAAAAAGCAGAAAAATCTGTGGTATTTGACCTGGTCCCAAATTCGAACTTTCCGCACATTGGGGTTGAGAACTGTCTGTGTAATCAAACCACCTGACAAGGGTGGGAGTATAGGGCCAGATGTATGAAAAGAAATGCACTCGCAAACGGTGCGAATCGCAAAAATCAGCCGTTTGCGAGTGCAAAAATGTGATCTGCGATGCATGAAAGGCATTCGCAGACCAAAAATAAGAAATCGCAAAAATTGCGATTTTTTTCGGTGCGACCTGGTTTTGCGAGTCGCATTTTGCGATTCGGTATTTCCAGTAGGAAATTGCGAGGCGCAAAATGCGATTCGCAAAATCCAAGTCGCAAATAGATGCATCAAAAAATCGCAATTAGCGATTTTTCGCAGAATGGCATTTTGCACATGCAAAATACCACTAAGTGAAACCAGGTGGTAACCAGGTGCAACCTATATAAAGAGGCCCAGAATGCCTCAGACTCTTTTCCACAATGGCTGCACTCTACGTCATGGCGAGGAGGATGAGGATCTTGGCAGGTTTCAGGAGAGGGAGGAGGAGACAGGAGCGCATTTTCAGAGTGCAAATTACACTATTTAACCTGACAGAGGAGGAAATATTTGAGAGATATAGGTTGAACTCAGCCATGATACTTGATCTGATAGCTGAGCTACAACCCATACTGCAGCGCAGAACACTAAGGACTCACAGCATACCCACGCATGTACAGGTATTATGCTCCCTACACCTACTCGCCTCATGGAGCTATCAAGGTGTCATAGCAGCGGCTGGGGGGGTCTCACAGAGTACCCTCTCCAGATCTTTCAATGCATTTATCAACGCCATGCTAAGCAAACTCCAGCAGTACATCAGATTCCCCCACACCCCACAGGAAATACAGAAGACAAAAATAGAGTTTTACCAGATAGCACAGTTCCCCCACGTCCTAGGTGCCATAGATGGCACACATGTGGCAATATGTCCACCATCAGTCACAGAGTATGTGTACCGAAACCGTAAATACCAACATTCCATGAATATACAGGTGATATGCAATGCCTCCTATATCATAACTGATCTCGTGGCCATGTAACCAGGGAGCACACAAGATTCTTTCATCTTCGCCACAGCGGCATCCACACAAGACTGCTAGCTGGGGAGTTTGGTGAAGGATATCTACTAGGTAATGTCACTCTGTACACTTGTGCATAGATGGCAAACCCATGTCAGATGGCTGAGTTACTCATCACACCTTCTGTCCCTGCCAGTGCGCACCTACATGATGACGCCCTACCTCAATCCCACAACACCAGCAGAACGGAGATACAATGCAGCACACAGGGCAACCCGCAACATTGTGGAGCGCACATTTGGACTGTTGAAGAGTCGCTTCCGTTGCCTCCACAAAAGTGGAGGGGCACTACAGTACAGTCCAGAAACCACATGTAGAATAGTGGCTACCTGTGCAATCTTGCACAATATAGCTACAACCAGGGGCATACCTAAAGAAATCAGTGACACTGAATCAGATGAGGATGACGATCCCATACCACTTCTACAGCCAGCAGACAGGACCAGTGCAGCAGAGGGAAGGCAAAGGCGTGCCGACATCACACACAACCATTTCAGACATGAGTGTGAATGACAAAAATCCACTGACAACTGTACCTGCAGTGATAGAAATTTATTACCTTACGTCAGGTAATGTATGAGTGATAAATAAAGTAAACAGGTGATGTAAAAAACTCAAATTAACAAATGAACTGAGTCATGCACTATTACATTATAGTGGCAACAGCAGTGTAATTGCGGCAAGAGTCACTTTCTCCTCCCACGCACACCACTCAGGTGCCCAGTTAACTCACTGCCACCTTGAATGTCACCTTCAGTGGCAGTGCTGCGCCTGGCACTGCGCTGTCTGGTGTCTGCTGCAGGTATGGCAACACTACTGAGGCTAGAACTGTCCTCAGTGTCCCCCAAGGCTACCTCACTGGGAGTGGCAGATCTCTGTCCCATGACATGTTCAATTACATTTGTGATGTGCACAAGGCCCTGGACAACGTCCCTGCTGGTGTGTGCAGCCTCCACTTGTGCCGCCACAGCGCGACGGACAATTAGTGCTGTGGAGTTCGCCATCCTGTTGGAGGACCTGCAGTAGCTGCCAAACATTTTCTTGAATCGGTGTTCCTGTCTGCGCCGGCTAACCCTTTCATGGCGCAGCTCCTGGCAGAGGTCACGGACTGCACTAGTAAAGTCCCTAGTGTCCTCAGAAGCCTGCACCTGTCCCTCACGCAGCTGTGTGATGTTGGTATTCAGTGCGTCCAGTTGCCGATGCAGGCCCATCATGTGTCTGTTGTGGACTCGCAGGTTCCGGTCCAAACTAAGTATGCGCTTGTTTTGCAGGCGCTGCTGCTGCAACATAGCAGCCTCAAGGCCCCCAAACAAGGACGGACCCTCACCTGCCTCATGAGGTTGCTGCTGGAACTCTGTGGCACTCCTGCGTTGTGCTGGCTGACCCCTGCCCTCCAGTATCTGGCTGCGCCTGTCTGGTGCAGACGGTGTGCTTGGCCCTTCCTGCTGCACATCTGAGTCGCCGCTGAAGTCTGGCAGTGGTAGTGCCCTGGGCCTGCGGTGCACAGTGGAGATGTGGAGGGACCCACTGGTGTTGGTGTCAGAGGGCTGCTGGGTGTCCGTCTCCCCTACACATGGACAGTGTGTGGCTGCTGGGCCTGGCCCACCTGCAACAACAATATGCAGCATGTCAGTTCTGTATGTTACATTATCTGACTGAAAATGGCAATAAAGGTACAGGTACTGCTCTACATGGTGTTGTGTGTGTTGTGTTACCTTGGGTGTCAATATGCTTCATTACATTGTTATGCTACTGTCTGTACTAGTTTTGGACTGCAACTCCCATAATGCATTGTTGTGCTGCTTCTAAGATGTGGACTGGACTACTTCACACACTACTTCACATTACATGCTAATTCCTAAGGGGCTTTTGCGCATACACATATTGGGTTCACAAACAACATTGCACTTACCTTGGCTGGTACTCGGTTGACCGGAGGTGTCGATGTCTGTGACCCCTGTCACAGCTTCAGGGAGGAGTGTGAATTCCACCAGGTCCTCCAATGGTGTGGATGGTGCTTCGGTTGGTGGTCTGCCACCTGTACCCCTGCCCTCCGCAAGTCTCCTTGCCACCCTCTCCTTTGCACGGGAGCGCAGGTCGTACCACCTTTTTTTAATCTCCTCTATGGAGCACTGTGCCACTCTAATGGCACAGATTTTTCCTTGGATGTCCAGCCATAACCTTCTTTTTTCGCTCTCAGGAACCTGGAGTGAAGATTTCCCAAACAGCCGGCCATGGCTCCTCAGAACCTCTTCAGTCAGGACCTCCAGCTCTTGTTCACTAAATTTAAGCTTGCGCTTCCTCTCTTGCTTCTCCTGTGATGTTCCTGGGGTCTCCATCCTGGCTCAGGTGTGTCTGCTCCTGCTGAGTGCTGCTCTGTGTGGCTGGGCTGCTCTCTCTCAGGATGCTGGTTTGGGTGTGGCACCTGAAACTGCCTGGGATGACTCTTTTCCTGCTGGTGATGTCATCAGGCTCCTCCAGGTGTGCATTCTCGAACTTTCTCGCAATTCGCGATTTTTTACCGAATTGCAAAAAAATTGCAAATTGCGAGAATGCGAATTGCGATTCAGTAAATGGGCCGCGCAAACCACAAATAGCGATTTTTAAGAAATCGCTATTTCCGAATCGCAATTTTGTTACATGACCAATTTGACTCGGAAATAGCGATTTCTTAAAAATCGCTATTTGTAATTCGCAAGCTCCAGTTTTAATTCATCTAGCCCATAGTGCTTTGGGACAAGAACCTATGTATGGAGCAAGCCCATCAACAATTAAAAGATAAGGGTTGTTACAAGGTGATTAACAAAGGTTACCATAAGGATCTCATTATTATGAGATACAATTAGATATTCGCATTTTAGAAGAATGAATACATTTTTCAATTGGAAGAATATCAATTCCTGAAAAAGGAAGGGCCAGTCATTCTAACTTTTCACCTTCTGCCATTGGTGCACAAGAATAGAGACAAACCACCGGGGAGACAGATTGTGTCAGCTAAAGGAAGTCTTTCCAGTGTATATAGACCATTTTCTAATGTTATTTATTGAAACAATTCACGCCAGCATGGATTTTTTCTAGAAAATAATAATCATGTCCCACGGCAATTAACTTAAAACATTCTGATAACCTTAGACATACAATCATTGTACACAAGTATTAGATACGCAGATGGGATACTAACAGTGGAGTATTTTCTCAGAGCCAGGCCTCTCCCGCCATTTGAACATAGCAAAATGATCAGAGAGATTATTAGATTCTGTTTGGAATAAGATATCTTTTTCTTTAATAATGTCTTGTACAAATAGTCCAAAGGGACAGCTATTAGCCCTTGTTTCGCCCCATTGATGATGGGCTGGTAGGCGGAACAGGTGTCAATGTACCTCAAAATGGAAGGACATCTGGGGAAGGTTGCAATGTGGCTTTGTTACATAGATGATGTTTTATGATCTGGGATGGCAAGATGGAAGAAGTAAATGTTTTTTGTAAATGTTTGAATGAAAACAACATGAATTTAGCATTCACTGTAGAGGCAAGTCAAAAGGAAATTGATTTTCTGCACATTCATATTGAAGTAGTTGAATCTAAACTAGTGACATACCTTTTCAGAAATAAAGTTGAAGGAAATACTGTTCTCATGCGCTAAGTATCCATCCATGCCAAATGAAGTGGAACGTTCTGTACAGTGAGCTACTGAGGCTAAAGAGAAATGGCAGCACTGAAGACAAATGTATGGATGCCCATGTCATTTTGATTAGAAGATTCAGATCTAGAGGTTATCCAGAAAGAATTCTCCAAAAACAGTGAATAAAATTGCCACAACAGAGAGAGATTATTATACGGGCCAAGGAACAAATAAAGGGGACAACAACAATACATTGAAAGAAACAGAGGGCCTCATTTACAAGAAATTACGCATTGCTGCTGCAGTGCAGTGGTGGGTCAAAAAAATTACCACTGCGGTCTAACAGATCCTAATGCCATGCTAGCGCTTTATTTACAAAATGGTGCACCATGGTGTTTGGATGCTGGCAGAGTAAAAAAAAATTGAGGCTAGCCTGTGCACTGCGACGTAAGAAAAAATTACGCTAATGCTGAAAAAGTGACAGAATAGCGGCACGCAATGTGATGCTAGATGTCATAGCATCACTTTTGAGCATCAAAAGCGTCAAAAATCAGTGAAAATAGCTACATTCGTGAAAAGATACAAACAGAACATAGAAGCAGACATGGAGAACACAGGAGACCAGAGACCCCAGGACAACACCAGCAACCCAAAAATCAGCCAGATGTCCAGACAGATTTCCAGGAGTAGGGGAAGAGGAAGTGCAAGTTCAGTGAGGAGGAGAGTAATATCCTGATTACTGAGGTGACAAAGCATCAACATCAGTTATTTGTCGCTTCAAAATTGGCATTCGGGTTGAAAGAGGCTCTATGGGCGTGCATTGTGGACAAGGTCAACAGTGTGGCAGAAGTTAAGAGGACAATGATTGATTGTAAAAAGTGCTCGCATGATTGCAAGCGCAGGACAAAGGAGAAACTGACCCGCAATTGCAAGGCAGCATTGCAGAACAGAGCTGGAAGCCCAGCGCCCCAGGAGCACCTCAATGAGTTGGAGGATATGGTGGCAGCCGTCATACCTAATGAGTTGGTGACAGGAGTCCCAGGACAGGACACTGCGGCCTATGATAAACAGCAAGAACCACAGCGTAGGTTGCAGCAAAGAGCAATGTGTCAACTGGGTCATGTTGTAAGGTAACAGTCAGCTATGTCCCAATACTACAACAGACTGTCTGCAGGCCAAGGGGTAGTATGCTGTCCATCTATGGTTAAACTGCAAAGAAATGTAATGTGCACTGACAACTCACAATTTGCATAGCCCAGTCCAGATCTGTCACCATAGTCCCTCCAATGTGTGAAGTGAAGCATCACTCCAAGTTTGTCTGTCTTTGTATGCTGGCACTTGCAGTGCAATGGACAACAGTACTCACCACGACTACAACTCCCAGAAAACACAGCAAAAAACATGGTCTGGAACAATGCACTAAGGGCCACATGTACTACGTTTTGGCGAAGGGCAGCACTGCAAGGCTTTTTGTAGCTCCACCCTGTCAAAACAAAAGGGCAGGAATGCGATGTATCTATAACATATGGCTCATTCCTGTCCTTGTCCACTGCGCTGGCGCACAAATTGCTGCCTATCAACTAAGTAGGCCTTCTTGCACCATGGTGCAAGGGTGCCTACGTTGCAGAGATGATTGTTTACGTGCAGGAAGGGGCACCTTCCTGTACATAAACAATCATTAATGGGTTTTCCTCTTTCTATATTTAAAGAGGAAAAACCGGGGGAAAATAATGTTATTTATCATTGTTGCACTGCTTTATCGCCTCATTGAAGTTGCATAGGAATCCGATGCATTCCCAGGCTAGTAAACCTGGGAATGTACCACCCACATCAACACCCATGGGATGCCCCTTTCAAGCAGTGTAATGCGTAAAAGGGGTCCATTGTAGTGTGGTTAGTTTTATGTATTCATTGCGCTTTAGCTTCAGGCTTTAGGCCTTTGTGTACTTTGCCCTGAATATATTTTATTCATTTGCTGACAGCTTAGAGCCTCTGTGCACTTTGTTCTACATGCTTTTTTATTAGGCTTGGTACTGTTATTTTTCAAATAGCCAGTTCTACGGTGTTGTTTTTTATTTCATATCACACTGTTTTGCCTACTTCAGCACTGGAGTTCTCCATAACATATTTACTCTGTGCTTCAGTCAAGGATACAGTCTGGTACATTGCCGATAGACGCGGTAGGAGTTTAGACTTGGCATTCCTGCGTAGGGACATTTTGTGATCACGATGACATGTTAGTTATAAAATCACTTCCTTGTCCCAATACATGCAAGAGGGAGATTCCGACCAGGGAAACACAACTAGATGCTGACTGCCTCGTTGCAGATGCTGAACCAAGATCACAGGTCTTTGCTCAGGTATGAGGGCTGATGTCTCCACGGTGATTCTAATAGGCAAGCTAGAAGCTTAACATGCTGTGCTCTAAATAGAACAAGCAGAGGGAGAGTAGAAACTGTTAGACAATATGATAGCTTTGTTCTTATGTTTTACTCTCCTGGTGACTATTTCAATCCTACTGTGTTGTATCGTTCTGGTTATTGCGGCTCACGCCTTAATATCTAAAATACAGTCGTTTTATTAAAAACATTATATAAAACGTATACTGTCTTTGTCATTTGTATATGAGATCATATTGGAAATAAGAGAGTTGGTTTGGATCTGAGTAACCACGACTTCCCTGTGAAGTTCCAAAGATGTCATGCGCTCGGCTGCCAAATCATTTCTTCCACATGGGAGAAATGAGGCACTGCTAGTTAGCCGGAGCAAAAACCGGATTTAGGGTGACAGAGTTCTTTACACGTGGGTCAGACTCAGTCCCCCACACCGTTATAGATCCTGCTACCTAGAAATCCAGTAGTCTCATTTAGAATAATGAGAGCCCACGCGACATGGCGCCGCCAACGTTTGGTCTGGCACTAATGATTGGGTCCGACTGACTCTCTTGGTCTCATATATATTTTGACTCCTCGGTTCCGTATACGGAGACGTCCGTGGGGCTGAGGGTTTCCGCCGCCACGGCATAAGTGTCTCCTATTGCTTAGTGGTTGGTTGTTCAAGCTTGAACTTTGAAATGAAAACCCCAATATTGGTGTGCCTTCTCTGACCTGGAGCTATTTTTTATAAAATGGCGAATCCTAATGTAGTGAATATAGCAATTAATATGCGTCACCCGCTCACGGGACATCTATTGACACATGGACTGACAGTCCAGGGGGGTCCAGTCACTTTTGTGGTGGACGCCCATGCAGCCTATAGAACGGAACTTTTTTATTCTTGGGTCGGATTTCCAGCAGTGGATGGGGGAACAAATACTTTTCACGAATACACTGTTGCGAATGTCCCTGGTCAATACAGGGCTTACGCTTATTTAGAAATACCTCTATCTTATCAAGAACACCATAATTGGCTTGATGGCGCCCTCCCACACACAGTAGCACAAGTTAGGTTAGGTCTGCTGAGTAATGATGGTCCTACCTGGCCTTTACTGGCTACATATACACCTCATCCTGCGGTTGCTCAATTGGCAGTGGTTGAAGTTTGTCGTTTATATACAGAATTAACGGCTACATATAGACGATTAGTTCAGTTTGTAATGCAGACACTAAATACGAATGCAGCGCGTGCTGCTCCAGCGCACCCACAGGCAGTGGTTCCGGGTATTAATCCGGCCACTGTACACTCAGTTATGGGTAAGGTACCGGCTAAACGAGAGGAGACTCCATTTCGGCTGGCGCAAAAAATTAATAAGCTGGAAGCAGTATTTCCCCATACGGGACCTCAGGATAAACATAGAATTTTGACGATGTGTTTGCCGTATGGGATGGTTCCTCCGGTGGACCTTTGTAATACCTGGGGCACGGTGTTTGCCGCGCTCTACACTACGGCACACGGTACACCGACATTAGCTAATTTACCAGACGTGCTTAAACAGATTCAGGATGATTATGGGGCTGCCCCTGCCTTAGATTTGGGCATGCAGTTGCTGGGCAATTTTGCCACAGTTTCTTCTATTATTTTGAGTAATCTCAAAGGAGAGGCAGTAGCACTGGCAGTGCGAATGCGTCTTCGGGATGTTCCGCTGCTTAATCAGGAGCGGGAGCTTCCGAGAATAATAGTGGAAACATATTCTAGTATTGGTCGTGATAGCCTAGGGGCTAGACCACAAAAACCCCAGTTACAGGGTAAAAATAATACAGATGATGCTAAACAGCAACAACCTGAGGGTTCAAAAAAGTGCTGGGAAAAGAAACAGCAAACACCTAAGAAAGATGGTGGGCAGTCTCCGCAGAATAAGTATAATCTCAGGAATAGGGATACTTTGAAGACGCCTGATAGATATCAATATACTGATACACGCCAATCTCGTTCCTTTCAGGACTCCTCGGAAAAGAGAAGTGAGAGAGGTGGGCGGTCAGAGCGGAGGACGGAGTACGTGAAACCGAGACAGGATTCACAACGCTCGGCGGAGGTTTCTATTAAACAAGAAGAGAAACCGCTGCAACAAAAACAGCAATTTAAAAAGAAGAAAGTGGCAGCAGTCTCAGTTAGACATGCCGCTCAAGAAGAGAGTTCTCTTGATGAACAAGACGTGGGCGTTAGCACTGTTAGACAGCGCGGCAGAGGTCACAATAGTTCGCCGGAGTCTTCTAGAGCATCTGGAGGTGAAAGCAACTGATGACTTCATACAAGTCGAGACGGCGGATATGCGAGTCTCTGATCCTGATAGAGTATATAAAGTGACTCTACGATTGGAAGGGGACATTGACCGTATTGTAAACGCCATTTTTTGGGACCATGTGGTAAAATCATATGATGTTCTGCTGGCCGAACAAGATTGGCCACCTGACTTTGTTCGCGACTGTCCGGTTGGGGAGGAGGTTATTACACCTTCCTTCTCACCACTTGTTCCGAGAGAACTAGCGGAGTCCTATAGTAAAGCATGGGCTCTAGCACAGGCTCCCGCCTTGTATAGAAATGACGTGGGGTGGGACAGGCAATCACCTTATCATGTAATTCCGATAAAGGGCGAACCTCAGCCACAACCGCAGTATCCTATCAAATTTGAAGCGAGGGCATCGGTTAGAAAAATTCTTACACAATTGGAGTATCAGGGTGTAATTGAGCCCTGTGTCTCGCCGATGAATAATCCCTTGTTTCCGGTTGCCAAACCGGAGCATTCATATAGGATAGTGGTGGATTACCGACATTTGAATAGTCATACACGCACATATGCAATACAGAATTCACATAGCGCAGCGCTTATGAATAATATAGTGCGTAAAAAATACAAGACAATATTAGTTATCTCGAATGGATTTTTCTGCCAGAATATAGCGCCCGAGAGTCAGGACTATACCTGTTTCAGTGCGTTTGGCTCTCAGAAAAATGTTGTCGTTTGCCTCAGGGGTATAAGAATAGCCCAGGACTGTTTTCGGCTCGTGTAACTGAAAAGCTGCATGAGTTCGACCCTGAAGCGTTATCATATGTTGATGACAGATGATGAGATTCTGCAACATCTAAGGCGTGTATCGCGCATTCTTGTGGGGTTTGCTGATATTGGCTATAAGTTTAATTTTAAGAAATCAAAGATTGCCTTCCTCAGCGTCATTTTCCTGGGATATGAGTTGTCGAGTGAGGGCAAGAGCCTAGCGCCACATTTTTTGGAGAAATGTGCTTCATTGCAGCCTCCTAATACGGTTCGGAAACTCCAGTCATTGTTGGGGTTTCTGAATTTTGGCAGAACTTACATTCCTGAATATGCGACGCGTATAAAACCCTTATACGAGTTGATTCGCCTGAATTTTTCGAGTAGATTTTGGACGATTGAACATACACACATACTGCAAGAGTTACAGAGTGATCTCTTAGCAGTTAAACACTTACACACACGGGACAATAAGACACATTTAGTAATCAGGGTGATACCTGGGGCTGTTGGGTTTACTTATGTCACCTTTAATGAAGGGGAGACAGTCCCGATTGCATACAAGTCTCACTTGTATTCTGCTGCAGAACAACGTTTTGCACAAACTGAGAAAATTCTCACTGCAGTACAGATGGCTGTTATTAAAGAAAGACCGCTGGCCCAGGGTCAACGCATCGTTGTTGTTTCCCCGATTCCGGCCTTAGAGGCTGTTACAAAAGCGAGTGTTCCTAATTCGAAAGCTTTACACCCGCGATGCATACAATGGGCTACGTCTTTGACAGCCACTGATGTAGATTATGTATTTGACCCTAAACTGCAGACTCAAGAATTTCTTCAATATGAGATGGAATACCCTGTTCCTGCTGGTACGTTGCCTATTGACCAATATCAGGTGGTCATGTATACCGATGGCTCTGCGCAACCAGCGGTTGTGGCTGAGCAACAGTATTCTGCTGCATGTGCGGTGGTGAGCGGCACTATGGAGGGGGACGTGTTCTGCCCCCGACATACTTATACTAAAACCTTGGGAGATTGCACGGCACAGCTGGCTGAGCTCAAAGCTCTATTGTTAGCATTGGAGCATGCGGATCCGGCGATTTTAACCTTGCTGGTCTGTGACTCCTACTACTGTGTGCAGTCTTTCAACGAATATCTACACTATTGGAAGATGAATGGGTTCAGAGATTCTAAAGGCAACGCCATTAAACATAAAATGTTGTGGGGTAAGGTTGCGGATCTGAAGGAAACGCTTCCTAAAGTCCATGTTGTGCATACACTTGGACACCAGCGCGTTGGAATACACGTTGCTGGGAATACTTTGGCTGATGAAGCCGCAAAATCGGCAGTGGCTGTCGCCACTGTGGCCGCAGTGACTCGTTCGAGTTCCAAACCAGACACAGAAATTTCGGCTGCCATAAAGGCTACGGTTGATGGCACGCCCTTTCCTAAAGGATTTCCTTCAAAATATAGTTACTGCTTGAATGGTGCGCTGAATGCTACTGTTACAATTCCAGGCATTGGTGTATGGGAAATTCCCAATAAAATTGAGAGACCTCGATTAATTTCTGCAGCACATGAGAGGGTGGCTTCTGCACATGCTGGTGTGGCTGCCACGATTTCACTTTTACAGGCTCGTTACTGGTGGCCTGGTCTCTATAAAGAGACGAAGCAATATGTCCTTTGTTGTGACGTTTGTCAACAAATTAAAGCATCGTCGGCTAGACGCCCGCAGCAGACGCCCCTTCTGATTTCAAATAGACCATTACAGTGTGTGTACTTGGATCATTGTGGTCCGCTGACACCAGATAGTGCATACAAATATATATTGGTTGCTGTAGATTCGTGCTCCAGATTTGTATGGGTATGGCCACAACGTTCGGCTGACGCTCGAACTGTTATTAAAGATATGCGCATCTTTGTCGATATATTTGCAGTTGCAGCTTTTCATTCGGACCAGGGCCCTGCTTTTGCCTCTAAGGCATTCAGGGACACCATGGCTTCGTTGGGGGTCCAACTCCAATTCTCGTCTCCATTTCATCCCGAGGGAAATTCTGTCGTGGAGCGTTTAAATCGTGATTTAAAGCAGTCCTTAACGGCCAGAGTTATAGGTACGGGTCGTGGTTGGCTTGCCCACCTATATGGAGTACAGAGAGCACTTAATAACTTGCCTAGAAGGTCACTGGGGGGTCGTACTTCATATGAGTGCCTGTTTGGAACACAAATGTATGTTCCTGATCTAGATGGTCCTGGTGTGGAGGCGGCAGATACGCCCTTTGACATAAATGATCGTGTCACTGTTTTGCAGGATTTACAACAATTCCGTGAAGATAACTCTTCTGCCAGTGCTGCCTCCTCAGGAATTAAGGATGAGCCAGTAACACCTACTGGTTGGATACCCAGGATTGGGGATCTAGTGCGTGAAAAGGTCGCAGTTAAAAAAGAATTTGGTCCTTCTTATCGAGTACCTGTCCCTGTGTTGGGGGTGAGCGGCACAAGAACTGTGATTTTACCGCCGCTGCGAGGGGCCAAAGGAAATCGCTTTGTTTCTATTGATAATGTCAAGTTACAACATGTGGCCGATTCTGCACAGCAGACCAAGAGGGACACCCAGTAGTTCCGGAATCCCTCTCACTACTGGGGAAGAAGTCCCGCTGCAGGTGATTTTCACTGACAGTGTTTCCTCTCCGAGCTTGGGGAGGGTGGATGATGATCTTGCGATTGTTCCACCGACGGCGATTAATATGGAATCTTGTGATCAAATTGCTGTACGTTCTACTGACGTTTCTGAACATGTGGTTTATAGCGTGCCACGGCGAGAGCCTCCATCTGCTTCTTTGTTCACAGTTGCACCTTTTGCTAGAACTGCTTCTGGCTGCTTCAACGACGCTGATAAAGATGTGTCCGGCTCCTCGTCCTCAATGTCTTCTGTCCACGGTCCACGACGGCTGCTGGGTTGGCTTATACGCACATATTTTGTTTTTCCTTGGAACTATTTTTGGCTGTTTTTGGCCGTGATTACTTTTTTATTATGGTTGGGATTTGTGGTTACTTTATTTCTGATAATACATGGTCATTTTCTTCCTGATCGATCTGACATTGAGCACGTGGAGATTGTGTTAAAACCGCATTTTTCGTCTCATATGGTTCGAAGAGACTTGTCCACTGTAAACATTTCTGCAATACCAGTTCCGGATGGAATTGTGTGGGATAGAGTAATGTTTGATATATATGGTCCCACTGAATTGATTCAAATACCGTATGTCCTCAAATTATCAATGAATGATATTGTTATACCTGGCATTGTTTCTGATGATTGGGATGTGAAGACAGTAGATTCTATGCTAACGGATTTGCAATATTATACTGTCTATGACGATGATGATGCTTACCAGTTTAGAGATAATCATGGTGACATGTTTTGTTACAACTATTATGGACACCACTTTATTCATAAAGCTAGTAGCCCTAGGCTCATGTTTAATTATGTGCAATGGGAACATTGCTCGACTCCTCCACAGGGGAGTTCGAAAACGTATTATGATAAATTTGCATATTTTTCTGGGCATGATCAACGTAATGCTAAGTCCTACTATTTTAAAGTTGCACCGTATTCTAATAAGCAAATGTTATTGACCGATACTAAATTACTGTATTCCAATTTGTTTGTATCTAAACTTTCGGTCGAGGGATATGAATGCTGGTTTAAAACTGTTGACTTGAAAAGTGTTTGGGGTTCGAAAATTTGGCAAATGCAAGGCAGGGACACGTTATTTATAGCATGTATTATCCCTGTGCAGATGATTTTCCTCAATGACACAGTACAACAGACTAGCTGTTTGGGCTTAGCGACAATTAGGGAGTTGACTTTGCCTAGTATACCTGTCCCTTCTAAATAAAAAAATTGGCAGCACTATGTGAATGCTACTTTTAGTGACTTTACACATTGGGTCCAGAATGGTACATTTAACACTTCATCGTTACATCCAGGCGGGTGGTTATTATGGCCTGTAGACACTAATATGTGTCATGTACGTTTTGTCACCTCTTCAGGGGGGTTCAGGACTAGTAGGGCAGACCCTCGTTACGTATCACCAGAACATGCTGATATAATAACTACATACAGTGTGGGGAAGCTTTGTCAGCAATGGTTGAAGTCATCCACGCTGGATGCAGTTAAGTCACATCTCACGTTACTGTCTAATGATACTGATTTACAAGATTTTTTGTCAGGTCCCAAAGTACCACGGAAGAAAAGGTTCTTATACGAGGTTTATAATGAGATTTGGAAGCTTTCACAACAAGAGGCTGCAGCCCGGTTGAGGCAGATTGATCAGGAAAATCTGATGCAGACTTTGTCTGTTGTTGATAATGGCATGCATACCCTTTCTGACCGTGTTTACACGATTGACAGCATTGTTTCCTCTGCCATTGACATTATTAAATCGGACATGTCTTCTTTATATCATGGGCAGAGTCAGACGCGGTCCATCATGCAGCTGGGTTGGACTCTTCAGACCTTGAAGGCGGGTCGCGTTCCATGGCAGCACGTTCGTGCCAGAGAGATCTTTATCTCTTTTAATTTGACTCGTCAACAACAACTGATGGCTAAAAAGGAAGCAACATATGTTATGTTAAATTAGAGAAACTGCCTTTCACAGTAGCTGAGATTCCGTCAGCTGAATGGTTGATACATGGGGTTATTAATTTGCCT
Organism: Pleurodeles waltl; assembly: GCF_031143425.1. Lineage (NCBI taxonomy): Eukaryota > Metazoa > Chordata > Amphibia > Caudata > Salamandridae > Pleurodeles > Pleurodeles waltl. Next base: position 566,660,233 of record NC_090448.1, on the reverse strand, counting down.
ATCTCTACTTTGTAATTTACTTCTTGTTTGAAGCACATTCCGTTGGGTAGATATGAACTATTGGGAGACAGTTACATACACGAGGTGTGGGACCTTCCCTTTCAGTACAGATGTGTTAATGGTTTGAAGGAGGTTTTTCTTAGCGGCAGCGAATGCGAAGCTTCTGTCAGCCATTCAATGGTTTGTAAACTGTTGTCCTTGCACGGGGCGTGTAACGCTTCGATTGCTAACCTGGGGCCAGATGTAGCAAACCATTTGCGACTCGCAAACGGCGAAAATCGCCGTTTGCTATGCAGAAATGCATATTGCGAGTCGTTACCGACTCGCAATATGCATTTCCGACTCGCAAATAGGAAGGGGTGTTCCCTTCCTACAGTATTTGTGAGTCGCAGTGGGATGCAATACCATTTGCGACCGCGTACGCAGTCGCAAATGGCATCGCAGTTACCATCCACTTCAAGTGGATGGTAACCCACTCGCAAATTGGAAGGGGTCCCCATGGGACCCCTTCCAGTTTGTGACTGGACCCAAAAATATTTTTTCAGGGCAGGGAGTGGTCCAAGGGTCCAAGGGACCACTCCCTGCCCTGAAAAAATACCGAAACTAAAGGTTTCTTTTTTTTTTTAAGTGCAGCACGTTTTCCTGTAAGGAAAACGGGCTACACTTAAAAAAAAAAAACTGCTTTATTTAAAAGCAGGTCACGAACATGGAGGTCTGCTGACGTCAGCAGGCCTCCATGTTAGCGAGTGCCTATACTCGCTATGGGGCCGCAATTTGGGACCCACCTCATGAATATTCATGAGGTGGGTCATTGCGACCCCATAGCGAGTTGCAGTCGGTGTCTGAGACACCGTACTGCATACGAATTTGCGAGTTGCAAATTGCGAGTCGCATGGACTCGCACTTTGCAACTCGCAAATTCGTCAGTTGCTACATCTGGCCCTTAGCTTGTTATCTGAAGGGAGTTCCAGTCCCGGTTATTAAAAACACTTTCCAGGTGCTTTCTAATGGCAGTTACATTGTTCTTAACAGCGAACGCTGCTGTGGCCTGCGTGCCGGAATAGTTTACATCGTCGTTGTCAACAAGGCCGTTACGTGCTGCGGGAATGTGTTGTTTCCCCCCACTCAATTTAGGGAGGTAGCGGACATCTGGCCTCATATTGCTACTTCCAAGGTTGATTTCGACGAGTTGAGTCGGCTAAAAGCTTTATTGTTTAAAAAGCATGTGGCCCTTACATCTGCTAGCGAGACCTACGCACTTCAAGTGGCAAGGTCATCGGCGGAAATACAGTCCCTTTTGAATAATAACTTTCCAAATCACTTCGGTGAACTTGTGGGACGTATATTTAATGCATCCAGCACCGCTGGTGTTGCACATTTTTTCAAAGTCGTTGGTTTTGCCCATACTTTCTCTTCCATATTCGGTTTGATACCATCGGCTATACATTCTATTTTCGGAAGCATTTTTGGGGGTTTCCCGATTACTTTGGCTTTATTGGCTGGAGTCTTGCTGTTGTTGCTATTTTTTCGCAATGGCTGTCCCGTCACAACGAGATCCTGCATTGCAGCTCCCTTCAGCGCAGCTGTGTCGTGAACGCATAATGCAGCATTTTGGAGCGACACTCCTGGGATATTTGGAGTGTGACTGGTCTCTGTCATTCAGACCGGTTTTGGATTGTGTGCAACCCGTGTTTCAATGCCTTTGGTGCTCGTTTGAACATGCACTGGCTCTCTGTCTCTCATTGCAGCACCCTCCCATGGTCGATACTGATCTGTTGATGTTCTCGATTAGAGCTCATTCTCAGACTTGTGTACTACGGATGCGCTTGCTTCGTGAGGCGGTTTATGAGATTCCCTTCCTGGAGGAAGATGGTATTGTCTCTTTCATAGGCCCTACACGGGGTGCCGCCCTGAATGGTTTTGGGGCTTTGGATCACACCTGCTCCATGGTACTTTGTGGCGTGGATCTTCCGATATTGACATATATCGAAGTGGAGAAACTCCTGCGTTCTATTGCTTCTATCTAACGATTGGATTTTTACGAAATTGACACTATATTGATTTTGGCTTTATGGTCACATGTTACCTAAATTTCTGACTTTGTTGTCTTCTCACCTTGTCGAAATAATTGTTTTAGATATTGTTTATATTTGGGGCATCCTTTTATATTATTGGAACCACTTGCTACCGACAAGGGGAGGGTGTAGTGTGGTTAGTTTTATGTATTCATTGCGCTTTAGCTTCAGGCTTTAGGCCTTTGTGCACTTTGCCCTGAATATATTTTATTCATTTGCTGACAGCTTAGAGCCCCTGTGCACTTTGCTCTACATGCTTTTTTATTAGGCTTCGTACTGTTATTTTTCAAATAGCCAGTTCTACGATGTTGTTTTTTATTTCATATCACACTGTTTTGCCTACTTCAGCACTGGAGTTCTCCATAACATATTTACTCTGTGCTTCAGTCAAGGATACAGTCTGGTACATTGCTGATAGACGTGGTAGGAGTTTAGACTTGGCATTCCTGCGTAGGGACATTTTGTGATCACGATGACATGTTAGTTATAAAATCACTTCCTTGTCCCAATACATGCAAGAGGGAGATTCCGACCAGGGAACCACAACTAGACGCTGACTGCCTCGTTGCAGATGCTGAACCAAGATCACAGGTCTTTGCTCAGGTATGAGCGCTGATGTCTCCACGGTGATTCTAATAGGCAAGCTAGAAGCTTAACATGCTGTGCTCTAAATAGAACAAGCAGAGGGAGAGTAGAAACTGTTAGACAATATGATAGCTTTGTTCTTATGTTTTACTCTCCTGGTGACTATTTCAATCCTACTGTGTTGTATCGTTCTGGTTATTGCGGCTCACGCCTTAATATCTAAAATACAGTCGTTTTATTAAAAACATTATATAAAACTTATACTGTCTTTGTCATTTGTATATGAGATCATATTGGAAATAAGAGAGTTGGTTTGGATCTGAGTAACCACGACTTCCCTGAGAAGTTCCAAAGATGTCATGCGCTCGGCTGCCAAATCATTTCTTCCACATGGGAGAAATGAGGCACTGCTAGTTAGCCGGAGCAAAAACCGGATTTAGGGTGACAGAGTTCTTTACACGTGGGTCAGACTCAGTCCCCCACACCGTTATAGATCCTGCTACCTAGAAATCCAGTAGTCTCATTTAGAATAATGAGAGCCCACGCGACACCATATTTACAAGCCCATAAAAAGTCACACAAGGTGGCTTTGATTTGCCTCGTAAATATGGAATAGCACACTGTGCTACTGTAGTTTTAAAAATATGATGCTCCAACGGTGCAGTGTGCTGCTAGGGCATTGTAAATGAGGCCCCAAGCATGCACACTGCTACCTTCAATAACCTGACTGTGACCATGTGGGCTGCCTTGCACCATGTAGCTACTCTGTCCTACTTGGGGCCATGGACACTAATCTAGATTGTAAATCTTCTGAATAGAATGGCTTTGTCACAGGAGAAACAACACATCTGAATGGGGGTCCAGCGTGGGCCATGGGAGGTATCCACATATGGGGACATGGCAGGAGAGACATCAATAATACCCTACATTAAACTATATTGCACCCAGCTGATTTGGAGTGCACACAGGGATCAGTTGCCATGGAAGGGACCACATGAGCTCCTCACAAATAATCGGTCAGACTGGGTGGGTAGGGTAATACAAGAGATGCACACCACAGGACAATGTGCGTAAAAACTAATTATGATGTCTGGGTCTGGTGGCCCTCTTCCGTGCATTGCAGGTGTTGACTGTGTTTAAAATTGCCAATTGGGCTGAATTGGGAGACTGTGCATACTGGGGAGGTGGGAATGGACATGTGTCCTGCAATGTAGCCACACAAATATACATGCACTGCTGGGTCTGACTGTGCAACACTTGAGCCACACCTGGGGAGGGATGGCAGAGAACAGACCATTGGTGGAATACAACATACATGTCATGTGGACCTGAGGAAAGATGTAGCATGTGCTAGGAGGGAGTATGATGCAGCATTGTCTCAAGGTGCCACTTGTAAAAATATGGGAATGTCAAACAAGGACCTGGCAAGGGATGCCAATACCCACTTAGCCCTCACAAATCACAGGAGTCATGGCTGAAGTAGGTGGGCCTAGTGATGTGAGAGTCATATGAAGGTACTTCCTACTATTTATAGCACTACTACCATGTGGGGTGATGCCAGATCCATAGCTTTCAATAACAATGCAACATGTATCACCAATGGATATGCTCATGCAGAATTCATGTGCCGTAGGCATGTGAGAATGAATGTAGAATCTGGATAGCTTCACTGTGTGATGCTTACCTGTGGACCAGGACCTAAAAGTTGCAGTTCAGAGGAGGCATGTACACTTAAATGGTGTGGGCATGACTCACATGACATGTGACACTCTGCAGAAAAACAAAAGTATCAAGGCTAAGCAAATTTTGCATAAGAGCAATGCACTGTCATGAAACATCTAGGCATGACCATGTCAGCATTGAGTATGCTTAAGAACTCTGCTGTTTTGTGAATATGGCATGAAACACACGTCATGTTCTATTGATCATCAGTGTCCCTCCAGCATCCTGCAATGCCCTTGATTCCATTGGCATTAGCCAAAGTAAGATGAGCAAGGACTGCTAATTACATGTATTGTGTTACAACATTGGGTGACTGATGCGGCAAGGCCACATTTCTGAACAAATTGCTACATGTATTTAACAAGTGACGGGGACCTTAGCTATACAAGATGGCTGGTTAGGCACTTTTCTCAGTGCTCCTGTGACGTCTGCATGATCCTGCTCAATCCTACGGCATCCTAAGCATTATTTCACCCAAATACACCTGCAAATGTGGCACAGAATTGCTGCGCTACACTAAAAATTAATTTTCTCCAGTTGCAGTGCACGTGAGGTGCCTGTCAATGCTGCAGCCTTACCATGGGGTGTGGCTGCCATTTTGTCCATGGGCCGCTGTGGCTAATCAGAAAGCTGAATTGCACACTTCGGTTGTCCCCCTGAGCTGAAATCTGATCCTGATGTACGGAGATGAGAGATGAGTGGAGCTGCACCGGCTGCCCCGGCGATGACCATGCTCTGAGGTGTGGCTGCGGGGGAGATGACTGGGGCCATGCTCACCCTTAATGCAGAGAGGCCACTGGATGCCTACTTCTAACCTAGCCACCATGAGCTGCACTGGGCCCCTGCCTGAAGCGGGGTCTGAAGGTCCTGGAGATGCAAAAGAGGATCTGGTGTGCACCTCGCCAGGGCTGTCTGAAGCCACGCTCACCATAGGACCAAGGACGCTGATGGGCGACGGGACTGAACCTGCCTGTGGCACCTCTTCCCCCCTGCCCCCCCAAGTCCGGAGAGAGCTGCACCTGTTCAAAGTGAGGTACAGGGACATTGTGGGGCCAGACTGATGGCCTAAAAATAATGATCTGCTGGGCCACTAGAGACTGGGCTGGTGGCTGCTTTCATGCAACCTGTTTGTACTGGACATAGAAGAGAGGTAGATGACCTGTCAGGCCCTACCCGTGGACCATACAATTGTGAGCTGAACTGCAGCCTGATGCTTAATGTGATGTCTGTTGCCATCGAGTAGAGATAAAGGACATGTGAGCTACCTATGAAATGAGAGGGCCCCAGAAAACAATGGGAGGGGCCATGGCCCCCATTTGGTTTGGGAGGCCCCGACATTATGGCACCATTTTTGCTAACTTTACCCGCAGGACACAACTTAGTGCCATACATATCTATTGTTTTATTGATCCTGGAGAAGATGCCTGGGCCCTGCCGCACCTCTTGCTCATCCCATGAGTGACCACTGTGCAGGTGTGTTGGTGCCCCCCTGCTGAATCATGGGTGCATCTGCCCCATGCTGTCGTGATACACTCTGTGGTGCCCAACAGCCCCAACTATCATTTGGACTCTGGACGCTGAGGTAAAAGTGACACACGAACGTGCTGGAGTCCATTATGGTGAAGGATAAGGGGATTAAACCTACCCAGGCCAACAAGATACTAGGACCCCCAGCAGAACAATCACAAGTGGGGACCATGCCCTCAGGAGCAGAGGCATGCAGCGAAACAAAACTATCCCTAGCAGATCTAGTGACAGCTAATAATGCCTTGCGTGATTAGCTGGCCCTCAAGATTGATTCCGTGGCTGTGGACGTTAATTTACTTCAGGCAGATCCACACAAAGAAACAGACCATGTGACCTCCACAAAACAAAGTGTAAGCAGCCCACAATGAGAGGTTGATGCACTCAGGGACACCGTGATCCGCCTGAAACAAAATTCGCCATGCATTGATCACGGACTAGAAGATTCGGAAAGATGGTCGCGCAGGAACAACCTACGACAGCAACTGGTGGAGTATCCTGAGCCTTATCTTTGTGGAGTGGGGCGGTACTGTGTGCTGGGTTCTGGGGTAATGCAACTCCAGGACAGACTGGGGACTGGACACCTGGGATAATAACTGATACTGTGAACGGATCAGCACCCATGGGGCTAACACTGAAGGACCACGTGCACTATTGCATTCTGGGGGCAACATGTCTGAAGTGATGTACGCATATCTATCTCCTTCTGTTTTACACTACTGATACATGGCTGTCTAAGCTAGGTGGAAGTGCCCCATCTTAGATTTTTCGCAGACGCGGGTGTGGGACTGAATGCTACGGCCTCACTTCCTCCCCGCCGACCTACCCTCTTGTGCAGCACAAGTTCACTTTTTTCTTTGTTGTTTTTTTTCACAAAAGGTGTTATGGTGTGGGACTTGCTAACTTCCAACACAGGTATCATACAATGGGAGGGTTTGGCATTACTGCCCAGATTGAGGGGGGAGTTGGGATTAGTTGCTGTCTCTTTAGTGTAAGTGTTGGTTGAAAGTCTGTCACTGCTTTTGTGTAATGTTGGTCTACATTTAGGCTTGGAGGGCGGCATGTGTGGGTGCTTGGGGGCACCCCGTTCTGATGAGGGAGAGAGAGGTGGATGTATACACATGATGACTCCTACACTAACAAAAATTATTACCTGGAATGTCAGTGGGATTGCCAACTATGAAAAGTGTAGATGTATACATGCATATTTAAAACGCTGCAAAGCTGCCATTGTGTTCCTCCAGGAAAGGTATGTGTGGGGGACTGCATTCCAAGCCTACACAAAAGGTGGAGTGGCACCATATACGTCACGTCCTATTCAGGATACGCGCAGGAGGTTCTTATTTGAGTGGCACCGGGAATACCATTCCAAAACTATAATCACATTGCAGACCCGGAGGGCCGCTACGTGATCCTTCATGGCAGTCTTGATGGCCTTGAAATATGTCCTATAAACATGTACGCACCTAATGTGTATGGTCCAGACTTTTTTAACGGGGTCCTGAAAGTAGTGGCTCCGTTCTTAAATGCTGCCATATTGTTAGGGGGGACTGTAACTTTGTTATCGATGGGAGGATGGATTGGAGCCCCCCTCATTTGTCTATTAAACCATTGCGGCACTCGGAGCTAAACTGGAGGGCCTATGCCTGCATGACATATGATGCAAGAAACACCCTGAACAACAAACATACTCCTGCTACACACTGACGATGAACACCTTTAGAGGCCTGGACTATTGCTTCCTTTCTCACGAGTTAGACCCAAACTTTACTGATGTAACCTATTTGATATGGTACCATTCCGATCATTCCCCAACACTGTTGACTCTGGGAGGTGGACATGATCACACACGTATAATGTTGTGGCACCTTAGAGCGGAGGCCCTCACTGACCCGCCATATAACCAAAGGATTTGGGACATACTGACAAATTATTTTAGAAAGAATTGGGGATTGGTGAGTTCCACAGCCCTTGAATGGGAGGCGATGAAGGTGGTTGTAAGGTCTGACAACAGCTGGAATGGGAAATAATTGCCAGAGAATAAGACCTGGGGAAGCTGGAGGAAACTCTCCCCATCAACCCCAGTGGGTTGACCGCCTGGCACAAAGAGCAAACTGACCTATTGGGGTAGACTAGAGAAGCATGACTATAAAATATAGAGACAATGATTGCACAGGGAGGAAAATAAGACCTGGGCCCTCTCGGCCTGCCTGTTACATCAGGAGTCTCCTGACACCACTATCCTATCATTATGCACACCTAAGGGTGCTGGCTTTTACACACAGCAAGCAATTAATGAGGTGTTCCATGATCACCTTCAAAGTGTGTATACTGACCATATGCTCCCACAACCAAGGCCTTAGAGGAGATCATGGCAGGGATACAGCTGACATACCTCTCCCCAGCCTGAAAGAAACTTTGGATGCCCAGATCTCCAAAGAAGAAATCGTTACTGCGGTTAAGAATCTTAAACCTGGGAACACACTGGGCAGCAACAGGATCCCAACTGAATTCTACCAGAAATAAGCAGACGGTCACACCGACAGGTTACTGGAGGTAGACCATGAAGCCTTAGATAGTGACTCCATGTGAGAAACATTGGTGGTAATGATACTCAAGTCGGGTCGAGACCCTAAATGCATTACAGCCTAACAACCATTATCTTTGCTAATTTGGATATAAAAATCCTCAATGGGGTATTGGTGGCCAGACTACTTCCACACTTGACTACCCTGATCCATACAGACCAACGGCTCTTCATCCCGAGGCTCAGAACCTTGCATAACCTGCACCATTTCACCCATGTATATCATGCTCCAATACTTCAAACCTATGACTAAGCGTTGGTACTATTAGACATAGCTCAAGCCTTTGATTCTCTAAACTTAACTCTGGCATTTGCTGGAGATGGTGGGCCTGGGCCCAGGCTTTATAGATTGGATCCACCTCTTCTACACGGACACATGCGCTCGTGTGTGGTCCTGGGGGGTAGTCTAAGAATGCATCCGACCAGAGAGGTGCACGCAGCAGGGATGTCCCCTCAACGCTTCCCTTTGCTATTGCCATGGAACCCTTAGCGGAGTTGCTGCAATGGGTGATGAGCCCATGGGGGATGGTGTTGGGAGAGACCAAACATGTTGTCTCCCTATATGTTGATGATGCGCTGATATACCTGCATCAACCAGCCTAATCGGTGCCTATACTTCTTAATCGTCTTCAGCTGCTTGGGGCAGTCTTAGAGCTACCTGTTAATCCAGATAAGTATGGGCTGTTTCCCTTAGGGCGGATGGTGGATGAGCCAAAGGATGGACTGCCCCCTGAGGGTATCCCTTCGACACTGACAGCAATCCAATATCTGGGTATACAACTAATCCACACGTCCCCAGTATATCATGAGCATAACTTAGCGAGCATAGGGAGAGTGATAGAGAGACTGCGGACCTTGGTCCGGTTTTGGAGAGAGCTACCTCTGTCTCTTCTGGGCAGAATAGCTCTTGTAAAAATGATGATACTACCCTGCTGTTTACAAAACATGCTGCGTGTGATCCCTCACTCTGATTTTCAAACCATAGACACCCTGATAGTTAATCTCCTGTGGGGCACCAAACGTAGGTGAGTTAGGCTTACCACCCTGCAAAAGCCCTGGCAGAAAGGGGGATTAGAGGTCCCATGTTTGGAACTTTATTATATGGCGGCCAAACTGCAGCATGCAATTCATTGGTTTGACAAGGCTGATAACTGGGAGAAGAGACTGCTCCACGGCACCTATGGAGAAAAAATTTTGCTAGTCCTCCTGATGTCCGGCAACCGGCTACCCCGGGAGATGAGATATCCTACGTTATTCGCCTGGTGGCACAGGTGTGGGAGGGAATGGTCCACTGGGTGCTCCGCTGGGCTCCATACACTCCATATGTACCCGTATGGTTGGTACAGCCCTTCCTTAGCACTGCAGACTCCACATCGGCACAGAGATGGAGGAGTGGGGATTTAAGGTCATGAGGGACCTATACCCGGAACAGTGCTTTATCTACAGACAAGAGGCTATAGATAATTTCTCTCTGGGAGAGAGACAATACCTTCAATATATGAAGAGCTCCAACATGGCACATGAAATCTGGCCATCCTTTCTGAAGGAACCGGTTAAATCCATCACACTAACCACTATACTAGAGATGGCCTAAGGCCGTCGCCGATAACTCACCCAGATAATGCCTTTGGAGAAGATCGTACACAGACAGTCCTTCCAGTTCATACATGGTTGGAAAGGCTATTAGAGAGACCCCTCAGGACTAGAGGCTGGGAGAAGATACATGAAGGAGTGCAAAGGGTCAGCTCCAATGCATGTACAAGCTCCTTCAATATAATTTTGTCCACCAGACATACCTCACACCTAAAACACTACACACAATGTATATGACCCTCTCGGAGAATTTTCCAAGGTGTCATTTTAAACCAGCAGAGTTTTTACACATGGTTTGGTCCTGTCAATCTTTAACCCAATATTGTCAGGCAGTTCTTGACAGTCTTAGTAAAGCAACAGAATGGGAAATGCAGCCAGAAGTCCACCAGAGATTGTTGGGTCTGCTCCCCACCCCTGCTAAGAAATGTTTGAGTCATCGATTTCTCCTGTTGGGACTCCTCTTAGCAAAAAGATGCATTCCTGTGGTGTGGTTATGGTCGACACCCCCTAGTGTTATGACCTGGCTGCACGATGTCCTGGTATGGGCTGGTGAAGATGAGGTACGAATGTGACATGTTCGTACGGATGAAAAACTAGAAGACGACTTGAGAGCATAGGCAGTCATGCTAGCTGATCTACTGGAAGCCGTGAACGAGAGTGGGAGTGAGATGAGGGCTACGGATAATAATGCCCTACCTTCAGGATGGACTGAACACACTTGATCTTGCCCCTGAGACTCACCAAAGGGTTACAAGTGATTCCCATACACACACATGTCCCATCATTCAATCAATGGGAACCTTTCAACAGAAGCAGACACGGGCGGGGTGTTCTTCCTTACATAGTTCCACAGGGAGTGATTCAGAGAATGGAGTTGATCCTGCATATCCATTACTAGGATACATGTTTGTTTTTTACACATATAGGGGGTGATTCTAACCCCGGCGGTCTTAGACCGCCGGGGCCAGGGTCGGCGGGAGCACCGCCGACAGACCGGCGGTGCCCCGCAGGGCATTCTGACCGCGGCGCTTTGGCCGCGGTCAGTGCAGGAAAACCGGCGGTCTCCCGCCGGTTTTCCGCTGCCCCTTGGAATCCTCCAAGGCGGCGCAGCTTGCTGCGCCGCCGAGGGGATTCCGACCCCCCCTACTGCCATCCAGTTCCCGGCGGTCCGCCGACCGGGAACCGGATGGTGGTAGGGGGGGTCGCGGGGCCCCTGGGGGCCCCTGAAGTGCCCATGCCACTAGCATGGGCACTGCAGGGGCCCCCGTAAGAGGGCCCCTAAATGTATTTCACTGTCTGCTGCGCAGACAGTGAAATACGCGACGGGTGCAACTGCACCCGTCGCACAGCTTCCACTCCGCCGGCTCGATTCCGAGCCGGCTTCATCGTGGAAGCCTCTTTCCCGCTGGGCTGGCGGGCGGCCTGAAGGCGGCCGCCCGCCAGCCCAGCGGGAATGTCAGAATTACCGCCGCGGTCTTTCGACCGCGGAACGGTAACCTGACGGCGGGACTTTGGCGGGCGGCCTCCGCCGCCCGCCAAGGTCAGGATGAGGGCCATACTGTCTCTTTTGAATATGTTTAGGAAAAATAACCTATTTACAGTTTAGTGATTATGTAACTAAGATGCATATGAGCACAGAATATTGTTACTGCTATACAAGCTATAATGCTATACAAGCTCTAATGTTGTTTCATATTCAAAGGATGAGCTCCAATGTCTTTGTGTTACCATTAAGGAAAAATAAAAAATCTTATTAAACAAAATCTATTTAACATGTGCCAGGTATCATATGTGAGAATGGAGGGTGGATAGGACACTCACATCACACAGAGATGTATGAAACAACTCCTATATGAACTCCTGCTAGTACATTGGGGGCTGTGCCACAACTTCTTACATACTCCCAAAGTAACTGCATGTGTCCCACTATGGAGTCCATTGCCTGTACATATGTGTCAGATATTCGTGTCACCTTGCTGCACACCATCACACAGCACAATCATTTGAAGGGTGTGTGCATGCATGCCTTACATCTCATCTGCACAGGGATCTTGGGATGGCAATGTCTTTTGCTATTTGTAGAACTACCCTGTTTACGGGACAATGTTGAGACTATCATTTGCACCACTATCTGAAGCTGGTTTGGGTATTGACATGTCATATGACTATGCTGTGCAGACATTACTCACGACCAACATACATTGGCATGTCTGTGAAGATGGCAGAGGATAGCAATGTTGATCCATCGAACATAGAGTATGCGGTACCACACAACATGAGTTGGCACTTCCACTGCATTCCCAAGTGTGGAATGTTGACATCTGTCCTTCTACACTTAGGGCCTTATTCACGAGTCCTTCAGTCCCTGAAGAACATAGCAGCTTCTTTACAATTTCCTTGTGCTGCAGGTGCGTCACTTTTCATATGGTAAAAAGTGACGCACCAGTGGTGCAAGGGCCTTGTAAATAAGCACTCCATATTTTTTGGGATGGCTCTGTGGCACATGCAGCAGGAGCATAATGTGAAAACTACATTATGCCACCCTGCATGGCTTGTTGGAACCCTGTAAATCTGGCACATAGCCTTCCTGACATTACTGTGTTGCGAATGACCCCCCATGTGGGTTAGACATACACGTCAGACATAGATTGCACTGAGAGCATCAACAACATATCTGTGCGTCTGAAATGCATTAGTTAGGTATACCATTCCCTGCTATGTTCACCTATGAATCCACTATCACATATGTTCACATATCATGGCTCTATGGTCATTGCTCTATGGTCATACCAGCAAACATGTGGCCCCCATCAGTAATATCAATCTGATCCTCCTTGCCATTAGTCAGAAGCAACTGCACATCCAGAACACAAGCTCTACCTTCCTGTCCAGATTCATGTTGCATATGGAGTTTGTTTTGAAATAGATGCACATTGAACATGTCATTCCACAAAGCATCCAACATCACACACAATCCTTGCACTACCCATCAAACATACAGGATGGCACTCACTGGTACCATTGGGGTCTCTGAAGCTCTTAACCTCTCCAGTAGGGTAAGGCTCAGGTCCACCTGCAAGTCATAACATGAGAAATTGCACTGTGATTGTAGAACACAAACACTATGGACTAATATTAGACTTTACACATGAATTGCAAAAGGCCATGATTCCATTCTGGTTGTAACAATTTAAATGGATTATCTGACATGCCTCAATGCCAAACATTGGTAGGGCAAGCTGACATGTAAACACATATGATGAATGAATATATGCATCTGTAGGGCACAATGTAGAAAGATTTCATTTAACTCAATATATTTCACAAGCGTAGCAGAGTGACATGGCACTTTGCACCTATGTGACTCACAAACCACTCTTAGCCAGGAATAGCAATACCCTTGCTTTACTCTGTCATTCACATGTACATGACTATGCTATATATATATATCACTGTAGCCATCCTTGTTCCCTCATTTTACAGACATTGGTATTTGTCAGTGCTGTATAGTTAAGACTTCGAACATACAATTCTTGTGCATACCCAAAGCTCAGTATCTATAAATCTGACACACAAGTATGAGATATTTTCAGACGTATGAGAGTCCGCATGTCAGACCAATGTACAGAGTTGCATACATCAGGCCTCATTTATATGATACATGACCAACTGGAGTTTCACAAAATAGGACACCTCCCTAAAAGGCACTTCCCAGGAACAGCACAAGTTACAAGAGGTCCGGGCAGCAACCATGAATTGTAAAGGTGCACACTTCCACAGGTTGCTCACAGCACATCTATTAACATGTGCAACACAGTGCTTACAGAGGAAGTGGACAACAGGAATGCTAGAGCCACTGCTCAATGTGGGCTCATGACTACCCAGTATTCTGAATCCTCTGCGTCATGCCTTATCTATCAAAAATATGTTTTGTGGTCCGATTGCATTTGTACACTGACATATATGACCCACTGAGACTTTGGGCCTCATTTACGAGCCCTAATGGCACACTGTGCCACCAAGGCATCATTATCACAAGTCTGGGAATGCATCAGATTGCTTTGCCAACTCAGGGGTGGCATCATAGTATCACAATGTTGGGAAATTGCATTATTTTTCGCTGTTTTTGCACTTCCTATGTGCGTTGCATTCTACAGCATAAGTAGACAAAAGGAAACACCATTAATGATTGTTAATGTGTAGGAAAGTTTCCCTGCCTGCACATGAACAATCATACCTGCAAACCAGGCACCCTTGCACCACGGCACAAGGGGACACATGTTTGTGCTTGGCAGTAATTTGTGCACCAGCGCAGGGTACAAGGACAGAATTGTGAGAAAGGGCCTCTTTTGACATGGTAGCCCCCACTTTTTGCCTGGAAAATGATGTGGTTTCAAACTGTATGTGCCCTGGGGTCCCTGCTAAACAGGGTCCCAGGGCCAGATCTCTTTACCCAAAACTATAATATGTTTGGCACTTCAAGCACCCTTGTAGTCCCTAGTAAATGGTACCCCTGGTACCTAGGCTATGGGTACTGAAGAGGGCCCTCGAGAGCTGCAGCACCAATTGTGTCACTCTGAGAGGCCCCACACCAGCCTCATGCAGACTGCAATTGCAAGTGTATGACCAGGTATATTTAAAAGTTGCAAACTCAACATGACCTTCACCAAGAGTGCAATGCCCACTAACACTGCATGCAATACAAGTAAGTTACCTCTGGCAGGCCTTTCAGCCCTAAGGCAGGTTGCACTATAATGCACGTGAGGGCATATGTGTACATGAGCAAACATGTCCCTACTGTGTCTTTGCAAAACCTTATAACATAGTAAGTGCACTTGGGAAGCCATCGAAAATACATGTGCTGGACACTGGTCACTATGGGTTCTCCAGCTACATGATGGCCTCTCTAAATTCTATGTTGTTTGGTATCAAACAACTCAGAATAACAAGCAAACACTGATGCCAGTGCTGGATTTATTGTATTTAGTTGATGTAGCCACCCTAAGGTATGTGGCCCATTGGCCACTACCAGGTACTCCCTTCTAATGCCCACTAAATGCAGTATTTAGTGGATGTCCCTAGACCTACAGATCAGATTCAATGGACACAAGAAGACTAGGACAAAGAAGACCCGAGGCACAAGAACAGAAGTCCTGCTGCACAAAGAAAAAGGCACCAAACCCTGCCTGCTGCTCCTAGGACTCGACAATTGCCTTGTGAGTGTCACCTAGAAACCTGAGGGACTCTACAAAAACCCCAGAGCACCTCTAGCCTTCTGCAAATAGCCTCCTTCAGAGTGAAGGTATCATTCTCTTGCAACCAGCAAGCAAGGAACCAGTAAAGTTCAGTTCATTGACCGGCTGCTGACCAATGAACTGAACCCACTAGCCCAACTAAAATCCACATGACAGAGAGAAAAAACCTAGCAGTGTGCTACGTTTGGTGGCCCTGGGACTTTTATGGCCTGAGACGTACCATTGCCCAGTGTACTGGACCCCCAACGTCGAACACCAAGAAGGAAAGTCTTCTTCAGACTCTCAAATACCCAAAAGCAAGTACCAGTCATGGGACTTCAGGGCACCCATGAACCACCCCCAGAGTGGTCTGATGGTCTGCAATCTACCCTCCAAGTGACCTGCCCCTGAACTCCCGAATACACACCTCCTGGCTGACCTATCTGCACTGCACCTGTCCTCCCTGGCCCCTGCAACACCAAACCAGCTATGCTCTAGGGGTCCCTAACCCCTTGCAACCTCTACCTTCCAATGAGACCTACTGGACTTACCTTTAAGTCCACCTGTGCAGTGTGTTTCCAAGTGGTCCCCATTCCTGTTGTGCACCAGCTCCAAGACTTTTAGCTGCTGCTCCCGCTTGAACCGGGAGCCTCCTGAACTTCTCCGGCTGGCCCACAGGACATCTCAATGACCTCGACCTAAAAATAGAAGGTGACGCTTGTGAGATTATTGCCTGATTTTATATGCATTTTTACAGATCTTATGATGCGTAATAATGCACAAAAAGCATATATTTTCTAAACTTTTGAAAAATCATAACAAAAGAAGTACTTACCATATATTGATGACCTTTTTCCAACCATTTTTTATTGAAGTGCAAAAGTACTATTTCATACAAATGAGCAAACTAGTGACAGAATCCACAGAAGTGTTCGTACATCATTTTCAAGCATGTCATAGGAAACACCAGCTACCTAACCGGGGTAACAGTGTGTGCTTAATCACACATTCATAACATAACTGAAAATAAAACCAGTTTATGATGCACCAGCTTTATCTACCATGTATATATGTGTTTGATCTAGATCCGCCCGATCTTTAGGGTCCATTTATGAGTAGGACGATAGATCCGTCTGAGATGACACACTAGTTGAAGATTGTATGTTCCGGCTGTGGTGTGGAGTATGTGATGTGACGATGGGGGAAATGGACGTGGATAAGAGAGTTGGGGGGGTATAAAATTAGGAATCTACGTGCAAATTTCTAGGTGCTTCTGGGTGGGAGTGCAAATCACCAAGCAATGCATTCCAGGCCGTGGTTATGGGATATTTCACCAGACCCCTAATTTCTTCATGCCTTAGGGCCACTACCTCCACCCTACCCCATTTAAGTGTCGCTGCCCGCCAGTGTGCTGTACTGGGTAATTTCTGTGATTTCCAATCCATTGTAAAAGGCCTGTGGGCCAGAAGAAGTGCCAGGTCTATAAACCTATTGCTGGCTTTAGCAGCTAATGGCCTGTGAAAGAGGCCCAGCAGTGCCCTTTCCATTGTATGCATGGCTGTGAGGCCTGAAACTCAATGTATTTCAGCTAATATCTGAGACCATTACTCTGCCACAACCAGACAAACCCAAAACACATGTTTAACTCCAGTTTGTAGGCATCGTGGGCATGTGGACGGGGAACCAAACATCCAGGAGAGAATACCAGTCATAGGATATGCCCTGTGCAATATATTATGTTGAATATATTGAAATTTTGCATTTCGGGACACCCGTCTTGGGTATTCATTGATTTTCGGCAAGTCCTTCATAGCAATTTCCTTGCCCAAATCACTCTCCCATTCTCTACAAGTTGCGACAAGCAGATCCTGCACAGCTTGTGCACATGCCTGGGCAAACCATGTCACCAATTTGCGCTCCTCACCCATGATGTACAGTAGGTGGATTAAGGGTTGGAAGTTTGGCTCTGTGTCTATGATGCCCCAAAGACAGACCACCTCCGCCAAAAGATGTGCGTGCTCCAGGAAATGCAGGTGATATTCTTCTCAGAGTTGCTCGTATGTCAGCAGCGAGGCCTCGCGAAATAGCGCCCCTAGAGTGTCCACCTAAGCCTCCACCCATGTATTCATACCTGTCTCTCCTATTATCTTAAGGAAATTCAATATTGACCCCAGCGTGATAGCCAGTGAGTAAAGCAGCATACAGGGCATTATCTTTAGGCTTCGCGAAAACCGTATATTGATGATCTTGGTCTTGAAAAATTTATAAAAATCAGAAGTATTTTTGTAAATTGGTCTTGAGTTATTCTTCGAGTATGTATCCACATTTATTGATACTTTGAGTACGTCAAATGCTTAGCACCTCTCCAAGATAAGCTTAACTGCTCACCCACACTACCAAAAAAACAGAGAATTAGGTGGTCTTCTTTTTACCTCTGGATACCAAGGTGGGGTTGCCTGGACTATATTCATAGTGCATGTGATTTTTGTGCACTATATAGAGAGCCTGCCTCCTACATTTGGTGGATCAGCAGTGGGTTACAAGACTTTGCCACTAAGTTACTTGCCACTAAGGCCCTCATGATGACATTGGCGGTCTTTTACAAAGACCGCCGTGGTGACAGCGGCCAACAGACCGCCGCAGAGGCAGTAATCTGCCCGCCAGATAATGACACACAAACACAAAACTGACAAAAGCCAGCCATAAACATAATCCCGCCAGACCCAGCGGAGGGGAAAAACGGTCAGACCCACCACCCTCCCCACCACGCAGCAAAACACCGCCCTCCAAATAATGGACCACGAATCACCACAGTGATCATTCAGTGGCCGTCAACCATTGGCGCTGCACTCCGCCGCAGCAGAATTGGGCACCCAACACCACTAAAAACCAACAACGGCCAGATGACAAAACCCACACCTAACACATATACACACACCAAACACACCTCCCAACAGCACTATAAAACACCCCCACACACACAACCCACGATCCTTAGCATACACAAAAAGACTGCTACACCTTGCCAGGCCAAACCCTTAGAGAACTGCAGACACATAGCTCATCCACCTATACACCTGTCACACATCACACACCACACACTCTACCTCAACACCTAACACCCTCTGCACAACACACACACTACACAATAGGCATGTCCCCACAAAAGAACCCCCGTTTCACTGATGAGGAGTTGCAGGCGATGGTGGAAGAAATCATCAGGCTAGAGCCACAGCTGTTAGGTGCACCGGTCCAGCAGAACTCCATTGCCAGGAAGATGGAGCCATGGGGGAGGATCGTGGACAGGGTAAACACCGTGGGAAAACATCCACACACAAGATATGACATCCGAAAGAGGTGGAATGACCTACGGGGGAAGGTTCGTTCCATTGCATCAAGGCACCAGGTCACCATCATGAGGACTGGCAGTGGACCCCCACCCCCTTCCCCGCAGTTGACAGCATGGGAGGAGCAAATCTTGGCAATCCTGCATCCTGAGGGCCTAACTAGAGTCACTGGAGGGCTGGGCACTGGTAAGTCACCATTACTACCTTACCTCCACCGATACCTGCATGGCATGTCGCCCCCTCACCCTGACACCCTACATGCCACTCCATTCCATACAGTGCACCACCCAAATAACCACCCTCAATTGTGTACCCCTGCATGCCCTACCCACTGCAAGCACACCCCTCACAGCTCTGCATGCACACACAACAGCAATGCATGGACATCATGTAGCAATACCAATCCCACAATCCATCACCATACACTAATCAAAGGTGGGAGGAAAACACCAAACCCATAGAGAAAGGCAGAAATGCAGATGTTTTGACAGACAATAACTCTAACAAATCACTCACATCTACACAGGTGCCCCAGCCAATGTCAACGGTGAGCAGGTGCCACGGCAACCCATTCCTCCACCAGAAGATGCCCTCAGTGATGACAGCAACTCTGGATGTCCCGAGCTGGATGAACTCCCTGGCTCTTCTGGGGCCACTGGTCAGTCAACTCCCACATCCCACATCCAGTCCACCACAGGCCCCCCTCCGACTCCAACACCACAGCA
The DNA here is from genome assembly GCF_031143425.1 of Pleurodeles waltl. Classification (NCBI taxonomy): domain Eukaryota; kingdom Metazoa; phylum Chordata; class Amphibia; order Caudata; family Salamandridae; genus Pleurodeles; species Pleurodeles waltl. The sequence goes on along the minus strand of NC_090448.1, from coordinate 566,640,841 downwards.
GCCAGCCAACATCCCTAAACGTCTGTCTCCAGGACACGTCGATCAATAGTGTACCCACCTGTACAGGGACCCGAGTCGACACCACACAGGCAAGACGGTGAAGGTACTGGTGTAAGTGGCACAGTGAGCAAAAGAACAATGGATTAAACCCAGATCTGTGACTGGGGTGAGTGGTTGAAAAGTTTCAGCACTCTATCCATCATCCTTTTGTGTTGCTAAAGTTGCCCTAAGTGGAAAGGGTATGCCCAGACGTGGGTCCCTTGCTCACTGTGCCACTGGATTCAAGCTAGCCTGGCTGATGAAGGGTGATACCCTGAAACCGGTCCTAGGATGCTTGTTTCCGGTCCAAGGAGGACCTGGCTTGGCAATTCGGGCTGGACTGTTCCCATTGGGAACAGGGTTAAGACTGATTTGCATATGGCTGGGTCCCAACTGGTGTGGCATGGTGAGCAAAAGAATGATGGACTAAACCCAGATCTGTGAATGGGACTGAGTGGTTGAAGACTTTCAGCACTCTGCCCATCATCCTTTTTTGTTGCTGTAAGTGGGATTGGGCCCACCGTTCATGGGACACAGGCACTAGGGGCCATGGACAGTGGGAGGTCAGCTGTGCATCAGGGGGAGGCCAGGCCCAGGAAATCTATGGCCCAGGAGGCACTCACATATGTCCTGGGGACATACCAACAATCCTGGGACAGGATGGGCCAGGTGATCACCATCATGCAGGAGTACCAGCGGCTGCAGGGGGTACACAACCATGAGGTAATGGTGCAGTTGCAGGGCCTAAATGCCAACATGTCCTCCATTGTAGGGGTGCTGGATGACATGGCCAACACCATGTGGGAGAACAGAGCACACCAGCGGCCCACTTCCCCTAGCCACTCCACTCAGCAGGCATCAACATCAGCTGCAGATAGTGGACAGGAGAACCTGCAACACCACCCACAGGCCACCAGTACCCCACCGCTGCAGGAGGTGAACTACCTCGCAAACGTTCCCTGCAACCGAGACAGACACCAGAGACTGTTGCCAAGATCAAGACCACGCCCAGGAAATGAGCCCCTCCAGAATGTCCCCCTTGTGTCCCACTGAGTCACCTTGTTCACTTTGGACTACCATTGCGCCTTTTCCTATGGCCCCATGGACACTGGACCTGTGCTACATACCTACTGGGCCACTACACTGATGTTTTCGTCCACCATCACCCCACTCTATTGCACTATCCCTTCCTTTTTTGTCACTTCAATAAACACCCTTGAACACAACTGGAGTATCTCTGCTTTATCTTAAAATAATCTGCAATGCATTGAACTGCATTATCCTGTTCAAATGTCATGTAATGTGTGAATCCATCCATCAAATGTGTTTAAGTAGTCTGTAGTCATGACATCAGTACACAGTTGTGACCACACCAACATCTGCAATAAGGGAAAGCATAAGTGATAGTCACTTGGAAAGTAAAGGTATTGCTTGGCACAACACAGCAGGCACAAAGTACTTAACTGAAATGTAGATATGAACAGCAGTACAGTCTTACTTTAGTGTCATTGGAAGTACTGCTGTATGATATGTGTCCTGTTGTCCCATCCTCCTCCTCCTCATCCACATCACTGTCTTAAGAGTCCTCTGCTGCCAAAGGTACATTGTCTCCCCCCTCCTCCTGCAGGTAGGGAACATGACGTCTGAGGACCAAATTGTGCACGATGCAGCAAGTCACCACTATCTGGCAGACTTTCTTAGGGGCATAGTATAGGGATCCACCTGTTAAATGGAGGCACCAGAATCTGGCTTTCAGTAGACCAAGTGTGCGTTCAACAACCCTCCATGTGCTTCATTGTACCGATTTTCTGCCCCTGTCCTTGGATTCCTCACTGGGGTCAACAGCAGGACAGGTTTGGGCAGCTGGAGTCACCTGGGAGTAGTGAGGGACACACATTACTCATGTACAATGGCATGGAGTACAACTCCAGTTGCATACACTGACATACATTGTGTGAAGACTCAAGCTCCCCTATGAGCAACACTCTGTGCCTCTGGAGTCGTGCCATCACCTTTGTGATGCTGCTATTCCTCAAGACAGAGGCATCATGCACAGATCCAGGAAACTTGACAGTGACGTGGGGGATGTATTGATCTTTAAGGCACACCATCTGGACATTTAGAGAGTGGTAACTCTTCCTATTCCTCTAGACCTGCTCATTTCCCCCTGGGAGGGACCAATGCAATATGGGTCCCGTCAATGGCCCAATCACATGTGGCATGTGTCCCATGGCATAGAATCCAGCCTTCACAGTGGGAAAATCTTCACTCTGGAGGAATGAGATGTAGCTGCTCATGTGTTTGAGCAGCCAAAACCCTTCCAAGATCTATTGAAAACATTGGCTTTGATATTCCTGCAGCCAAGCCCACTGTCACCTGGAATTAACCACTTGCCAGAAAGTGGAGCACTGACAGTACCTGTACTGCAGGGGGTATTGCTGTAGTGCTACAGAGAGCAGGAATCAGATTTGGCTCCAATTGTTGAAACAGCTCAGTAATTGTGGCTTTGTCCAGATGAAAGGTGAGTATGATGTGTCGGTCCTCGAGTGTAGCCAAGTCCACTAGGGGTTTGTACACAGGTGCTGGTTTCCTCCTCTGCAGTGGTAGGTATTGCAAGTAAACCAAACATGAGATGTGTGTCACTACAGGAAGGATGGACACACAATATTACACTACACAGAGCATGTATGTATGTAGCAGACTGGAATTGTCATGGTCTGCACAACCGATATTATGACGCACATTAAATTGTCCAACATAAGTACCAGTATTGGGAAATGACAACCGCCTGTCCTGTATGCAAGAACAGGTGGAAATGACTCCATTCCGTGTAGGAAAGTACCATCTTTCATGGCATGTTACCCCCAATTTCTGCCTGTTTGTGTGAGAAAGTAGCCTCTTTCTAGTATGGTTACCCCCAATTTTGGCCTGTTTGTGAGTGTGTGTCAGTGTGTTTCTACTGTGTCACTGGGATCCTGCTAGCCAGTACCCCGGTGTTCATAGATAAAAACCTTTATGTCGGTGTGTTTTGCCTGTCTCACTGGGATCCTGCTAGCCAGGACCCCAGAGCTCATACTTTGTGGCCTAATGTGTATGCCTGTGTGGTGCCTAACTGTGTCACTGAGGCTCTGCTAATCAGAGCCTCAGTGCTTATGCTCTCTCTGCTTTTAAATTTGTCACTGTAGGCCAGTGACTACATTTACCAATTTCAATTGGCACACTGGACCCCCTTATAAGTCCCTAGTATATGGTACCTAGGTACCCAGGGCATTGGGGTTCCAGGAGATCCATATGGACTACAGCATTTCTTTTGCCACCCATAGGGAGCTCAGACAAACCTTTACACAGCACTGCCACTGCAGCCTGCGTGAAATAGTGCACACACTATTTCACGGCCATTTTCACTACACTTAAGTAACTTAAAGGTCACCTATAAGTCTAACCTTCACTTGCTGATGGTTAGGTGCAAAGTTACTAAGTGTGAGGGCACCCTTGCACTGGCAAAGGTGCCCCCACATAGTTCAGGGCCTTTTCCCCGGACTTTGTGAGTGCGGGGACACCATTGCACGCGTGCACTACATAGAGGTCAATACCTATATGTAGCTTCACAATGGTAACTCCGAATATGGCCATGTAACATGTCTAAAATCATGGAATTGTCCCCCCATTCCAAATCTAGTATTGGGGAGCCAAATCCATGCATCCTGGGGGCTCCACCATGGACCCCCAGTACTGCCAAACCAGCTCTCTGAGGCTTGCACTGCAGCTACAGCTACTGCCACCTCACAGAGAGGGTTCTGCCCTCCTGGGGTCTGAGCAGGCCAGTCCCAGGAAGGCAGAACAAAGTATTTCCTATGAGACCAGGGTGTTACACCCTATCCCTTTGGAAATGGGTGTTACAGGCTGGGGAGGGGCAGCTTCCCCCAGCCTCTGGAAATGCTTTGAAGGGCACGGATGGTGCCCTCCTTGCATAAACCAGTCTACACCGGTTCAGGGACCCCTTCTCCCCTGCTCTGGCGGGAAACTGGACAAAGAAAAGGGGAGTGATCACTCCCCTGTCCATCCCCACCCCAGGGGTGGTGCCCAGAGCTCCTCCAGAGTGTCCCTGGTGTTATCCATTTGCATTCCAAGGTGTGGGGACCCTCTGGAGACCTCTGAGTGGTCAGTGCCAGCAGGTGATGTCAGAGACCTCTCCTGATAGGTGCATACCTGAGTAGGTAGCCAATCTCCCTCTCAGGGCTATTTAGGGTCTCTCCTCTGGGTGTTTCCTCAGATTCGGTTTGCAAGATTCCTCCAGGACTCCTCTGCATCCTCTGCTTCAGCATCTGACCGTCGGATCAACCGCAGTCTGCTCCAGCCTTGATTCTAATACACAGAGTCCTTGGGCCAGCCACAGAGTAAATAGCCAAGATAATCTGGCACATATTAATCAACCATCCTTGATGTTCCATGCTTAAAATATTTGGGCCAGCCGCAGAATGAAATGCCAACACGCGTTTCAGTGGATTCCGAAATTAATAGATCCTGTATACCACCTTCATCAGGGCCACAGATCCAAATCTTTCAACAAGCTGGAAATTGCTTGTTTCGTTTAAATGCATGCCATGTTTTTCGGCATATCAAAAGGCCACAGTCTGATATCAGACGCCAGTTTCATATCAGACGCCAGTGTTATGGCTGAGCGGGCAGGATCGAGCGAAGTTTAGAAAAAGAAGATATCATAGAAGTCTTGGACTGTGGCCTTTTGATATGCCGAAAAACATGGCACACATTTAAACGAAATGAGCAATTTCCAGCTTGTTGAAAGATATATATTTGTCAAATAGATTTTTTTGTGGAAATTTGATTTGTCTTTATCTGTTGTTTCAATGTGAGTGTGTTTGGAGTGAGGTTTTGTGTTGATTATTAATTGTTTGTCTCTGTGTCTTCATGTTAGTTGGAATAGTATTTTGGTTTTATATCTTATGCACTTTTTGACTAATAATATAATTTATATATTTTCAGAATTAGTTATATTTGTGATTGATGTTTGTATGTAGAAATATATAGGAGAGAGACATGTTTGTACAAAGATTGGTAAGTACCTTAGGCACCCACTACAAACCAGGCCAGCCTCCTAGACTCTGCTGGCGTTTGCCTTCATGGCGGAAGGCGGTCTGCACCGCCGTGCAACTCCTCATTGGCTAACAGAGAGCTCTATCGACCACAGGAACCAATGATGATCAACGCCGGCGGTGACGGTGTTCACCGACGTGGACTTGACTGCCATTTTCTCTGTTCCACTTCACTTGATTCCTGACTCTCCACGGTTCAACACCACCACTGCGTGTGCTGCTGTGTCCTGTGTGTGGAACCCAGAATGGACCGTGCTACAGGGGAAAGGGCCCCAACCCTCACATCAAGGAGTTGGAGAAGCTTGTGGATGGGATCCTACCCCTGTATGGGCAGTTGTATGGGCCTCCAGACCAACAGGTGAGTACATCATGGGTACGTTGGATACAAAATTGCTGCATGCAGATGTATGTGTGTGCTGGCAGTGTGTCATTGGGAGGGGGTTTTGGCTGCATGCAATGTGTATGCAGAGCTACGGGACACGTGTGTGTTCAATGTGGGATCCCTGCAGTATGTAAACAATTTTTGTTAAAGAATGGAGTTTCGAGTTCATGGTTTCCTTCTGTCTGTGTTCCCTATGCAGGTCAGCGGCCATCAGAAGCAAGGGTTGTGGAGTGCCATCGCCAAGGACGTGTGGACCCTGGGTGTCCATAGCCAGCAGAGCACCCACTGCAGGAAACGGTGGAAGTACCTGAGACTCTGGGCCCGGAAGACCATGGAGGCCCAGCTAGGGAGGCCTCCCAACGAGGGAAGGGTGTCCGTCGGACCCTGACCCACCTAATGGCCCGCATACTGGCGGTGGCCAATCCGGAGTTGGATGGGCACTTGAGGGTAGCACAGCAGCCACAAGGGGGTGAGTACAGGCTGTGTGGTATTAATGTGTGGTATTCATTTTTCTTGCCTGCCATGGGGTTTGGGTGCAAGGTTCTAATCAGTGGATTCCACAATATGCTGGTTTAGCTATTCTGGTGAGGTCCTCCTTAGCAATGTGGGGTGGTATGTATGTTTGATATTGGAGTTAGCATGCCATGCCAGACATGGCTTAGTGAGTCCCAGCAGGTGTGAAGATGGTAGTGTTTGGGTTCTTTACTGCTGTTGTACCCAGGTAATGGTTTGTGTGAGAAGGTAGCCTCTTTCTAGCCTTGTTACCCCCACTTTTGGCCTGTTTGTGAGTGTATGTCAGGGTGTTTGTCACTGTTTTCACTGTCTCACTGGGATCCTGATAGCCAGGCCTCAGTGCTCATAGTGAAAACACTATGTTTTCAGTATGGTTGTTATGTGTCACTGGGATCCTGCTGGTCAGGACCCCAGTGCTCATAGGTTTGTGGCCTATATGTATGTGTCACTGGGACCCTGTCACACAGGGCCCCAGTGCTCATAGGTGTGCATGTATATGTTCCCTGTGTGGTGCCTAACTGTCTCACTGAGGCTCTGCTAACCAGAACCTCAGTGGTTATGCTCTCTCATTACTTTCAAATTGTCACTAACAGGCTAGTGACCAATTTTACCAATTTACATTGGCTTACTGGAACACCCTTATAATTCCCTAGTATATGGTACTGAGGTACCCAGGGTATTGGGGTTCCAGGAGATCCCTATGGGCTGCAGCATTTCTTTTGCCACCCATAGGGAGCTCTGACAATTCTTACACAGGCCTGCCACTGCAGCCTGAGTGAAATAACGTCCACGTTATTTCACAGCCATTTTACACTGCACTTAAGTAACTTATAAGTCACCTATATGTCTAACCTTTACCTGGTAAAGGTTAGGTGCAAAGTTACTTAGTGTGAGGGCACCCTGGCACTAGCCAAGGTGCCCCCACATTGTTCAGAGCCAATTCACTGAACTTTGTGAGTGCGGGGACACCATTACACGCGTGCACTACATATAGGTAACTACCTATATGTAGCTTCACCATGGTAACTCCGAATATGGCCATGTAACATGTCTATGATCATGGAATTGCCCCCTCTATGCCATCCTAGCATTGTTGGTACAATTCCATGATCCCAGTGGTCTGTAGCACAGACCCTGGTACTGCCAGACTGCCCTTCCTGGGGTTTCACTGCAGCTGCTGCTGCTGCCAACCCCTCAGACAGGCAGCTGCCCTCCTGGGGTCCAGCCAGGCCTGGCCCAGGATGGCAGAACAAAGAACTTCCTCTGAGAGAGGGTGTGACACCCTCTCCCTTTGGAAAATGGTGTGAAGGCAGGGGAGGAGTAGCCTCCCCCAGCCTCTGGAAATGCTTTGTTGGGCACAGATGTGCCCAATTCTGCATAAGCCAGTCTACACCGGTTCAGGGACCCCTTAGCCCCTGCTCTGGCGCGAAACTGGACAAAGGAAAGGGGAGTGACCACTCCCCTGACCTGCACCTCCCCTGGGAGGTGTCCAGAGCTCCTCCAGTGTGCTCCAGACCTCTGCCATCTTGGAAACAGAGGTGCTGCTGGCACACTGGACTGCTCTGAGTGGCCAGTGCCACCAGGTGACGTCAGAGACTCCTTGTGATGGGCTCCTTCAGGTGTTAGTAGCCTTTCCTCTCTCCTAGGTAGCCAAACCCTCTTTTCTGGCTATTTAGGGTCTCTGTCTCTGGGGAAACTGTAGATAACGAATGCATGAGCTCAGCCGAGTTCCTCTGCATCTCCCTCTTCACCTTCTGATAAGGAATCGACCGCTGACCGCGCTGGAAGCCTGCAAACCTGCAACATAGTAGCAAAGACGACTACTGCAACTCTGTAACGCTGATCCTGCCGCCTTCTCGACTGTTTTCCTGCTTGTGCATGCTGTGGGGGTAGTCTGCCTCCTCTCTGCACCAGAAGCTCCGAAGAAATCTCCTGTGGGTCGACGGAATCTTCCCCCTGCAACCGCAGGCACCAAAAAGCTGCATCTCCGGTCCCTTGGGTCTCCTCTCAGCACGACGAGCGAGGTCCCTCGAATCCAGCGACACCGTCCAAGTGACCCCCACAGTCCAGTGACTCTTCAGCCCAAGTTTGGTGGAGGTAAGTCCTTGCCTCACCTCGCTGGGCTGCATTGCTGGGAACCGCGACTTTGCAAGCTACTCCGGCCCCTGTGCACTTCCTGCGGAAATCCTTCGTGCACAGCCAAGCCTGGGTCCACGGCACTCTAACCTGCATTGCACGACTTTCTAAGTTGGTCTCCGGCGACGTGGGACTCCTTTGTGCAACTTCGGCGAGCACCGTTTCACGCATCCTCGTAGTGCCTGTTTTTGGCACTTGTCCGGGTGCTACCTGCTTCAGTGAGGGCTCTTTGTCTTGCTCGACGTCCCCTCTCTCTGCAGGTCCAATTTGCGACCTTCTGGTCCCTCCTGGGCCCCAGCAGCGTCCAAAAACGCCAAACGCACGATTTGCGTGTAGCAAGGCTTGTTGGCGTCCATCCGGCGGGAAAACACTTCTGCACGACTCTCCAAGGCGTGGGGGATCCATCCTCCAAAGGGGAAGTCTCTAGCCCTTGTCGTTCCTGCAGTATTCACAGTTCTTCAGCCTAGTAAGAGCTTCTTTGCACCAACCGCTGGCATTTCTTGGGCATCTGCCCATCTCCGAGCTGCTTGTGACTTTTGGACTTGGTCCCCTTGTTCCACAGGTACCCTCAGACAGGAATCCATCGTTGTTGCATTGCTGATTTGTGTTTTCCTTGCATTCTCCCTCTAACACGACTATTTTGTCCTTAGGGGAACTTTAGTGCACTTTGCACTCACTTTTCAGGGTCTTGGGGAGGGTTATTTTTCTAACTCTCACTATTTTCTAATAGTCCCAGCAACCCTCTACAAGGTCACATAGGTTTGGGGTCCATTCGTGGTTCGCATTCCACTTCTGGAGTATATGGTTTGTGTTGCCCCTATCCCTATGTTTCCCCATTGCATCCTATTGTAACTATACATTGTTTGCACTGTTTTCTAAGACTATACTGCATATTTTTGCTATTGTGTATATATATCTTGTGTATATTTCCTATCCTCTCACTGAGGGTACACTCTAAGATACTTTGGCATATTGTCATAAAAATAAAGTACCTTTATTTTTAGTATAACTGTGTATTGTGTTTTCTTATGATATTGTGCATATGACACTAAGTGGTACTGTAGTAGCTTCACACGTCTCCTAGTTCAGCCTGGGCTGCTCTGCTAAGCTACCATTATCTATCAGCCTAAGCTGCTAGACACCCTATACACTAATAAGGGATAACTGGGCCTGGTGCAAGGTGCAAGTACCCCTTGGTACTCACTACAAGCCAGTCCAGCCTCCTACATTGGTTGTGCAGCGGTGGGATAAGTGCTTTGAGACTACTTACCACTCTTGTCATTGTACTTTTCATAAGAGAAAAATATACAAAACAAGGTCAGTGTATATACACATAGCCAAAAAGTTTTGCATTTCCTCTTTTCACTCTTTTCTAAGTGCTGAAAAGTACTTCTAAACTTTCAAAAAGTTCTTAAAAGTTTAAAAAGTTTTTTCTGTCTTTCCAAAAAGTTCTGAAAACTTTTTTCTCTTTGTCTATCACTTTAACTCTCTCTAAAAATGTCTGGCACAGGAAAAAATGTTGAACTGTCCAAACTTGCATATGATCACCTTAGCTGGAAAGGAGCAAGGAGTCTCTGCATAGAGAGAGGTTTGAGTGTAGGGAAGAATCCTTCCTTAGAACTGTTAATTAATATGCTTAGATTACAGGATAAGGCCATAAGTGCCCAATCTGTAGAAAAAGTAGCTAATGGTTCTCAATCTGATCCAGGGACTCCCCCAGGAAAAGGTTCAGGAAAGAAACTTCTCAGCCTGCCCATTACTAGACAGTCTAGCATAGTTGGTACAGAGGTTGAATCACACCATACTGATGGTGTGCTCTCACATTATGCTGGTAGCCAAGCTGTTAGGGTGCCCTCTGTAAGGGACAGGTCTCCTTCTGTTCATTCCCATCACACCTCTGTATCTAGAAATGTCCCTCCCACCCACCCTGATGACAGATTGTTAGAAAGGGAGCTCAATAGATTGAGAGTGGAACAAACCAGACTGAAGCTCAAGAAGCAACAGCTGGATTTGGATAGACAGTCTTTAGAAATAGAGAGGGAAAGACAGAAGTTGGGTTTAGATACCCATGGTGGCAGCAGCAGTATTCCCCATAGTCATCCTGCAAAAGAGCATGATTCCAGGAATCTGCACAAGATAGTTCCCCCTTATAAGGAGGGGGATGACATTAACAAGTGGTTTGCTGCACTTGAGAGGGCCTGTGCTGTACAGGATGTCCCTCAAAAGCAGTGGGCTGCTATCCTATGGCTATCATTTAGTGGAAAAGGTAGGGATAGGCTCCTTACAGTGAAAGAAAATGATGCCAATAATTTCCAAGTTCTTAAGAATGCACTCCTGGATGGTTATGGCTTAACCACTGAACAGTACAGGATAAAGTTCAGAGAGACCAAAAAGGAGTCTTCACAAGACTGGGTTGATTTCATTGACCAGGCAGTGAAGGCCTTGGAGGGGTGGTTACATGGCAGTAAAGTTACTGATTATGAAAGCCTGTATAACACAATCCTGAGAGAGCATATACTTAATAATTGTGTGTCTGATTTGTTGCACCAGTACCTGGTAGACTCTGATCTGACCTCTCCCCAAGAATTGGGAAAGAAGGCAGACAAATGGGTCAGAACAAGGGTGAACAGAAAAGTTCATACAGGGGGTGACAAAGATGGCAATAAGAAGAAAGATGGTGAAAAATCTCAAGATAAGCATGGGGATAAGGGTAAAACCAAAGATCCCACTTCAAATCTTAAACACTCTTCAGAGGGTGAGGATAAAACAAATTCTTCCTCTTCTTCCCAACCTGCACACATTAAAAAGCCTTGGTGCTTTGTGTGTAAAAACAGAGGCCATAGGCCAGGGGATAAGTCCTGTCCAGGTAAACCCCCTGAGCCTACCACCACTAATACATCAAGCTCTAGTGCCCCTAGCAGTAGTGGTACTAGTGGTGGGACTGCTGGCAACAGTCAAGCAAAGGGTGTAGTTGGGTTCACTTATGGGTCCATAGTGGAAACTGATGTAATCAGTCCCAAGACAGTTTCTGTCACACCTAGTGGCATTGGCCTTGCCACACTGGCTGCTTGTCCCCTTACAATGGATAAGTACAGGCAGACAGTTTCAATAAATGGTGTTGAGGCCTTGGCCTACAGGGACACAGGTGCCAGTTTCACTTTGGTGACTGAAAACCTAGTGCCTCCTGAACAACACATCATTGGACAACAGTATAAGATTATTGATGTCCATAACTCCACTAAGTTTCTTCCCTTAGCTATAATTCAGTTTAGTTGGGGTGGAGTTACTGGCCCTAAGCAGGTGGTGGTATCACCTAGCTTACCTGTAGACTGTCTCTTAGGTAATGACCTAGAGGCCTCAGGTTGGGCTGATGTAGAGTTTTATGCCCATGCAGCCATGCTGGGCATCCCTGAGGAATTGTTCCCTCTCATTTCAAGTGAAATGAAAAAGCAAAGGAGAGAAGGCCTGAAAACTCAGGATCCCTCTCCATCAACAGGTAAAAAGGGTATCACAGTATCCCCTAACCACCCTACCATTCAGGATACTATTCCTGTGGTGGGAGAAACCTCTCCTAGGGTGGCACCTGTTCCAAGGGAATCATCAGCTGGCAAAGCTGGACTCCCTGAGGTAGAAGTACCTCTCTGTGGGATAACTAACATTGGTGAGAAAAAGAGCACCATTTTAGTTAACATGGAGCATCCCTCCAACCCTCCCAGAGAAACTTTAGTGCAGAAACTCTGCACTGCCTCACAACACTTAGGACAGCATCCCTGCCCTAGTGTGGAGCTGATAGGACAGCATCCCTGCCCTGCTCCAACTCAAGAGAAACAGCATCCCTGTTCTCTCTTCCAGCCAGATGGACAAAGTTTTTGCCCAGCTATGGCTTTTCTGAGACAGCATCCCTGTCTGGCATTTCCATCACTACAAATAGGTTCAGTGGACAATTCCCACTGCTCTAAACTAAAACTTACTGATAGAAACTCTGAAAATACATCTTCACATTGTTGCTTAGCTAAAAAACTTCAAACAGGGTGGTTTACATCCCCACAGGGAAGTAACCATATAGTGGATGATAAAGGGAGTAACCAGTCTATTGCAGAGCTACTCTCTACTTATCACCACTTAGACAATAAAGTCTCAACTGGCCAAGGTTAGCCTTATTGTCCTTCGTTTGGGGGGGGGTTGTGTGAGAAGGTAGCCTCTTTCTAGCCTTGTTACCCCCACTTTTGGCCTGTTTGTGAGTGTATGTCAGGGTGTTTGTCACTGTTTTCACTGTCTCACTGGGATCCTGATAGCCAGGCCTCAGTGCTCATAGTGAAAACACTATGTTTTCAGTATGGTTGTTATGTGTCACTGGGATCCTGCTGGTCAGGACCCCAGTGCTCATAGGTTTGTGGCCTATATGTATGTGTCACTGGGACCCTGTCACACAGGGCCCCAGTGCTCATAGGTGTGCATGTATATGTTCCCTGTGTGGTGCCTAACTGTCTCACTGAGGCTCTGCTAACCAGAACCTCAGTGGTTATGCTCTCTCATTACTTTCAAATTGTCACTAACAGGCTAGTGACCAATTTTACCAATTTACATTGGCTTACTGGAACACCCTTATAATTCCCTAGTATATGGTACTGAGGTACCCAGGGTATTGGGGTTCCAGGAGATCCCTATGGGCTGCAGCATTTCTTTTGCCACCCATAGGGAGCTCTGACAATTCTTACACAGGCCTGCCACTGCAGCCTGAGTGAAATAACGTCCACGTTATTTCACAGCCATTTTACACTGCACTTAAGTAACTTATAAGTCACCTATATGTCTAACCTTTACCTGGTAAAGGTTAGGTGCAAAGTTACTTAGTGTGAGGGCACCCTGGCACTAGCCAAGGTGCCCCCACATTGTTCAGAGCCAATTCACTGAACTTTGTGAGTGCGGGGACACCATTACACGCGTGCACTACATATAGGTCACTACCTATATGTAGCTTCACCATGGTAACTCCGAATATGGCCATGTAACATGTCTATGATCATGGAATTGCCCCCTCTATGCCATCCTAGCATTGTTGGTACAATTCCATGATCCCAGTGGTCTGTAGCACAGACCCTGGTACTGCCAGACTGCCCTTCCTGGGGTTTCACTGCAGCTGCTGCTGCTGCCAACCCCTCAGACAGGCAGCTGCCCTCCTGGGGTCCAGCCAGGCCTGGCCCAGGATGGCAGAACAAAGAACTTCCTCTGAGAGAGGGTGTGACACCCTCTCCCTTTGGAAAATGGTGTGAAGGCAGGGGAGGAGTAGCCTCCCCCAGCCTCTGGAAATGCTTTGTTGGGCACAGATGTGCCCAATTCTGCATAAGCCAGTCTACACCGGTTCAGGGACCCCTTAGCCCCTGCTCTGGCGCGAAACTGGACAAAGGAAAGGGGAGTGACCACTCCCCTGACCTGCACCTCCCCTGGGAGGTGTCCAGAGCTCCTCCAGTGTGCTCCAGACCTCTGCCATCTTGGAAACAGAGGTGCTGCTGGCACACTGGACTGCTCTGAGTGGCCAGTGCCACCAGGTGACGTCAGAGACTCCTTGTGATGGGCTCCTTCAGGTGTTAGTAGCCTTTCCTCTCTCCTAGGTAGCCAAACCCTCTTTTCTGGCTATTTAGGGTCTCTGTCTCTGGGGAAACTGTAGATAACGAATGCATGAGCTCAGCCGAGTTCCTCTGCATCTCCCTCTTCACCTTCTGATAAGGAATCGACCGCTGACCGCGCTGGAAGCCTGCAAACCTGCAACATAGTAGCAAAGACGACTACTGCAACTCTGTAACGCTGATCCTGCCGCCTTCTCGACTGTTTTCCTGCTTGTGCATGCTGTGGGGGTAGTCTGCCTCCTCTCTGCACCAGAAGCTCCGAAGAAATCTCCCGTGGGTCGACGGAATCTTCCCCCTGCAACCGCAGGCACCAAAAAGCTGCATCTCCGGTCCCTTGGGTCTCCTCTCAGCACGACGAGCGAGGTCCCTCGAATCCAGCGACACCGTCCAAGTGACCCCCACAGTCCAGTGACTCTTCAGCCCAAGTTTGGTGGAGGTAAGTCCTTGCCTCACCTCGCTGGGCTGCATTGCTGGGAACCGCGACTTTGCAAGCTACTCTGGCCCCTGTGCACTTCCTGCGGAAATCCTTCGTGCACAGCCAAGCCTGGGTCCACGGCACTCTAACCTGCATTGCACGACTTTCTAAGTTGGTCTCCGGCGACGTGGGACTCCTTTGTGCAACTTCGGCGAGCACCGTTTCACGCATCCTCGTAGTGCCTGTTTCTGGCACTTCTCCGGGTGCTACCTGCTTCAGTGAGGGCTCTTTGTCTTGCTCGACGTCCCCTCTCTCTGCAGGTCCAATTTGCGACCTTCTGGTCCCTCCTGGGCCCCAGCAGCGTCCAAAAACGCCAAACGCACGATTTGCGTGTAGCAAGGCTTGTTGGCGTCCATCCGGCGGGAAAACACTTCTGCACGACTCTCCAAGGCGTGGGGGATCCATCCTCCAAAGGGGAAGTCTCTAGCCCTTGTCGTTCCTGCAGTATTCACAGTTCTTCAGCCTAGTAAGAGCTTCTTTGCACCAACCGCTGGCATTTCTTGGGCATCTGCCCATCTCCGAGCTGCTTGTGACTTTTGGACTTGGTCCCCTTGTTCCACAGGTACCCTCAGACAGGAATCCATCGTTGTTGCATTGCTGATTTGTGTTTTCCTTGCATTCTCCCTCTAACACGACTATTTTGTCCTTAGGGGAACTTTAGTGCACTTTGCACTCACTTTTCAGGGTCTTGGGGAGGGTTATTTTTCTAACTCTCACTATTTTCTAATAGTCCCAGCAACCCTCTACAAGGTCACATAGGTTTGGGGTCCATTCGTGGTTCGCATTCCACTTCTGGAGTATATGGTTTGTGTTGCCCCTATCCCTATGTTTCCCCATTGCATCCTATTGTAACTATACATTGTTTGCACTGTTTTCTAAGACTATACTGCATATTTTTGCTATTGTGTATATATATCTTGTGTATATTTCCTATCCTCTCACTGAGGGTACACTCTAAGATACTTTGGCATATTGTCATAAAAATAAAGTACCTTTATTTTTAGTATAACTGTGTATTGTGTTTTCTTATGATATTGTGCATATGACACTAAGTGGTACTGTAGTAGCTTCACACGTCTCCTAGTTCAGCCTGGGCTGCTCTGCTAAGCTACCATTATCTATCAGCCTAAGCTGCTAGACACCCTATACACTAATAAGGGATAACTGGGCCTGGTGCAAGGTGCAAGTACCCCTTGGTACTCACTACAAGCCAGTCCAGCCTCCTACAGTTTGTCATCGTAGTCCATACTGCACAGTGTTAGTCCCAGTGAGTGATTGTGATGTGTATGCCCTATGTGCTGTTGTTGCTATGATTGACCCTGTGCTCCCTTTCTTTCTCCCCCACCACCCTCTCTCCTTTTCTCATCCTGTCCTTGTGTGCATTAGCATAATCTGGCGAAGGAGCAGTAGCACCGGCAAGTGGGGGAGCTGCAGTCCAGGGGACCCAGGAGGCAGAGAGCACAGACTCCGAGGGGACCAGTGGGTTGGAGGGTGTAGTGAAATATGTTTTTTGACCACTGACTTGCACCACTTTGCACCTGGATTAGCTGTCCAGTGTTCACCAGTTACAGACTACATTTTGTATTCAGTTTAGCTGCCTATTGACTTTATCGTAGCATTAGACACTGACATGTTAAAGGCTGCCCGAAATTTTCCACATTGTAAACTGTGCATTCTGTCTTGTTTTCGTGCTTTTTCTCACCAAGGGCTTTGGGTGATAAGGATGTACTCAAACGGCAGGGAACGGCCTTGTTTTGACTTGACATCTTCGGATTGTGGTCAAACCCCAACGTGTTATTTTCAAAGCAGACCTAAACTAGCCAGCATGTTTGAATTGCAGAATGAGGGTTTTTTCAGAAATCTCATTTGTTTTTTTAAGATATAAAAACACCCAGTGCGACAGTGAGTTTTGGAGTGGCCTCAATCAGGATTCAGACGTCGAATGCCTGATATAGAGTTCCCGTGAGGGCGGAGACCTCTCTTTCTCTCAGTCGAACGGGGTTGTAGGAAAGTACCATCTTGCCTGGCATATTACCCCCATTTTTCACTGTATATATGTTGTTTTAGTTGTATGTGTCACTGGGACCCTGGTAACCCAGGGCCCCAGTGCTCATAAGTGTGCCTGAATGTGTTACCTGTGTAGTGACTAACTGTCTCACTGAGGCTCTGCTAATCAGAAGCTCAGTGGTTATGCTCTCTCATTTCTTTCCAAATTGTCACTAACAGGCTAGTGACCATTTTTACCAATTTACATTGGCTTACTGGAACACCCTTATAATTCCCTAGTATATGGTACTGAGGTACCCAGGGTATTGGGGTTCCAGGAGATCCCTATGGGCTGCAGCATTTCTTTTGCCACCCATAGGGAGCTCTGACAATTCTTACACAGGCCTGCCACTGCAGCCTGAGTGAAATAACGTCCACGTTATTTCACAGCCATTTTACACTGCACTTAAGTAACTTATAAGTCACCTATATGTCTAACCTTTACCTGGTAAAGGTTAGGTGCAAAGTTACTTAGTGTGAGGGCACCCTGGCACTAGCCAAGGTGCCCCCACATTGTTCAGAGCCAATTCCCTGAACTTTGTGAGTGCGGGGACACCATTACACGCGTGCACTACATATAGGTCACTACCTATATGTAGCTTCACAATGGTAACTCCGAATATGGCCATGTAACATGTCTATGATCATGGAATTGCCCCCTCTATGCCATCCTGGCATAGTTGGCACAATCCCATGATCCCAGTGGTCTGTAGCACAGACCCTGGTACTGCCAAACTGCCCTTCCTGGGGTTTCACTGCAGCTGCTGCTGCTGCCAACCCCTCAGACAGGCATCTGCCCTCCTGGGGTCCAGCCAGGCCTGGCCCAGGATGGCAGAACAAAGAACTTCCTCTGAGAGAGGGTGTGACACCCTCTCCTTTTGGAAAATGGTGTGAAGGCAGGGGAGGAGTAGCCTCCCCCAGCCTCTGGAAATGCTTTGTTGGGCACAGAGGTGCCCAATTCTGCATAAGCCAGTCTACACCGGTTCAGGGGACCCCTTAGCCCTGCTCTGGCACGAAACTGGACAAAGGAAAGGGGAGTGACCACTCCCCTGACCTGCACCTCCCCTGGGAGGTGTCCAGAGCTCCTCCAGTGTGCTCCAGACCTCTGCCATCTTGGAAACAGAGGTGCTGCTGACACACTGGACTGCTCTGAGTGGCCAGTGCCACCAGGTGACGTCAGAGACTCCTTGTGATAGGCTCCTTCATGTGTTGCTAGCCTATCCTCTCTCCTAGGTAGCCAAACCCTCTTTTCTGGCTATTTAGGGTCTCTGTCTGTGGGGAAACTTTAGATAACGAATGCAAGAGCTCAGCCGAGTTCCTCTGCATCTCTCTCTTCACCTTCTGATAAGGAATCGACGGCTGACCACGCTGGAAGCCTGCAAACCTGCAACATAGTAGCAAAGACGACTACTGCAACTCTGTAACGCTGATCCTGCCGCCTTCTCGACTGTTTTCCTGTCTGTGCATGCTGTGGGGGTAGTCCGCCTCCTCTCTGCACCAGAAGCTCCGAAGAAATCTCCTGTGGGTCGACGGAATCTTCCCCCTGCAACCGCAGGCACCAAAAAGCTGCATTACCGGTCCCTTGGGTCTCCTCTCAGCACGACGAGCGAGGTCCCTCGAATCCAGCGACTCTGTCCAAGTGACCCCCACAGTCCAGTGACTCTTCAGTCCAAGTTTGGTGGAGGTAAGTCCTTGCCTCACCTCGCTGGGCTGCATTGCTGGGAACCGCGACTTTTGCAGCTACTCCGGCCCCTGTGCACTTCCGGCGGAAATCCTTTGTGCACAGCCAAGCCTGGGTCCACGGCACTCTAACCTGCATTGCACGACTTTCTAAGTTGGTCTCCGGCGACGTGGGACTCCTTTGTGCGACTTCGGGTGTGCACCGTTTCACGCATCCTCGTAGTGCCTGTTTCTGGCACTTCTCCGGGGGCTACCTGCTTCAGAGAGGGCTTCTTGTCTTGCTCGACGTCCCCTCTCTCTGCTGGTCCAATTTGCGACCTCCTGGTTCCTCCTGGGCCTAAGCAGCGTCCAAAAACCCTAATCGCACGATTTGCAGCTAGCAAGGCTTGTTGGCGTTCTTTCGGCGGGAAAACACTTCTGCACGACTCTCCACAGCGAGAGGGATCCGTTCACCAAAGGGGAAGTCTCTAGCGCTTTTCGTTCCTGCAGAAACCTCAGCTTCTTCTGTCCAGTAGAAGCTTCTTTGCACCCGCAGCTGGCATTTCCTGGGCATTTGCCCATCTCCGACTTGCTTGTGACTTTTGGACTTGGTCCCCTTGTTCCACAGGTACCCTAGATTGGAAATCCACAGTTGTTGCATTGCTGGTTTATGTCTTTCCTGCATTATTCCTCTAACACAACTTCTTTGTCCTTAGGGGAACTTTAGTGCACTTTGCACTCACTTTTCAGGGTCTTGGGGAGGGTTATTTTTCTAACTCTCACTATTTTCTAATAGTCCCAGCGACCCTCTACAAGGTCACATAGGTTTGGGGTCCATTCGTGGTTCGCATTCCACTTTTGGAGTATATGGTTTGTGTTGCCCCTATCCCTATGTTTCCCCATTGCATCCTATTGTAACTATACATTGTTTGCACTGTTTTCTAAGACTATACTGCATATTTTTGCTATTGTGTATATATATCTTGTGTATATTTCCTATCCTCTCACTGAGGGTACACTCTAAGATACTTTGGCATATTGTCATAAAAATAAAGTACCTTTATTTTTAGTATAACTGTGTATTGTGTTTTCTTATGATATTTTGCATATGACACTAAGTGGTACTGTAGTAGCTTCACACGTCTCCTAGTTCAGCCTCAGCTGCTCTGCTAAGCTACCATTATCTATCAGCCTAAGCTGCTAGACACCCTATACACTAATAAGGGATAACTGGGCCTGGTGCAAGGTGCAAGTACCCCTTGGTACTCACTACAAGCCAGTCTAGCCTCCTACATTGGTTGTGCAGCGGTGGGATAAGTGCTTTGAGACTACTTACCACTCTAGTCATTGTACTTTTCATAAGAGAAAAATATACAAAACAAGGTCAGTGTATATACACATAGCCAAAAAGTTTTGCATTTCCTCTTTTCACTCTTTTCTAAGTGCTGAAAAGTACTTCTAAACTTTCAAAAAGTTCTTAAAAGTTTAAAAAGTTTTTTTTTCTGTCTTTCTAAAAAGTTCTGAAAACTTTTTTCTCTTTTTCTATCACTTTAACTCTCTCTAAAAAATGTCTGCCACAGGCCAAAATGTGGATCTGTCCAAACTTGCATATGACCACCTTAGCTGGAAAGGAGCAAGGAGTCTCTGCATAGAGAGAGGTTTGAGTGTAGGGAAGAATCCTTCCTTGGAACTGTTAATTAACATGCTTAGAGAACAAGATAAGGCTATAGGTGCCCCATCTGTTGAAAAAGTACCTAATAGTTCCCAATCTGATTCAGGGACTCCCCCAGGAAAAGATTCAGGAAAGAAACTTCCTAGCCTGCCCATTACTAGACAGTCTAGCATAGTTGGTAATGATGATGAGCCACACCATACAAATAGTGTTGTCTCACATCATAGCAAAAGCATTTATTCTCACCATACTGGTAGTAATGTTTCTGTTAGCCAAGCTGTTAGGGTGGCTTCTGTAAGGGACAGGTCTCCTTCTGTTCATTCCCATCATACCTCTGTATCTAGGAATGTCCCTCCCACCAACCCTGATGACAGAATGTTAGAGAGGGAACTCAATAAGTTGAGGGTGGAACAAACCAGACTGAAGCTTAAAAAGCAACAGCTGGATTTGGATAGACAGTCTTTTGAACTAGAGAAGGAAAGACAGAAGTTGGGTTTAGAAACCCATGGTGGCAGCAGCAGTATTCCCCATAGTCATCCTGCAAAAGAGCATGATTCCAGGAATCTGCACAAGATAGTTCCCCCTTATAAGGAGGGGGATGACATTAACAAGTGGTTTGCTGCACTTGAGAGGGCCTGTGTTGTACAGGATGTCCCTCAAAGGCAGTGGGCTGCTATCCTATGGCTATCATTTAGTGGAAAAGGTAGGGATAGGCTCCTTACTGTGAAAGAAAATGATGCTAATAATTTCCAAGTTCTTAAGAATGCACTCCTGGATGGTTATGGCTTAACCACTGAACAGTACAGGATAAAGTTCAGAGAGACCAAAAAGGAGTCTTCACAAGACTGGGTTGATTTCATTGACCATTCAGTGAAGGCCTTGGAGGGGTGGTTACATGGCAGTAAAGTTACTGATTATGACAGCCTGTATAACTTGATCCTGAGAGAGCATATTCTTAATAATTGTGTGTCTGATTTGTTGCACCAGTACTTGGTGGACTCTGATCTGACCTCTCCCCAAGAATTGGGAAAGAAGGCAGACAAATGGGTCAGAACAAGGGAGAACAGAAAAGTTCATACAGGGGGTGACAAAGATGGCAACAAAAAGAAGGATGGTAAGTCTTCTGACAAGGGTGGGGACAAATCTAAAAATGAGTCTTCATCAGGCCCACAAAAACACTCTGGTGGGGGTGGTGGGCCCAAATCCTCTTTTAATCAGAACAAGGAAAAGAAACCATGGTGCTATTTATGTAAAATAAAAGGCCATTGGACAACAGATCCCAGTTGCCCAAAGAAAAGCACCAATGCTCCTACCACTACAACCCCTACTGCTACCCCTAGTGTCCCTACTAATAGCAGTGGTGGTGGGAGCAAACTTACTAATAGCCAATCCAAGGGAGTAGCTGGGCTCACTATTGGTAACTTAGTTGGGGTTGGCCTTGTTAGGGAGGCCACAGAGGCTGTGTTAGTCTCTGAGGGGGCCATTGATTTAGCCACCTTAGTTGCTTGTCCCCTTAATATGGATAAGTACAAGCAGCTACCCCTAATAAATGGTGTTGAGGTTCAGGCCTACAGGGACACTGGTGCCAGTGTGACTATGGTCATAGAGAAACTGGTCCACCCTGAACAACACCTACTTGGTCACCAGTACCAAGTAACCGATGCTCACAACAACACACTTAGCCACCCCATGGCTGTTGTTAATCTCAACTGGGGGGGGGGGTTACTGGTCCAAAGAAAGTTGTGGTAGCCACAGATTTACCTGTAGACTGTCTACTAGGAGATGATTTGGAGACATCAGCTTGGTCAGATGTGGAGTTGGAGGCCCATGCAGCAATGCTGGGCATCCCAGGGCATATTTTTGCTTTGACAAGGGCTCAGGCCAAAAAGCAAAAAGGACAGGGAAGCTTGGATCCTGGAACAATGGACCAAGTGCTCCCTAAAGCTAGGGCTAGTAGAAGCAAACCACTTCCTACTATCCCTCCCTCTACAGTGGATTCTACTTCTGAGGAAGAAGAATTCCCTCCCTGTGCAGAACCTACACCAGAGGAGCTGGAAGCAGACACTGCTGAGCTTTTGGGTGAAGGGGGGCCTGCCAGAGAGGAGCTGAGTGTGGCACAGCAAACCTGTCCCACATTAGAGGGTCTCAGACAGCAAGCTGTCAAACAGGCTAATGGGTATGTCAGTGACTCTCACAGAGTTTACTGGGAGGACAACCTCTTGTACACTGAGCATAGGGATCCTAAACCTGGAGCTGCCAGGAGATTAGTGATTCCTCAGGAGTACAGAAAGTTCCTCCTAACACTGGCACATGACATTCCCCTAGCTGGGCATCTAGGACAAATGAAAACTTGGGACAGGCTTGTTCCCCTGTTTCATTGGCCTAGAATGTCTGAGGACACAAAGGAATTTTGTAAGTCCTGTGAAACCTGTCAAGCCAGTGGCAAGACAGGTGGCACCCCAAAGGCACCCCTTATCCCACTGCCTGTGGTTGGGGTTCCCTTTGAAAGGGTAGGGGTTGACATAGTTGGCCCCCTTGACCCTCCTACTGCTTCAGGCAATAGGTTTATCTTGGTGGTAGTGGACCATGCCACAAGATATCCTGAAGCTATTCCTTTAAGGACCACTACAGCTCCTGCAGTGGCAAAGGCCCTCCTGGGAATATTTTCCAGGGTGGGCTTCCCAAAGGAAGTGGTATCAGACAGGGGAAGCAATTTCATGTCTGCATACTTAAAGGCCATGTGGAAGGAGTGTGGTGTAACGTACAAGTTCACAACACCCTATCATCCACAAACAAATGGACTGGTGGAGAGAATTAATAAAACTCTCAAAGGCATGATTATGGGTCTCCCTGAAAAACTCCGCAGGAGATGGGATATCCTTCTACCATGCCTCCTTTTTGCCTACAGGGAGGTACCCCAGAAAGGAATGGGCTTCAGCCCCTTTGAACTTCTTTTTGGACACCCTGTTAGGGGTCCACTCACACTTGTAAAGGAGGGTTGGGAACAACCTTTAAAAGCTCCTAAGCAGGATATTGTGGATTATGTACTTGGCCTCAGATCAAGGATGGCTGAGTACATGAAAAAGGCCAGTAAAAACCTTCAGGCCAGCCAAGAGCTCCAGAAGCAATGGCATGATCAGAAGGCTGTTTTGGTTCAGTACCAACCAGGGCAGAAAGTGTGGGTCTTGGAGCCTGTGGCCCCAAGAGCACTCCAAGATAAATGGAGTGGACCCCACACAATTGTTGAAAAGAAGGGAGAAGTCACCTATTTAGTTGACTTAGGCACTGCCAGGAGTCCCCTTAGGGTGCTCCATGTCAACCGCTTGAAAGCCTACTATGACAGGGCTGATCTCACCCTGCTCATGGCAACAGATGAGGGACAGGAAGAAGACAGTGATCCTCTACCTGATCTCTTCTCTTCCACAGAACAAGATGCTCTTGTGGAAGGTGTAGTTTTGGCTGATTGTCTTACTGCTGAGCAGAAAGACAATTGCATAAACCTCCTAGATCAATTCTCTGAACTCTTCTCTACTGTGCCAGGTACCACTTCTTGGTGTGAGCACACTATAGATACTGGAGACAGTTTACCTGTCAAAAGTAAAATCTATAGGCAGCCTGACCATGTCAGGGACTGCATAAAGCAAGAGGTCCAGAAAATGTTAGAACTAGGAGTGGTTGAGCACTCTGACAGTCCATGGGCTTCTCCTGTGGTACTGGTACCAAAACCCCATTCCAAAGATGGAAAGAAGGAAATGCGGTTTTGTGTAGACTATAGAGGTCTCAACTTGGTAACCAAAACTGATGCTCACCCTATACCCAGGGCAGATGAGCTCATAGATACACTGGCATCTGCCAAGTATCTAAGCACTTTTGACTTGACTGCAGGGTATTGGCAGATCAAATTGTCAGAAGATGCTAAACCTAAGACTGCATTTTCAACCATTGGAGGACATTACCAGTTTACTGTAATGCCTTTTGGTTTGAAAAATGCACCTGCCACTTTTCAGAGGTTGGTGAACACAGTCCTGCAAGGGCTGGAAGCTTTCAGTGCAGCATATTTGGACGATATAGCTGTCTTTAGCTCCAGCTGGGATGATCACCTGGTCCACCTATGGAAAGTTTTGGAGGCCCTGCAAAAGGCAGGCCTCACTATCAAGGCTTCAAAGTGCCAGATAGGGCAGGGTAAGGTGGTTTATCTGGGACACCTTGTTGATGGGGAACAGATTGCACCACTACAGGGGAAAATCCAAACAATTATTGATTGGGTTCCCCCTACTACAGAGACTCAGGTGAGAGCCTTCCTAGGCCTCACTGGGTATTACAGGAGGTTCATTAAGAACTATGGCTCCATTGCAGCCCCTCTTAATGACCTCACTTCCAAAAAGATGCCTAAAAAGGTATTATGGACAGCAAACTGTCAGAAAGCTTTTGAGGAGCTGAAGCAGGCCATGTGCTCTGCACCTGTCCTGAAAAGCCCTTGTTACTCTAAAAAATTCTATGTCCAAACTGATGCATCTGAATTAGGAGTAGGGGCAGTCCTATCACAACTTAATTCTGAGGGCCAGGATCAACCTGTTGCTTTTATTAGTAGGAGGTTGACCCCTAGAGAAAAGCGTTGGTCTGCCATTGAGAGGGAGGCCTTTGCTGTGGTCTGGGCTCTGAAGAAGTTGAGGCCATACCTGTTTGGCACTCACTTCATTGTTCAGACAGACCACAAACCTCTACTTTGGCTAAAACAAATGAAAGGTGAAAATCCTAAATTGTTGAGGTGGTCCATATCCCTACAGGGAATGGACTATACAGTGGAACATAGACCTGGGAGTAGCCACTCCAATGCAGATGGACTCTCCAGATATTTCCACTTAGACAATGAAGACTCATCAGGTCATGGCTAGTCTTATTGTCCTTCGTTTGGGGGGGGGTTGTGTAGGAAAGTACCATCTTGCCTGGCATATTACCCCCATTTTTCACTGTATATATGTTGTTTTAGTTGTATGTGTCACTGGGACCCTGGTAACCCAGGGCCCCAGTGCTCATAAGTGTGCCTGAATGTGTTACCTGTGTAGTGACTAACTGTCTCACTGAGGCTCTGCTAATCAGAACCTCAGTGGTTATGCTCTCTCATTTCTTTCCAAATTGTCACTAACAGGCTAGTGACCATTTTTACCAATTTACATTGGTTTACTGGAACACCCTTATAATTCCCTAGTATATGGTACTGAGGTACCCAGGGTATTGGGGTTCCAGGAGATCCCTATGGGCTGCAGCATTTCTTTTGCCACCCATAGGGAGCTCTGACAATTCTTACACAGGCCTGCCACAGCAGCCTGAGTGAAATAACGTCCACGTTATTTCACAGCCATTTTACACTGCACTTAAGTAACTTATAAGTCACCTATATGTCTAACCTTTACCTGGTAAAGGTTAGGTGCAAAGTTACTTAGTGTGAGGGCACCCTGGCACTAGCCAAGGTGCCCCCACAGTGTTCAGACCCAATTTCCTGAACTTTGTGAGTGCGGGGACAGCATTACACGCGTGCACTACATATAGGTCACTACCTATATGTAGCTTCACAATGGTAACTCCGAATATGGCCATGTAACATGTCCATGATCATGGAATTGCCCCCTCTATGCCATCCTGGCATAGTTGGCACAATCCCATGATCCCAGTGGTCTGTAGCACAGACCCTGGTACTGCCAAACTGCCCTTCCTGGGGTTTCACTGCAGCTGCTGCTGCTGCCAACCCCTCAGACAGGCATCTGCCCTCCTGGGGTCCAGCCAGGCCTGGCCCAGGATGGCAGAACAAAGAACTTCCTCTGAGAGAGGGAGTGACACCCTCTTCCTTTGGAAAATGGTGTGAAGGCAGGGGAGGAGTAGCCTCCCCCAGCCTCTGGAAATTCTTTGTTGGGCACAGAGGTGCCCAATTCTGCATAAGCCAGTCTACACCGGTTCAGGGGACCCCTTAGCCCTGCTCTGGCGCGAAACTGGACAAAGGAAAGGGGAGTGACCACTCCCCTGACCTGCACCTCCCCTGGGAGGTGTCCAGAGCTCCTCCAGTGTGCTCCAGACCTCTGCTATCTTGGAAACAGAGGTGCTGCTGGCACACTGGACTGCTCCGAGTGGCCAGTGCCACCAGGTGACGTCAGAGACTCCTTGTGATAGGCTCCTTCAGG
Source organism: Pleurodeles waltl (assembly GCF_031143425.1). Lineage (NCBI taxonomy): Eukaryota > Metazoa > Chordata > Amphibia > Caudata > Salamandridae > Pleurodeles > Pleurodeles waltl. Next base: position 566,615,002 of record NC_090448.1, on the reverse strand, counting down.
TGTTGCTAGCCTATCCTCTCTCCTAGGTAGCCAAACCCTCTTTTCTGGCTATTTAGGGTCTCTGTCTGTGGGGAAACTTTAGATAACGAATGCAAGAGCTCAGCCGAGTTCCTCTGCATCTCTCTCTTCACCTTCTGATAAGGAATCGACTGCTGACCGCGCTGGAAGCCTGCAAACCTGCAACATAGTAGCTAAGACGACTACTGCAACTCTGTAACGCTGATCCTGCCGCCTTCTCGACTGTTTTCCTGTCTGTGCATGGTGTGGGGGTAGTCCGCCTCCTCTCTGCACCAGAAGCTCTGAAGAAATCTCCCGTGGGTCGACGAAATCTTCCCCCTGCAACCGCAGGCACCAAAATGCTGCATTACCGGTCCCTTGGGTCTCCTCTCAGCACGACGAGCGAGGTCCCTCGATTCCAGCGACTCTGTCCAAGTGACCCCCACAGTCCAGTGACTCTTCAGTCCAAGTTTGGTGGAGGTAAGTCCTTGCCTCACCTCGCTGGGCTGCATTGCTGGGAACCGCAACTTTTGCAGCTACTCCGGCCCCTGTGCACTTCCGGCGGAAATCCTTTGTGCACAGCCAATCCTGGGTCCACGGCACTCTAACCTGCATTGCACGACTTTCTAAGTTGGTCTCCGGCGACGTGGGACTCCTTTGTGCGACTTCGGGTGAGCACCGTTTCACGCATCCTCGTAGTGCCTGTTTCTGCCACTTCTCCGGGTTCTACCTGCTTCAGAGAGGGGTCCTTGTCTTGCTCGATGTCCCCTCTCTCTGCTGGTCCAATTTGCGACCTCCTGGTCCCTTCTGGGCCTAAGCAGCGTCCAAAAACGTTATCCGCACGATTTGCAGCTAGCAAGGCTTGTTGGCGTTCTTTCGGCGGGAAAAACTTCTGCACAACTCTCCACGGCGAGCGGGATTTGTCCACCAAAGGGGAAGTCTCTAGCCCTTTTCGTTCCTGCAGAAACCTCAGCTTTTTCTGTCCAGTAGAAGCTTCTTTGCACCCGCAGCTGGCATTTCCTGGGCATTTGCCCATCTCCGACTTGCTTGTGACTTTTGGACTTGGTCCCCTTGTTCCACAGGTACCCTAGATTGGAAATCCACAGTTGTTGCATTGCTGGTTTGTGTCTTTCCTGCATTATTCCTCTAACACGACTTCTTTGTCCTTAGGGGAACTTTAGTGCACTTTGCACTCACTTTTCAGGGTCTTGGGGAAGGTTATTTTTCTAACTCTCACTATTTTCTAATAGTCCCAGCGACCCTCTACAAGGTCACATAGGTTTGGGGTCCATTCGTGGTTCGCATTCTACTTTTGGAGTATATGGTTTGTGTTGCCCCTATCCCTATGTTTCCCCATTGCATCCTATTGTAACTATACATTGTTTGCACTGTTTTCTAAGACTATACTGCATATTTTTGCTATTGTGTATATATATCTTGTGTATATTTCCTATCCTCTCACTGAGGGTACACTCTAAGATACTTTGGCATATTGTCATAAAAATAAAGTACCTTTATTTTTAGTATAACTGTGTATTGTGTTTTCTCATGATATTGTGCATATGACGCTAAGTGGTACTGTAGTAGCTTCACACGTCTCCTAGTTCAGCCTGAGCTGCTCTGCTAAGCTACCATTATCTATCAGCCTAAGCTGCTAGACACCCTATACACTAATAAGGGATAACTGGGCCTGGTGCAAGGTGCAAGTACCCCTTGGTACTCACTACAAGCCAGTCCAGCCTCCTACAGGGGTCATCAGCTTGCTGGCATGAGAAAGATAAAGCACCTGAGAGGCCCTACGGTGATGCATTTTTAATTCATTATTTGCATTTCATTATAATACAGATACATATATTTGCTGTGTATATTGCAGTGGAGAATCATTTTGGTATGTTTTCATTTCATTGTTGTGACCATTTTTACATGTGTGCTTTCAACATGCTAATCTCCTTTTAGGAACCTTGCTTAGTGAAATAATAAATGTCTTCTTTGGACTAAGAAGTGCATTCCAGAGATTTTTGTCAGCTCGATCATTAGTGAAAAGCAAAACAGAGGCGAGAGGAGCACCACGGGGAGACTGGAGCAACGGCATCTGACTCGGATTCCTCCTCCGATGGAAGCTCCCTGGTGGTGGAATACCCCTCTGGGACCACCCCAGCTACCACGTCTTCTGCCACCCCTGTACCAGCACCACCCTCACAGTAGCCCCCCACCCAGTTGCCCGTGCCTGTTCACCCAGGAGGGTGAGCATCTCCTTTGCCCCAGGCACCTCAGGCCCTGCCCCAGTAAACCCTGCTGCCCTCACTGAGGAGGCTATTAACCACCTGAGATCCATCTCTGTAGGGAAGTCAACCATAGTGAATGCCATCCAGGCGCTGGCATCCCAGATGCAGCAATGCAATGCCTACCTCGAGGGCATTCATGGTGGCTTGGCGGCCCTTCAGAGATAGTTTCAGGCTCTGGCCTCCTCATTGATGGCAGCCAGTGTCCCTGGTTCTTCTAACCCCTGTAACTACCTGTTCCCAGTCCCAAAGCCCTCTCCCCCTACCCATCCCATGCACACAATCAGACAGGTATGCACCCAAAACACCAGGCAGGACTTGCACAGGCAAGCACAGGCAGCACACTTCACTCCACAAGCACACACACAGCCAATACACAGATGCACATACAACAACAGCCACTGTCTCCACTGTCTCCCCCTCCTCCCTCACAGTCACATCAACACACACACCTGCATGTACTGCATCATCAGTCCCACATCCTGACACCTGTACAGCGTTGCCCACAGTAATCACAACAGCAGACATGCAGACTAGCACCCCATTCACCACATGCGCAGTCACCACTACCACCACCGCAACCTCATGCAGCACACCGACCTCACTTGCAGACATCACAACAACATACATACACATGTCCTGTTTGTCCTCTCCCACCATGTCAACACCCTAACAAAAACACATAAACGCACCCACTCAGACACTCAACAGCCATCCATCTCACACTCGCACACTGTCCATACACCTGCACCCAAGTCCAGCCCTACCCCTCCTACAACCACTCCCTCTACCTCCACTCCCAAACCTCCTTCCACAACCTGCCCCACTGGACCTAAGAAACTTTTCCTTTCCAGCCTTGACCTCTTCCCGCCTCCTCCCACCTCCTGCCTGTAAGCTTCACCTCCCAACTCCCAGACCACCCCTGTTCCTCCCCCTGAAGCTTCACCTGCCACTAAGGGGTACAAGAGTGGTACTCCAGCCACCCAGCCCAAGCAACCACCTCCCTCCCCTAAACAACGGGGTGTAGTGAATCCTAATTTGTTTTAATGGGATTGCAGGAGTTAGCTTGGCCTTTGGCTTGCAGACTCGTGCCCCTGTCACCTATTGACTTTTAACCTACTTAGCTTGCTCTGTCTTAGCCCATTTAATTATTTAATTCTTCTAAGATGGCTGCCTTGTTTATAGTTAGGCAAGTTGTTATGATGCACATTATCAGTGCAACCCCGCTAAGACGATAAGATCAAGTGACAAAGACAAACAAACTGTAGGTGTTCACAGTTAGGGACTTTCCCTCTTCATGCTTCTGAGGGAATTGTTAATATTAATTGCCGCCCCAAGCACGCCCGTTATCTATTGTTTGGGAACACACCTACGTCAGGGGTCCAAGTAGATCTGTATAAATACATCACACTTTAGACAGATAATCAGAGGGATTCCGACCAGAGGGCATCACCACCATCGCTGATATCGATGCTGCATGTCGTCTTGACGCTCTCCCAGTCTTCGTGTCCCTGCGGAGTCTGAGATAGAGACCTCATTCCAAGGTAACGAGGGCTGGGGGCTCCTCTCATGGACATGGCATTTGCAGATTAGGTTTAACATACCCAGCTCTCCTTTAGGTAGGAGGTTAGGCCTATCATGCTAGGGTATTAGGACATATTACACACTTTGGGGTTCATTCTAACATTGGTGGGCGGCGGAGACCACCCGCCAATATTCCCCCTCCAAAATACCGCTCCGCGGTCGGAAGACCGCTGAGGGTATTTTGGGATTTGCCCTGGGCTGGCGGGCGGCCGCCAAAAGGCCGCCCGCCAGCCCAGGGCAAATCAACCTTCCCACTAGGACGCCGGCTCAGAATTGAGCCGGCGGAGTGGGAAGGTGCGACGGGTGCTGTTGCACCTGTCGCTTATTTCAGTGTCTGCAAAGCAGACACTGAAATACTAAGTGGGGCCCTCTTACAGGGGCCCCTGCAGTGCCCATGCCATTGGCATGGGCACTGCAGGGGCCCCCAGGGGCCCCGCGGCACCCCCTACCGCCATCCTGTTCCAACAGGATGGCGGTAGGGGGTGTCAGAATCCCCATGGCGGCGGAGCGCGCTCCGCCGCCATGGAGGATTCCCCCGAGCAGCGGAAAGTCGGCGGGAGACCGCCGACTTTCCGTTTCTGACCGCCGTGGTCAGAATGCTCGAGGGAGCACCGCCAGCCTGTTGGCGGTGCTCCCGTGGTCGGTGACCCTGGCGGTCACCGGCCGCCAGGGTCAGAATGACCCCCTTTATGTCTTTTCATATGATTGCAAGATGGTAAGGGTCTTTTTAATAATGACTCTTGTCTTTACAATTCTGTCTCTTGCACTGTTCATTATCCTAATCATTGCAGCCCATGTAACTTATCGCAGAATGCAGTTGTATTAAATAAAAACTATTGAAACTTTACCCCATCTTCAATTATTGCCTGTGTTTGGTTGAGACATGATATCTGTGAGAAAGGGGTAATCTCCGTTTAACCACAACACTCCCTGAGATGTCTCGAGTCCATGCGTAAAGGCTGCCACAAATCACCTTTTACCATTTGGGTTTTTTGTGAGGTGCTGCTAGTGAGCCGGAAAGGTTAGGATGACAGTTGCGACTTGTTGTAGGATAGGCATAGTCACCTACAAACATGAGTACTGTCATCCTTAAACCAGCAGTCTTGCCTAGAGCAACAGTCCAAACTATGACAGGGGCAAGGACCCGTCCCCTCCCAAACCCAAGTCCAAGGACCCCCATCCCAAGAAAACCCCATCCCCTCACCCCTGCCCCCTGAGGTGCCTGCCTACCATAAAGATGATGCACCTGCCCAGTGGAGTGACTTGGGCTGTCAGGAGTCAAGTTGGGCCTTGGACTTTACCCTGTGGCTTTTGCTTAACCTTGGACTGGCCAATAGCCATTTGTATATAGTTGCCTCTTCAGTTGTGCACGCAGGGCCACCAAATTGCAGAGGTTGCACCAAAGGTATGTTTCCTGGCTTTCTTTACTACTGGCTTATGTTGGTGTAGGATTCCTCTGCAGATAGTTCTTGGTGTGTGATATGTGTGTATGGTGTGTGTTGTGCGTGTGTGTGTGTCACTCTCCCCTCCCTCCAATGTGTGCTAGGTGGCTGTACTCACCTTCATCGTCATCGTCTTCGTCGGCATTGCTGCTCCTGACTGCCATCATGTGGTACAGCATCGGCAGGACTTCTAGTTCGGGTTCCAAGGTGGATGCGGACTCCCCTGTGTCCCTGGAGGTGTATGTCTCCTTTTACATGATGTTTTTCTGTGAGGCTTTTGGTGGCAGTGGTCCCGCACCGGAAATCCTCGCAGTCTGCTATCGCATAATATGGTGGGCGGGTCGTTGTCTTCCGCCAGCGTGAAGATGGCTTCCACCGTGGTCAGTGGACGGACCGCACTTGCGGATCGGGTGGTGCATTGGCAGTCTATGGGAGGGATCACAGCCATGGTCATAATTTAGCAGTCTTCACCGCCAGTCTAGTGACAGCACTACCACCATTGCCGGCGTGGCGGTCAGCTGACCGCCAATGTCATAATGATGGCCAAGGTGATCACATGAATAACTCTAAAAATCATCAGTAGCCTAGTTGTATTTTGCAATTGGACTATTTTTCTAAATTTGAAAATTAATTGTAAGGGGCCTGGTTCGGTCCCTAACACAGTGATTAGAAATCCAAAGTCTTTAGTATAGCTAGGCCTTAGTAAAGCTTTTTAAAAGTTTGCAAACGTTTTTGAAAGTTGCAAATCCTCTCCGAAAGTTAACAAGGTCCCCACTTTAGTGAGAAAAATGTTTGATGCTGGGAATCAGGTTAAGGAGCATGACTTGGCCCTTTGGATGGGATTGAAATACCCACAACTAAGGGGTCTCTGCAAAGGTTACCAAATTCACATTGGTGCTCATGCTACCACAGAAAAGCTTAGGCAGCTTGTGGCAGAACATGAGACTGCACACCAAGTGGATGAGGGTGAACCCCCAGAAACAGAAAATCAGAAGAAGCTGAGGAAGAAGAGAAAGGATACTCTGTCTCAGAAACAAGACCCCCTCAGAGGAGGATGTGGCTCTGGCTAGGTGAACCAAAAGATAGGCTTTAGATGCTCAACTTTTTGGAAATAGAGATAAAAAGAAAGAGTTGGACCTATGACCCTTCTCTTGGGGCAGCATACAAATAACTAAGAAAAAGGAGGTGTCTTTCAACCTAAAAATCTGCAATGTAGTTGTCAGACCTTATACAGAGGGTGATGATCTCACCAAGTGGTTTTATACCTATGAGAGAGCCTGCTTAGCCAGGGATATAGACAGAAGACATTGGGGCTCTCTGTTGTGGGAACTGTTCCTAGGAAAATGAAGGGATAGACTCCTGACATTGAATGAGGCAGATACAAGGTCCTATGACCTCATGAATGCTACCTTTGTTGAGGGGTTTGGACTTATACTGAAGAATACAGAATTAAATTTGTGGAGACTCAAAAAGCCCAGAGTCAGTCCTGGGTAGAATTCATGGACTATTCCAGTAAAAATGCTGGGTGGTTGGTTGGACGGTAATAATTTAATTATGAAAGAGCATCTGTTGAGTAATTGTTACAATGAGAAACTACATCAGTTCCTGGTAGTCCTAAGGACACTTTCTCCTCTAGAGTTGGGAAAGAAGGCAGACCACTGGGTCAAGACAAGAGTGACCAAAACAACGACTGGTGGGGGAGACAAAAAGAAAAAGGCCACATAGCCCTCCAAGGGAACGAGGGGAACCAAAATAAAAAAATCATCAGGTCACCAAAAACCTATTCAGGAGGGTATGCCACGAGACTTCTCATAGCCTAAGGGTGGGTATTAAGGTAGGAACTTTGATCGCAACAAGGCTTGATATCGTGTTGCAAAAAGAGTGCACCAAACTGGAGACGCTAGCTGTAAAAACAAGAAAAATGCCTCTAGTCCACCTGCAGTAAATGCAGTTGAAAATCCCCAGATGGGATCACAGTTGTTCCCTGACCATGTCAGTAAACCCACAGAGGCAACATTAGTCACAGAGGGAGGGGTAGACTTATCCTGTGCTGCCTGGCCTACTAACATGCAAAAATACAAGCTGTACCCTTCGACTAATTGGACTAAGGTAGAAGCCTTGCCTTGAGGGACACAAGGGCTAGTGTCACCATGGTGACCTAGCTCCTGGTCCACTCATATCAGTACCTTTTAGGGAAAACTTATCATGTCACCAATGCTGACAATGTCACAAAGATCCATCCCATGGCAATGGTATCTTTTGACTGGGGCAGAGTAGTTGGACAAAAAGAAGTGGCTGTATTCTCATCGATCCCTGTGGACTGTCTGCTTGGAAATTATTTGAAGCAATCTTCCTGGGCTGAAATTGAACTGAGGACTCATGCAGCAATGCTTAGGCTCCCAGAAAGGGCTCCTGTCAAAAGCAAGGCACAGAGCAAACTCCAGAGTGAACAAGAGGTTTTGGATCCTGGAAGAATGGACCAACACTCCAAGAGATACAGCAAGAGGGCTAGAGGACCAAAATCTGAACAGCCCACAAGGCACAAACCCCTCTTTCCATGAAGAGGACTTGTTAACCCCACACGGAACTGAGCCTGCACTTGGCCCTTTCTTCCAGAGCTCTTGGGACCAGGGGGGCCCTCTAAGGAGGATCTGCGCCAGGTACAAAAAACCTGCCCCACTCTTGAAAGCCTGAGGCAGCAAGCTGCACAGGAAGAAAGGGGTAGTGTCAGTGGTACCCACAGGGTTTATTGGGAGGATGGACTCCAGTTCACTAAGGCCAGTGACCTCAAGCCTGGTGCAACCAGGACGGTGGTAGTGCCCCAGCAGTACAGAGAGTTTCTTCTTTTTCTAGCCTATGCAATTCCCCTAGCTGGGCATCTGGTCCAAAACAAAACCTGGAGCAGGCTAGTTAACCATTTTTACTGGCCTGAAATGTCCCATAAGGTGAAGGACTTTTGTCAGTCTTGTGTCACCTGCCAAGCCAGTGTCAAGGCAGGAAGCCACCTGAAGGTCCCCTTAATCCCACCACCTGTGGTTGGGGTACCCTTCGAAAGGGTAGGGGCTGACTTTGTTGCCCCTAAGACCCTCAAACAATTTCAGGAAATAAACATATCTTAGTGGTAGTGGATCATGCCATGGGATACCCTGAAGCCATTTCTCTTAGAGCCATTATTCTCCCTGCAGTGGCCAAGGCCCTCCTGGGTATTTTTTACCAGGGTTTTCTTTCCTAAAGAGGTAGTATCAGATAAGGGTTCAAACGTCATGTCTGCATACTTGAAACACATGTGGCATGAATGTGGAGTGACCTATAAGTTCACTACCCCCATACCATCCACAGACCAATGGACTGTATGAAAGATTTATCCAGACATTGAAAGGCAGGATTGGAGGACTGCCTGAAAAACTCAGAAAGGGGTTGAATGTCTTACTTCCATGTCTGTTTTCTGCCTACAGGGAAATTCCACAAAAGGGAGTAGGGTTTCCCCCTTTGATCTTTTGTTTGGGAATCATTTTAGGAGTCCTTTGAGTCTTGTTATGGAAGGCTGGGAGAGGCATCTCAAAGAGCCTAAGCAAGACAATGTGGAATATGTACTTGGCCTTCATTCCAGGATGGCTGAGTGTATGGAGAAAGTAAGCAAAAATCTTCAGGCCAGCCAGAAGAGCCAAAAGCACTGGTATAGTGGAGTTCCAAACAGGTCAGAAAGTTTCGGTGTTGGAGCCTCCAAGATAAGTGATCTGGGCCCTAACCCATACTTGAAAGAAAAGGGGAGGTCACTACCTGGTTAACCTTGGTAGTTGCAAAAATCCCAAACCGCCTGGAGCCATATTTTGACAGAGTTGTGACCATGTTTATGGTTACAGATGAGGGACAGGAGGAAGAGAGTGAACCTTTCCCTGATCTCCTCTCTGCCAACCTACAAGATGGTTGTGTAGATGGAACGTTCTTGTCAGACGCCCCCAAAGGACAATAGCAGGCTGATTGCAGGCAAGTCCTCAACCAGTATGCTGAACTATTTTCTCTGACCCCTGGTAAGACTAACTGGTATATCCATGCTATGGACAGTGAAGACAGCTTGCTTGTCAAAACAAAATTTATAGGCAGCCACACCATGTCAGAGAAACCATCCATGTTGAAGTCAACAAGATGCTGAATTTGGGTGCCATTGGACCCTCTGAGAGCCTCTGGGCTTGCCCAGTAGTTTAAGTCCCCAAACCTCACTACAAGGGTGAGAAAAAGGAAATGTGGAATTACAGTGGCCTCGCCACGGTAAAAAAAACTGATCAACACCGAATTCCAAGAGCTGATGAGCTCATATACCAATTAGGGGCACCCAAATATCTGAGTACCTTTGATCTTACATCTGGGTACTAGCAAATTGGTCTGCCCACTGGAGCAAATGAGAGATCAGCGTTCTCCACCCCAAGTGGGCACTATCAGTTTACTGTAATGCCCTTTGGATGATTAAAGAATGCCCCTGCCACCTTCCAGAGATTGGTGAACCAAGTCCTGGCTGGGTTGCAATCCTTTAGTGCAGCTTATCTAGATGATATTGCTCTCTACAGCGCCACCTGGCAGGATCACCTGATCCACCTTGGAAAGGTTCTTGAGGCCCTGCAAAAGGCAGGCCTCACTATCAAGGCTAGTAAGTGCCAAATGGGGCAGGGAAAAGTTGTGTACTTGGGCTACCTGGTAGGTAGAAGCCACGTTAAGCCACTCTAGCCTGAGATCCAGACAATTCTGGCTTGGGAAGCTCCAACCACCCAGACTCAAGTCAGGTCATTCCTGGGCTTGACTGGGTACTAATATAGGTTTGTGAAGGATCATGACACCATAGTGGCCCCCTCACAGAACTTACCTCCATGAAAATGCCCAAAATCATCAACTGGACAGTGAGTAGTTAAAAGGCTTTTGGCACTCTGAAGGATACAATGTGCTCTGCCCCAGTTCTGAAAGCTCCAGGTTACCCTAGGCAGTTCATTGTCCAAACAGATGCCTCTGAACTTGGGATAGAAGCAGTCCTAGCCCAGACCATTGATGAGGGACATGGCCAGGGGAACAGAAATGGAGTGCCAGAGATTAAGAAGCCTTTGCTGTGGTCTGGGGCTTGAAGAAGCTGAGGCCATACTTTTTTGGCTCTAGTTCATAGTTAAAGACAGACCACAAACCTCTCAGTTGGCTTCAACAGATCAAAAGGTGAAAACCCCAAACTGCTCAAGTGGTCCATTTCTCTACAGGCAATGGACTTTAAAGTTGAGCACAGACCTGGGACTGCCCGTGCCAAGGCAGGTGTCCTTTCCAGGTTCTTCCACTTAGAGGATGAAGACTCCCCAGGGGAAGGGTAGTATCATCCCCTTTCATTTGTGGGGGGTGGGTGAAAAAGGGCCTCTTTTTGACATGGTAGCGCCCTACTTTTTGCCTGGAAAATGATGTGATTTCAAATGTAAGTGCCCTGGGCCCCTGCTAAACAGGTTTTCAGGGCAGGATCTCTTTCCCCAAATCTATACTATGTTTGGCATGTCAGCCACCCTTATAAGTCCCTTATAAATGGAACCCCTGTAACCTAGGGCATGGGTACTGAAAAGGGACCCCAGAGCTGCAGCACCAATTGTGCAACTCTGAGAGGCCCCACACCAGCCTCATGCAGACTGCCATTGCAAATGCATTACCAGGTGTATTTAAAAGTTGAAAACTCAACATGGCCCTCACCAAGAGTACCATGTCTAGTAACACTGCATGCAATAGAGGTAAGTCACCCCTCTGGCAGGCCTTCCAGCCCTAAGGTAGGGTGCACTATAATGCGTGTGAGAGCATACGTGTACATGAGCAAATATATCCCTACTATTCCTTTGCAAAACCTTGACAGAGTAAATGTACGGAGAAAGCATAGCAAATACATGTGCTGGACACTGGTCATTACGAGTTACCCAGCTACATGATGGCCTTTCTGAATACTGGGTTGCTTGGTATCAAACAACTCAGAATAATAAACCCACAGTGATGCCAGTGTTGGATTTATTTTAAAATGTACCAAGAGAGCATGTTAGAGGTGCCCCCTGCAAACACCTAACGGCCCTGGTATGGTTGCTGACTGGTCCTAACCAGCCTACCACCACCAGACGCAATTCTGGACTCCTGTGGGGGAGATGTTTGCTCTCAGGAGCCAGACCACAAAGCCTTCCCAGGGTGGAGGTGTTAAACCTCCTCCCCCAGGAAGCTCGCTGCACCAGTGATCAGCTTCAAAAGCTTTAGCGCTGTTGAAATCTGACCCCCTCCTCTGCTGCTAGCAGTAGATGGCTGCCCAATGCTATTTTCCCCACTTGAGTTGGACAAATGACAGGAAAACTTAGCCAGAGTGGGAGGAGTACCTCCCACCTCAGTCTGCACCACCTCTCAAGGGTGGCAGGTGCAGTGACCACTCCATTTTGTTTTCCTGCATCATGATGGTGAGAAAAAAACCAATTAGGGTTAGGGTTGTGTCCCCTTCCCACAGAATGTGGTCAGTTAGTGGGTGTAGCCACCCTAAGGTAAGTAGCCCATTGGCCACTACCAGGTACTCCCCCTAACACAAACTAAATTAAATATTTAGTGGACATCCCTAGACCTACAGATCAGATTCAATGGACACAAGAAGACCAGGAACGAAGAAGACCCGAGGCACGAGAACAGAAGTCCTGCTGTACAACAAAAAAGGCACAAAACTTTTCCTGATGCCCCTAGGACTTGAGAATCACTGCTGAGGTGTCACCTGAAAACCTGAAGGGCTCTACTATACTCTAGAACACCTCCAGTCTGCTGAAATTTGGCAAGACCCACCCTCAGACTGAAGGTTTTACTCTTCAGGAACCTGCAAGCAAAGAACCGGTGAAGTCCAGTTCACTGACCAGCCACTGATCAATGAGCCGGGCCCAACAGTCTGACCAAAATTCATATAACAGACCCAGAGGACAAAACCTGCCAGTGTGCCAAGTTTGGTGGCACTGGAACTCTCAGGGCCTGAGACGTACCATTTCCTGGGGTACTGGACCCCTAACCCTGGACACCATGATGGAAAGTCCACTCCAGACTCTCAAAAGCTCAGAAGCAAACACCAGTAAAGTGACTTCAGGACACCTAAGAACCACCCCTCTGAGTGGGCCTGCTGACCTGCAATTTACCTTCCAAGAGACCTGCCCCTGGTTCCGGGGACTCCCTGACGCACGCCTCCAGGCTGACCTATCTGCACTGCACCCAGCCTCCCTGGCCCCTGTAACACGAAACCAGCTGTGCTTTACCGGTCCCTAACCCCTTGCAACCTCTAACCTCCAAGGGGACCCACCGGACTTACCTTTAAGTCCAACTGTGCAGTGTGTTTCCAAGAGGGACCCCTCCTCCTTTGTGCTGCAGCTCTACGACTTTCAGCCGCTGCTCCTGCTTGAGTCGGGATCCGCTTGAGCTTCTCCGCTGGCCCACATGACAACTCGATGACATCGGCCTAAAAAAGAAGATGACACTTGTGAGAGCATTGCCTGATTTTATATGCATTTTTTAAAGATTTTCCCATTCATTCTTATGATGCGTAATTATGTACAAAAAGCATATATATTCTAAACTTTGAAAAATCATAACAAAAGAAGTACTTACCGTATATTGATGATCTTGGTCTTAAAATTTTAATAAAAATGTGAAGTATTTTTGTAAATTGGTATCGAGTTATTCTTCTGAGTGTGTGTACACATTTATTGATAGTGTGAGTACAACAAATGCTTAGCACATCTTGCAGATAAGCCTCACTGCTCTCCCACACTAACACAAAAACAGAGCATTAGGTGGTCTGCTTTTTACCTCTGGGTTCTAAGGTGGGGTTGCCTGGACTGTCTGCACCATGCACATCATGTTCGTACACTATATAGAGAGCCAGCCTCCTAGAAGGATTGCACAGTATCTACCAGATACAGGGCATTCCTACCCTTCAATCTGGATGCATGGCAGCGCAGCAACAAGACTTGTGCCCCTGCCCTGTGTCAAAACTTAGTAAATAAGGCTGTAAGGCCAACAAACATCTATATACAAGTGTGACCCAAAGATTTTTTCACAAAGCATGGATACTTACCAACAGTTCCACCAACTGGTATCCCAAGGTAGTAGATCAGGTCACGCTCCCTGCTGATCACTTCCACCCAGCGATGCTTCAATTAGTGTGTTGTCTGCACCACCTTGAAGATCCGCTGCATGTGGAAGCGGACCTTCTTCTTTCCTAGTTTGCTTGTCTCCATCTTGTATCCCTGTATTACTTGACCTCCCATGGCCACCATGTTGGGCAGGTAGTATGTTACCAGCCACAGGAACCCTCCAAACTCCTCTGCCGACATAGTCTTTACCAGTCCCTACCCCAACATGTCCCTCCCCCAACACATTCTCCCCCACCCAGCAAAAAAACTACCCCTAACAACTATAATACCCCAAAGACATACACCTAGCAATACACAGTACAATACAATACAAAATATAAATACAAAGGACAATGAAGACATGAGGAACAGAACAAGGACAGCAGACAGCACAACAAACCCCAACACCAGCACTTCTCGCTCCAGCAACACCACAATACAACCTCTCCAAAGCACAGACAAAAAGACTGTGAGTTGAAGAGAAAGTGAAACTAACCTCACAGTTCCTGGTTTGCTGCATGGTTGACCTATTGCATTACTTACTGGGTAGATGCGGCACATTTTCAGCAGATGCATCAAATGCGTTGGATAGGAAGCATCATTGTTTGCTGACGTGAGTGCTGAAAATCATGCATTGGTCTCATGCATCAATTTTTTGTATGTATGTATGTGGTTGAATGTATAGTGTGATTTGGAATGCATGCAATAAGTTACGGGATTGGTTGTGTTGCCTGTGAATAGTTTGGTTTACATGCTTTCTGTCCTATGTGTCCAATGTGTGTGTTGGGAGTGTACATATGTGAAAGTGCATGCATTACTAGAATCATATTATGCATAGGGCACAATCGCTATGTCCGTGTAGTGGCACACCTTTCAATAGTTACCCCTGCTTACATTGCCTGAGATACTCTCAGGGATGCTACATACTTGCCCTGAATTTGGGTCAGCACACACATCTAAGACAATGCTGACTTCTGACAGAATGTGCTGTGTCCCAAGGTGCAGAGAGCAGGCCATTATGCAACTTGGCGGATTACATTCTCCCATGCAGGAAAGTGCTGGGATAGCCTGGACACACATGTGCAGGAAGTTATGGATGGGGCCATTTGCCCCGTTCCCCCTTTAGGGGGGTGCCATCAGGGGACATACTGCCAGCGCATCTCCAGAGATTGTCATGACCTCTAGGCCCACATCTTACATACAGCGTATAGTCCAAATCTGAGTCAGGTTCACATTGGCATATGCCTACGCACCCCTGCACAAGAGGTTGTCCCCTCTGTTGATGCCACAGTCAGTGTAAATCTCCTTATGTCACAGATTTGTCACAAATGTCTTTACATACATGTGCAGTACGTTCATGCATTTCTATGGACCGCGGGGGACCCAAAAGTGTGTGCAAAGGGCCATTGGGCACCTGTAGAACTCATACTACCCTGAACTTGCTGTGAATAATGTGGCACTTCAGGTGCCATTTGCAAATAGGGTAGCATGTGAAGGTCCCCTGAATAGTAATTTTCACATAATTTGTGTTTCACATGATTTGCACTCATGCTGATGATGTAATTCGAGATCACCATGAATGCCTTTGCGTGAGCTCTGACATGCTAAGGACAGCAAGGCTGCGTACATCACACTACTAATACACTCTGCATCAAGGTTGTGTTTCTTGTGTGTAGCAGTGGGTCTTTATATGGACTCCCCAAGTAGTTTGACATAGTGACAGGTTACAAGACTCACGTGGACCATGCTCACTCCCAAACTGGTCACACATCCGCAGTTGAGGCAAAACAAGGATGTATCAAGTATGGGACTTTGGCCCATCTGTTCCCATGTGTCCTGCATTCTGTTAAGTGTCAATGGAACTGTAATGCACATTGACAGGAGAATCAATGGAGTTGTGGGCCTTTTCTACCATCGCATGTTGGCATCCACATATTTACATTAGTCGTCCAGATTGTCCATGGGGGTTGTTCAGCAGTAATGCACCAACAAGGCAACTGCAATACACCCATTACACTGATTAACACTTCTGTTCCTCTTATGGTGCATTCAGTTACTCGATAGCTCCAGGATGATCCACACTTCTGGACTTTGCATTGCCTCATGGATATTGTTGAGAGACTTGTGCCAACATATGGGCCAAGAGAGGAGTAACACCAGTGTCAATGGCCTGTGGTACCTTATCTCACATCTGTGTGACTTGCCAACCTAGTATGCCTTGAGATTGCAGCTTGTCCAATCAGTATGTGGCCAACCATGTGTGTTGCAACCACTCTACAATGTAATGGGCTTGCATTTGAGAGACTTCCTCCCTACATTTGCTATGTAATATAGTGGTATTTCTGTCCCCTGTTGATATGTGCATGTGAGGAAGTAGCCTCATTCTAGCATGGCTACCCCCCAACTTTGGCCTGTTTGTGAGTGTGTGTCAGTGTGTTTTGACTGCCTCACTGGAATCCTGCTAGCCAGGACCCCAGTGCTCATAGTTAAAACCCTGTTTGTCAGTGTGTTTTGCCTGTCTCACTGGGATCCTGCTAGCCAGGACCACAGTGCTCATAGTTTGTGGCCTATGTGTGGGTTGTCAGTAGTGCTGAACTGTGTCACTGAAGTTCTGCTAACCAGAACTCCAGTGCTTATGCTCTCTTCACTTCCAAATTAGTCACTATAGTTTCATGACTTCATATTCCAATTCCAATTGGCACAATGAACCCCCCCTTATAAGTCCCTAGTATATGGTGCCCAGGTACTAAGGGCATTGGAGTTCCAGGAGATCCTTATGGGCTGCAGCATTTATTTTGCCACCCATAAGGAGCTCAGACAAACCTTTCTTCAGGACTGCCGCTGCGGCCTGAGTAAAATAGTGCACACACTATTTCACAGCCATTGTCACTGCACTTAAGTAACTTATAAGTCACCTATATGTCTAACCTTCATTTACTGAAGGCTAGGCGCAAGGTTACTAAGTGTGAGGGCACCCTTGCACTAGCAATGGTGCCCCCATGCTGTCCAGGGCTAATTCCCCGGACTTCGTGAGTGCGGGGATACCATTACATGTGTGCACTACATATAGGTCAATACCGATATATAGCTTCACAATGGTAACTCTGAATATGGCCATGTGAGGTGTTTGGGGGCCAATCCCATGCATCCCGGGGGCTCCACCATGGACCCCCAGTACTGCCAAACCAGATCTCTGAGGCTTGAGCTACAGCTACAGCTGCTGCCACCTCACAGACAGGTTTCTGCCTTCCTGGGGTCTGAGCAGCTCAGTCCCAGGAAGGCAGAACAATGCATTTCCTTTGGGAGGAGGGTGTTACAACGTCTCCCTTTGGAAATAGGTGTTACAGGCATGGGAGGGGTAGCCTCCCAGAGCTTCTGGAAATGTTTTGAAGGGCACAGATGGCACCTTCCATGCATAAGCCAGTCTACACCGGTTCAGGGACCCCCAGACCCTGCTCTGGCATGAATCTGGACAAAAGAAAGGGGAGTGACCACTCCCCTGTCCATCACCACCCCAGGGGTGGTGCCCAGAGCTCCTCCAGTGTGTCCCTGGTGTTAGCCATCTAGTTTTCCAAAGTGTAGGGACTCTCTGGAGATCTCTGAGTGGCCAGTGCCAGCAGGTGATGTCTCCTGATAGATGCATACCTGGGTAGGTAACCAATCCCCCACTCAGGGATATTTAGGGCCTTTCCTGTGGGTGTCTCTTCAGATTCAGCTTGCAAGACTCCTCAGGAATCCTCTGCATCCTCTGTTTCAGCTTCTGCCCGTCGGATCAACTGCAGACTGCTCCAGGAACCACTGTAACTGCAACAAAGTATCCAGGACGACTCCTGTGACCTGCAGCTTCAGCTCCAGCCAGCATTTGCAACAGTTTCCAAGGCGTGCACTCTCTGAGGACTCCCTGTCTTCACCCTGCACCAGAAGAACCAAAGGAATCTCCCATGGAGTGAAAGAGTCACTTCCCTGCTCCTGCAGGCACCTTCTGCGACGACTACCGGTTCTCTGGGACTCCTCTCCTGACAACAAGCATGATCCCTGGAACACAGGTGGTGGACCAACACGACCCAGATTGTCCTAAGGTCCAGCTGTCCAAATTTAGAGGAGGTAAGAGCTTGCCTTCCTGGTTTGCGACAATACCCCTGTGCCCCACCTCATCTCCAGCTCCTTGAGCTTCTGTGCACTTCTTCCAAGAATCCTTCATGTACAGTGAAGCCCAGGTCCCTAGCCCTCTATCCTGATACGCACAACTTGCTGAGTTATTCTCCGGCAGCGTGGGACCTTATTTTGTTTTGCAGCACCAACCGCAATTTGCATCTTCTTTGTCCCAGTGTCCTGGGACTCCCGTGGGTGCTGCCTGGTCATCTGTGGACTCTCTCCAGTGTTGGGAGCCCCCTCTGCCTCCTCAGTCCGGGTTGAGGCCCCTAGGTCCCTCGAGGGTCTAGGCAGCACCATTTTGATGCAAACCACAACCTTGCTTGAACCAAGGCTTGTTGGACGAATCCAGCGACACAAACAGCCTGCATCCAACATCTCGACGTGGGACATCTCCTGCACCATGCAGGAACACGCAGCCATCTTCTTTGGTGCTCTTTTGTAGACTTCTTCCAACCGGAGAATCCTCTTTTGCATCATCTTCTAGGTTGGCAGGGGCTCCTGTCCCTCCTGGAATCTTTGCGACTTCTGGACTTGGTCTCCTCTATTCACAGGTCTTCAGGTCCATTTGTTGCTTGCAGACTTGCTTGGTTCTTGCAATATCTCTTATCACGACTTGTAGTGTGTCCTAAGGAAACTTGCAGTACTTTACTCCTACTTTCCTGGGCTCTGGGGTGGGGCATTTTACTTACCTTTGGTGTTTTCTTACACTCCCAGTGCCCCTCTACACATTACACTTGCCTAGGGGGAAATTCGGCATTTGCATTCCACTTTCTTAGTATATGGTTTGTGTTGCCCCTAGGCCTGTTGCATTCTATTGTATTTTCTACTATTTTCACTATTCTATGAGAATTAACTTACCTAATTATGGTATCTAATGTATATATTGTGTATAATACTTACCTCCAGAAGGAGTATTGCCTCTAAGATATTTTTGGCCTTGTGTCACTAAAATAAAGTACCTTTATTTTTGGTAACACTGAGTATTGTCTTTTATTGTGTATAAGTACTGTGTAACTATAGTGGTATTTCAGGTCTCCTAGTTCAGCCTAAGCTGCTCTGCTCCAGCTACCTCTAGACAGCCTAAGCTGCTAGAACACTGCCTACACTTCACCAGTAAGAGATAACTGGACCTGATATAAGGTGTAAGTACCTTAGGTACCCACTACAAACCAGGCCAGCCTCTTACAGTGCACACCAACGGTTAACAGTAAACTTTTTAAAACTCACACTATGACATGTTGAAGTACACACACATCAATTGTATGGGCTTGTGTTTTCGAGGATATGGGCTACACTTTCAACAGCTCCTTCTCTTTACCCACAGCCTTATTCTTGATTTTGTGTATAATTAAGGCATCTTGTCTAGCGACAACTAGTCTGGTCTAGTCCAATCATTTATATGTTTTCCATTGGTAGACATCACAATATGTGTCTGAAATGTATAATTACTTGAAGTTGGGTGATGGGTATGCATTCAGACATGATGGTCACCTGTTAAGTGTCAGCCACATCCACACAACATATTTTTGAATGCATCAGTGTCATGATTCCTTGGGTGGATGAACCTTGCTGGTTGTAATTTGTAATGGAACATTGTTTCATACTCACAATCTAGGTGTCTTCACATTTGCAGTACGACTGTACTCATGGGAGTGAAGTCATCATTTGTATCTGAGTGCAACACACAAACATGGTAGCCTATGTCCCAGATGTTTCCATTGGCATCATGGCAAGTATGAGTCATGACAAGTCGCTTGCTGTACAGAAGACATACATAGTAATTGCACACTATCTACGTTAGCACACCATGTTCATTGTGGTTGGCAATGAAGGACCATTTTGTTCAGGTTGTTGAAATGCATACTATTTTACATTCACCAGATGTTGTACAACGCTGTTTGTCACACATAGCTACATATGTTTTGTGTGGATGGCAATTACTGATAGATGTGATGTGAGTGTTTAGATGTTTCCCGTGATGATGGAGCTAACTTGTTTACACAATGGTAGTACTTATTTGTCTATTTTCACTTAGGTACACCTATTTGTGATACTTTTCAGACTATGTGGAAGTCATTCATGCATTTGTGACCAAATATTGTAGAATATGGTTCCTCCACTGTGATTGGACATTTTGATCTTGTTCCCCATCTTCCTCATCCTCAACATCAGGAACTTCCTGCTCCTCATCGTCATAGGGCCGTGGGACATTTGTCAGTACAAAAATGTTTGGCAATAAGCAGCACACCAGTATTATTTGGCAAAGCATTCTTGGCGAGCCAAGTAATCGACCCCCAGACATATCTGGGCTCCTGAAGCAGTACTTGAGGACTCGGAAAGTCCTCTCTACCATGGACTAGGTCCTGCTTAGGCCATTATGAAAGCTCCACCGGGCTTTCGTATGAGGGTTTTATGACAATTCATCACACACAGGTGAAGACAATTTCCTTTTTCAGCTGCCAGAAAGTAGTGGGGAAAATAGGAACTAGTACTGACCAATGATGCCCCACATTCATGTACTACCTATTAAGTGTCCTGATTGACACATACACTTTGCCAACAGTTTGAGACATGCTTTGACATTGTGTGGCATACACTCCCATTGATTTCCTGTGTGATGGACACTGTACTACATATACATTTGTACTGTCCTCTGTGATATACACGTACTATTTCTCATACATGTTCATGTGAATGCCATGAATGTGGTGATTTGTCACCAGTGAGAAGGGTCTGTTTGCCATTGATGAGTCTATTCTCTCACACAGATCTATTTTCTCAATTTATGACTACTATTTTCATTCGAAAGAATCACATTTGTGCTGAATGCGTCTTTTTTTAGACTCAAACAATTGGATTACAGAGATGGTGTCACTTTTCATACCAATGCATCACATTTGTATCTAAACCATCATGTTGACATCTAAATTTTTCTGAATTTAACACATTCGGACACATTTTTGGCAGATATGTGTGCTTGGAATATGACATGATTGTTAAACAGGCACTGAGGACATCACACACACCACTTTAAGATGAGCAGTGCATTGTGTATGGCACTTTGATGATGTTGTCGTCATTCAAACATAACTGTTATGGTCTACTTATGATGTGGGTAAGTTTTTGTTTCCTTGAACTCAGACAGAAACACAGAGACAAATGCTGGTTGTGATAATTTATTGTGATGTGAAAAGAGTGTCACATGTGCTTTGGTGATAAATTAACAAGCATGATTTAACTGAAGAAGTTGTTAACAATCTGTGTGCACCCATGAGCACCTGCAGCAGTGTTCTGGATGTCTCCATGGTCAGCTGCTTCCTCTTCCTTCATCTGGTCTTCCTGGGTATGATCCCCCTCCCAGGGGTCATATGCGTGAACACAGATGTTGTGCAGTATTGCACACACAACTATAATTTTGCAGACCAGGAAGGGGAATACAGCAAACAACCCCCAGATATGTCCAGGCAGTGGAGATAGCCCTTCAGCAGGTCAAAGGTTTGCTCAACCACATTGTGTGTCCTTATATGGGCCTGGTTATAGGCCTTCTCTGGCTCTGTCTGTGGGTTGCCATATGGGGTCATCGCCCACTGCTGAATTCCATATCTCTGATAGGCTGAAATGGAAAACGAGAGGCAGCATCAATGTTTAGGATACCAACATAGGGTACACTCCTGGCCATGTGTGTTATGTGCAACGGTATTCTCATGCAGATCTCCAAGATGTGGTCACATGATGTGTCACTCATGTCATTGTACTGACGTTTACAGGGGACTCCTTAATCAATCAATGAGATGTCAATTCTAGTGCAGGAGCAGATGCATCATACAATTGTACGCCATGACAGTCCTATTGATGCAGCCGAATTGGGTGATAGCTATTTGCCACTGTTCTAGTCCACTCAATGTTTTTGTATTGTTTGAACAAACTTTATTGCATCCAAGGGTGATTAGTGCCCTCACAATGTCTCCCAATTGACTTCAAAGGTCTTTTAAATATAGTACCAGGTCATTGGCGTAGAATGAGATTGAATGAGGCACACAATGCATGGGTATCCCCCACTCTTGATAGTCTTGTCCCATGTGGTGCGCAAGGGGTTCTTTTGCTAGTGCAACTAAGAGTGGGAATGAGAGACAGCCTTGTTGTGTTCCATGCGACAGTTGATATGTCCTCAAATGTGGCAGCCTGTCCGAGCCACGATCGTGTGTGATGCGTATGACATGTTAACCCATTTAATGGAGTTTGGAGGAGTTCCAAACTGGGGTAATTCCGCCTACATGAAGTCCCACCCCGCGTATCGAAGCCTAGTGGACATCCAGAGATATACAGCCGGCAGATGGATTTTGATCCCAAACTGCCTCTATTACACTTAAAAAGCAACAGATCTTTAAGGATGAGCTACGTCAGGGGACATAGAAGTTCTGGTCAGGATGGAACATTTGCGTCAGCAGAGGGAAGAGTCAACAGGCTAGTATTTTACTCAGTATGTTGTACTCTGTGTTTAAAAGTTTTAATGGTCAGTGAGAAGTAAGTCCAGTCTGCACCTTTCCAGGATTTACATGGGAGCTCACTAATGCATCCCTAGTGGAGGACGTGCGTCCACTTTATTTCAAGGGAAAGTTATCTAAGTTCTCCAATTGGTGGACTAAATGGGTTGCTCCACTCGTTGTTATGTCTTTACACTACATGTGTGAGGAGACAGAAGATGGATGAGGGTTTTTGCTTGGGGAACCTCCGAAGGTAGGTAGTAACATACCAAACATGGCATACACAGACACATGCATGATTCCATGGTCATCCACCAATGTGATTGGTGTCCTACATTATGTAGGCACAGGCCTGTAGAGTGTAAGATCGTATCCAGGAATGTTGACATAGTACCATCCATACAGTATGCACTCACACATACCAACTGAGTGACAAGGTGTCACAACTGCCATGGCCAAACCCTTGAGTGCATGTCACGGCGGTGGAACATTGTGTACCTGTGTGACAGCATTGTATGTAATATGTGCACACAAAACATGGATTGTGGAGATTTGGGAGGGGTTCTCTGCAGTCCAGCTACACAACGTCCTGCACTGCAGGACATCTCAGGGAAGGAAAATTAGTAACCAATATTTGGGGCATCCTGCAGTTTAAACAATTTTCTGAATTGACTGGAACACTTGTTGCATGGCAGGTACGCATTCACACTGGCATCAGGGGTTGTATGGGTTCTTCATTGCATGCAGGATTATATTTGTTGTGCGGAGCACCTTCCAGCAAAGGCTGCTGCCTCAGAGGTATAGTGACTGAAGTATGTGTGCCATATTACCCAGCACATATAGCACATGGGAGAGCTTTTGATGATTACTGTTCAGTACTATTAATTTGGACAGTTACACGTCACTTGCCTACGGTCCATGGTTTGTCACCTTGCACCTAAATCCTGGTGTGGGATCCATGACATGCCTGATGGACCTTGGGAGTCACACAGTGATGGTTGCCATGATTCCTGCCTGCCATGCATTGCTCTACACCATGCAACATCTGCAAAGCAGGCTTTAGATGTACCATTCACCTGTGTGACTGTGGAATTTGTATTGCATATGTGACATGATAAATGGTGCATGTATGTGAAACAGCCCTCATACTGAAGTCCCTATCTGTGTTGGCCGACACTGAGATGTGTGTTGTGTCACCTATTTCTACTTGTCAGTAGATCTGTCATGTACTGAGTTTTGCTTACCTACAAGAAGGGCATTGCCATATTGTCTATTCTGGAATTGCTGGTTCATGTTTGAGTGTCAAAATATGTATGCATCATGCACACTGAGAGGGTATTTGGCCAGCACATTGGTAAATAGCCCCCAATGGTCAACAATTGCCTGCACATTGATGGAGTGGGTGTGTTTGTGGTTCCTGTATAGCTAGGCAATAGCAGCAGGAGGAAGCAGTTGCACATGTGTGCAGTCCATGGCACCCAGAACATGTGAAAACCCAGCGATGGCATAAAATCCTTGTTTGATCTCCCGCTGCAGCTGCTGGGTGTTGGGGAAGAGGATGTAGCCGGGTGTCTGACGGATGATGGTATGCAGGACAGGGGGAAGGAATGAGAAAAATGATGGCTGTGAGATTCCGTCAAACTTGTGCTGCTGTTGTTTGGAAGGACCCCGAGGCCAGCATGTGCAGGACAGCCATGAGCTTTGTCAGTTGCAGGATGTTGGTGACCCTGTCCACTGTTGCCTGGAGTCTGGGTACAATCAGGTGCAGGAGCTGGATTATGGACTCCCTCCTCAGGTGGTAATAGGTGATTACCTCTTCCTCCCTCAGTCCAATTAGCGACATACACTGACAACAGATGCATTCCCTTCTGTACTGCCTACATGGTGCAATTGGTGGAGATTGTGGTGGTGATGATGAGGGGGTGATGGTCTTGTTGGGTCTTCAAGATACACTAGGCGTAGGTCCATGTTGCCCTAGAGCTTGCCTGAATGATTTGGGTAAGTTCTCCTTATGTACCAACGCCAATGCATCATTGTTATGCCTGGTCTATTACCACCTGAGGAGGGAGTCCACAATCCAGCTCCGGCACCTGATTATACCCAGACTCCAGGCAACAGTGGACAGGGTCACCAACATTTCATAATGTTACCAATTCCATCCATACCATCCCACTTCCCTTCTCTGTCACATTTCTAGCATCCCCTCTGTTCCTTATAGTGATGTGTTTAATTTAAAATACTCTCTGCAATGTTATACCTAGCCGTTACAGTCGGCCTAAGTAGGCCAACACTTACTGCCCCAATACTTGCCTATATCTTTGGTGCTGCTTGACAAATCTTCACAAAACTTTCCAAAAACATTTGCCAGTCCCGTCAGCTGCTGCCTGGGAAGGTTCAGGGTGATTGGTCTGGGGGGGACAGAGAAAAAAGGGGGGTCCCAAAACACATTCTCCCGATTCATTTTTCCATAGGGATTTTGAACAGCATTAGCATAAAAATACTGGACGGAATTACACCAGATTTGGCAGGAAGGTAGGTCCTCATCTAGAAAGAGTGCTTTTTTGTTTTGGTGTAATTCCATTCAGTAGTTTTAGAGTAATTTGTACATCTAGGGACGCAAAGGAGTCGCGACCCCTGCCAATCTCGTGCAGAGATGTGATTGGCTGATGACATTTCAACAACAGAGTTGGTTGAAGTGTTGTCAACCATCTTGGGACTCAGCTAAAGCCGATTCCCCCCAAAAAAGGAAAAAGTAAAAGAAGGGGGCCAGGGTACAACCACCCTGACCCCTTAGCTCTGGTGGTGGAGTCTCAAAGGGACCCCTCAGGGCTAAAAAGCATTTTTTTTCAAATTACCAGCAGAGACCCAGTGGATCCATGAATCTACTCGTAAAATAATAATATTAAAAAGCGCTGTGCCGCGCTTCCTTAGTTTAATGCCCCATGGTGGACCAAGTTCCGGGGGCTATTTAAAAAAAAAAGCAGGGGGGGTTTCTGGCCCTCTCCCATTGCCCCATGGACAGTCACCGCCCAGGGCTTATATTTTTGTACGCAGGGGGGCCTGTGGCCCCTGCTGCCATGGGGACCACCACCTCCCCAGGGATTTTATATAGTATGCAAGGGCGTCTGGCCCCCTCCTGCGGCCCCGGGCCCTGGGGACCACCACCTCCTAGGGGCGATCAGCTAATATTATTCAGGGGGCCTGTGGCCCCCATGCTCCAGGGGCCACCACCCCCAGGGCAAGATGGAATGTGTTTGTGACGGGGGCTGCGGGGCCTCCACTGTGCCCTGGGGACCACCATCCCTGGGGCAAAATGTATTTTATCTGTGGGGAGCACAGCCTCCCGCTGCCCGGTGACCACCACCCCTGCAGCAAATGTTAAAAAAAGAAAGGGGGTCCCTAGTGGACTCCCAGGGACCAACACGTCCCTGGGGCTAAGTACTTCTTGGAGCATCTTATGGCTCCTGCTAAGCCACAGCAAACACTCCGCTGTTTAACAATGGGATCTTTAAAGCAGGTTCTTATGTCAAATAGCAGAGCTTTCATCTCTGTCCCCTGCACACATGCAAGCAACAGAGATAAAGGGCCATATTTATACTTTTTGACGCAAAACTGCGCTAATGCAGTTTTGCGCCCAAAAAATTAGCGCCGGCTAACGCCATTCTGAAGCGCCATGCGGGCGCCGTATTTATTGAATGGCGTTAGCCGACCGGCGCTGCCAGGTGTGCGTGAAAAAAAACGACGTACACCAGGCAGCGCCGGCGTAGGGAAAAATGGCGTTTGGGCGTCCCAAAATGGGGCAAGTCAGGCTGAGGCAAAAAAATCGTCTTAACCCGATTTGCGCCATTTTTTTTGGGCGCCCAGACGCCATTAACATGACTCCTGTCTTAGCAAAGACAGGAGTCATGCCCCCTTGCCCAATGGCCATGCCCAGGTGACTTATGTCCCCTGGGCATGGTCATTGGGCATAGTGGCATGTAGGGGGGCACAAATCAGGACCCCCTATGCCACAAAAATGTTTTAATAAAATACTTACCACAACTTACCTTTTCTTCCCTGGGATGGGTCCCTCCATCCTTGGGTGTCCTCCTGGGGTGGGCAAGGGTGGCAGGGGGAGTCCCTGGGGGCAGGGGAGGGCACCTCTGGGCTCATTCTGAGCCCACAGGTCCCTTAACGCCTGCCCTGACCCAGGCGTTAAAAAGAGGCGCAAATGCGGGGTTTTTTGCCCCGCCCACTCCCGGGCGTCATTTTTGCCCGGGAGTATAAATACCACGCACATGCCTGGGAGTCATTTTTTAAGACGGGAACGCCTACCTTGCATCTCATTAACGCAAGGAAGGTGTTCACGCCAAAAAATGACGCTGACTCCATGAACTTTGGCGCTAGACGCGTCTAACGCCAAAGTATAAATATGGAGTTAGTTTTGCATCGAATTTGCGTCGAAAAAAATGACGCAAATTCGGCGCAAACGGAGTATAAATATGCCCCAAAATGCTTCAGCAAGCATGGAGCTGCTGTCAAAGTACCAGGTAACCCGTAAAGGGCATTTAAAAAAAAAATATATATATATATATATATATATATATATATAAGGAGGGACAGCACAGGAGCCCTAAAGGGCTTCCTCCCGGTCCCAGATAGCTTGTAAAGGGCAGTTTATTTTAAAAGAAAATTTTTTAAATAAATATATAAGGAGGGACCATGGGGGAGCCCTTATGGGCTAAAAAAAAGAAAAACAAAGTAAACCCCCGTGAATCAGTGTGAAAGTCACAGCCCTTCACACTGAGCTATGGGTGTATGAGTCCACCTGAACTCATTTAAATTTTTCTTAACAAAAAATAATTCCACTTTTGTTTTTCAAATAATAAATACATTTTTTTAAATCCAACAAAAATATCTATTTCTAAGTATATGAGATATTGAAGCCTAAAACAACTCTCTCTTTCTTTCTTTCTCTTTTTCTGTCTCTCTTTCAATCAATTTTCTCACGCACCCACTTAGACACTTATGCAGCCACTCACAGTCCCACTCATACACCCATGCACCCACTCACAGTCCCACTCAGACCCTCATGCACTCACTCACAGCCCCAGACAGACCGTCATGTACCCACTCAGACTCACTCAGATGGTTATGCTCCCACTCACACACCTACTCAGAGCACCACACACCCGCTCACAGACTCACTGACACCCTGATGCACCCATTAAGAGACCCACGCACATACTGACGCACCCACTAAAACACTGACGTATGCACTCTCACACCCAGATAGACACCCTCACACGTATTCTCACCCCCAGAGAGACCGTGGACAACTTCTGCAGTGCATGTGCAAAGGGCCATGCACTGCATCAAGTTGGGTGGTTAGAAGGTTGACCGCAGGGACTGGCTGCAGACTTGCCTGTGGGCAACCTCTAGTGTGTATGGGAGAAGGCCATGCATTGTGCAAGGTTGGGTGCTTATAGGGGGTTTGCCTCAGGGCCTGGCCACAGGCGTTGTTTGGATTAACATATAGGGCCTCATTACAACCCTGGCGGTTAAAGACCGCTAGGGCTGTTTCGGCGATTGTACCGCCAACAGGCTGGCTGTACAATTTTGCCGATTACGACTGCGGCGGAAGCGCCGCGATCGCACCGCCGGGACCGGCAGTTTTCCGCCACGGTGGTCCCGGCGGTTTTTAATCCGCCAGGGCAGCACTGCTTGCAGTGCTGCCCAGGGGATTACGAGTCCCCTTCCCGCCAGCCTGTCCATGGCGGTAGGAACCGCCATGGAATGGCTGGCGGGAAAGGGAGTCGTGGGGCCCCTGGGGGGCCCCTGCACTGCCAATGCACTTGGCATAGGCAGTGCAGGGGCCCCCAGGCACAGCCCCACACTGCTTTTCTCAGTCTGCACAGCAGACAGTGAAAAGTGCGAAGGGTGCAGCTGCACCCGTCGCACGG
Organism: Pleurodeles waltl; assembly: GCF_031143425.1. Classification (NCBI taxonomy): domain Eukaryota; kingdom Metazoa; phylum Chordata; class Amphibia; order Caudata; family Salamandridae; genus Pleurodeles; species Pleurodeles waltl. The sequence continues at coordinate 566,586,966 of NC_090448.1, read as the reverse complement.
CCGAAACACCGCTGGCTCCATTAGGAGCCTGCTCCCATGTTGCGGCCGACATCCCCGCTGGAATCCGCCCGCCGGACCAGCGGGGATGTCCAAATGGGCACGTCGGTTACACCGTGGCGGCCGGCAGTTGCCGCCCGCCAAGGTTGTAATGAGGCCCATAGTAATGAAAATTACTATGCATTAAAAAAACCTTAGAAATGCACTGAAAAAAAGCAAAGGTTACAGGGACTTTAAAGTTATGTTCCGAATTTACTCATACAAAACCATGGAAATTCAGCAGTTATAGTGAGAGTTCTTTTAAGAAACTATAACTTGTGCTCTCAGGTAACTATAACACGTGCCTTCGCCATGCACAGTTAATTATTCCACATGTTATATCATTGATGACATCTTCTATCCCTCCTTTCATGTTATCACTGCAACATTTGCAATAAAATTATTGATCAAACGACTGTGCATGACGAGGGCACGAGTTATAGTTGCCTTAGGGTTCAAGTTATAGTTACTATTTGGCAAATCTTCAAGAAATTCTACAAAAAAAGTGTGCTGGTGATTCTTGTTGCACACAGAGGGGGTTATTCTAACTTTGGAGGAGTGTTAATCCGTCCCAAAAGTGACGGTAAAGTGACGGATATACCACCAGCCGTATTACGAGTTCCATAGGATATAATGGACTCGTAATACGGCTGGTGGTAAATCCGTCACTTTTCCGTCACTTTTGGGACGGATTAACACCTCCTCCAAAGTTAGAATAACCCCCAGAATGTTTTAAGGTGATCCGTCAAATGGGGGCAGAGAAAAAGGGCATGTCAAAAAATGTGTGTTTCCTATGTTAATTCCCGTAGGAGTTTTGAACACGACTACAGCCTGAACTGCTATAATGAATCAAATTTGGCAGAAATTTAGCTTTCAGTATGCATATTACGCTTTAATTTATTTGGTGTGAATTTGTTCAGTGGTTTCTGAGAAATTCAAAGAAATCCCAATTTGTATATCTGTGGCCATGACGACTTAATGAATAATAACGACAGTGGCAGCTGCCGTAAATCAAAGATGGTGGGGGGGTGGGGTGTACTGTCAAGGAGGGAGTGGGAGGTGTTAAAAATAAAAAATAAAAAACTTACCTGCTGCTCTGGTCCTGGCCACCTCGGTGCTCCTCAGCATCCCGGCACTCACTGGGGCACAAGCACAGGCTCCTAATCCAGATGCTCCTCTCATGCTAAACAAAGCATGAGAGTAGCGCCAGGATTGGCCTGAGTGGGCTGGGTTGACGCTCGCTGAGGCAGAGGCAGCCTGTGCCATTTCTCCACCGGGCTGTGCAACACAGCTGGGTTGGAGAAATGTAAGTGTGCATGTCGGTTTGGCCAGCCTAAGACAGCTGGCCAAACCCAAATGCACACTTTACAGTGCCCACCACTCCTCTTACCTGCCATGGACCAGCCCCACCCACGCTAAACTTGTATGGCTCAGTCAGACAGTGACAAATAAAATGATAATAAAATTATTTTATTAGCATTTTGTCACTGCCTGAATTGGAGCAAGGGGGCGGCGTTCCTCCACTATTACAGAGCAGCCGCCCCTAAATAATGAGCTCATGCAGAGATCTGCAAGGCTCTGATTAGCTGCCAACACTTCAACCTGGAATTGTCGGCAGCCGTCTTGGGACTCAGCTTCAGCAAAGTCCCATAACAAGAGTGAAAGAAATAGAAAAGGGGTCAGGGTATGGGACCCGCTGACCCCTTAGGTAGGTGCTGGGGTTCCAGACGGACCCCACCAGGGCACAAAAGCACTTTTTTTTGAAGTTGCAGTGAATTTGCAAGAAATTCACAAATTAGCAGCAAAAAAAAAAAACTATTGCGGGCTCCCGCAATTGTTTTTAATACATCCCCCAGGTGGTCCATGTCTTGGGGACATATTCTAAAAAAAGGAGGGGGCGCATGGGGTCCCCCTCCTAAGGGTCTTTGAGCCCCGGGACCACCACCTCCAAGGGGCTTTATTAAATAAGTGTGCTAGGGGGGCAAGTGGCCCCCCACGTCCAGGGGATCACCACCTTCCTAGGACAAAACTGTTGTTTTAAGGGGGAGGCCCATAAAGCCTCCTCTGTAGCCCTGGAGACCGTCACCTGACCTGAGCGGAATATTAAGTCTATGCAGGATGGGGCACGCAGCTCCCCTATAGCCCTGGGAACCGCCATCTCCTGAGGGCTGAAAGATAATGATGAAGGTGTTCAGTTGTGGGTCCTGGGGACCACCACCTCTCCGGGGCAATTATGCTAATAACGGGGTCCGCATGGCCCCCCACAGGCCATGGGACTGCCACTACCTCTGGGTGAATATTACATTTATGCAGGGGGCCCGTGCGTCTCTCCCACAACCTTCAGGACTGCCACCTTCCAGGGGCTGTCAGATAATGATGAATGGGGTCAGTTGCAGACCCCTGACCCCAGGGACCACTACCTCCTCAGGGCAATTCATTGCTAATAAGGGAGACACATGCCCCCCCCCCCCACAACCCTAGGGACCACCACCTCCCAGGGCTGAATGAAAATAATGAAGGGGTCAGTTGTGGGTCCCAGGCACCACCACCTTCCTGGGGCAATTAATTGCTAATAAGGGGGAGCCGTGTGGCCACCCAGCAGCCCTGGGGACCACCACCTTCCTGAGGCTGATTGAAAATGATGTAGGTGGTCCATTACAGACCTCACAGCCCCAGGGACCACCACCTCCCCAGGGCTGAATGAAAATGATGTATGGGGTCCATTGTTGTCCCTGGCCCTGGGGACCGTCACCTCCTGAGGCTGACATAAGATAATGAAGGGGGTCCATTGAGGACCTCAGGCCCTGGGAACCACCACCCCCCAGGACAAAGGTAAGGGTTGGAGGGGGGCCACAGTTGAGGGGCCAATATTGGCCCTGGGGACAGCTACCGCCAAGTCAGAGCAAACACTCCAAATCCAGCAAGTGACAGCTGTCAAACAGCTCTTGCTTGCTGGGAGCAGAGGTTCCCTCTCTTTCCCTACCTGCAGACATGCAGGCATGGAAACAGAGGAAACAATTGCTCTCACAGACAGAAAGCTGCATGTTTAGCAGCTCCCTGTCCGTGACAGCAATGCAGGCTCCCGCAGAAGGAGGGTAACCGGCTGTGACCGCAGAGGGCTCGAGGCTGAGGGCTGAGCATGGCTGTGGTTGTATTAACGTATAGTAATTTAAATTACTTTACGTTAAAACAAAATTGAAATTCATTGCAAAAAGACAAGTTACAGGGATGTTATAGTTAGAAAATAGAATTTAAGAAATTCACTGAAAATGACAACAGTTAGAGGGACGTTAGTGGTGCCCTAAGGTAACTATAACCCACACCCCCACCAGGCACAGTTTTTTGTCAAAAATGTTACTGTAAATGTTACATTGAAATTATCAATGATGTTATCAAAGATATCATGAGTGCCATAATTTGTGGGGTAATTAGAAGTGCATGGTGAGGATGCGACTCATAGTTAACTTAGGTAACCAGTTATAGTTACTTGAGATAACTATAACTATAACTGGTGGAGTTCTATGGTTTTGTACATTTAAAATGAGAGCCCAACTATAAAGTCCCTGTAACTTTTGGGTTTTTAGGTGAATTTCAATGATTTTTTAAAATTCTATTTCTTAACTATAAACGTCCTTGTACTTTGTTTTTTTCAGTGAATTTCTATGGTTTATTTAACATAAAGTAATTTTCATTACTAGATGTTAAACCAACCACCACCGTGCATGCCTTTGGCAGTGCACGGCACTGGTTGGCAACAGGGCCTGGCTTGCGGCCAGTCCCCACAGCCAACCCCACTAACAACCCAACCCTGAAAGACAGAGAGAGAGAAAGTGACAGATTGAGAGAGAGAGCAATTTAGGATTTGATGAATGACATACATAGAATCAGATATGTGAGGACAAATTAAAAGGAAAAGTGTATTTGTCATTTAAAATGAGTGAGCTCATCTTTTGGTATGAACTTTTAACTTTTGAAGTTTAAAATAAACTAAAGACGGGAAAAACTACAAACACACCTGGAGTAGAACCCCCAACTTTCAGTGGGAGAGTCTGTGTCCTTAACCACTACAACACAGGTGACATCTTATTTGCTGTTTCCAGACATACCTCTGACATTCAACCCAATCATGTGATAGGAAATAAATGTGAATGTTCCATCACTAGGAAGGTTTAACAACCAAAACACTAGTGAATAAACAAACACACTGTCAAGCAATACTAAGATTTAAACCTTCAGGCTGCTGAGTGACTGCACAAGACCTTGGCCATTTGGCCAGAAGTGACTCTGTCCTGCTCTGCATTCAAACATAACTATAACATTCATACCAAGCATCTTGCTAGTCTGACTCTTTGAAGACATTGGTGGTCATTATGAACATTGAGGGAAACACCGCCAACCGCCGGGGCGATGAACATCACACCACCATATAATGATCCCAAAACCATAAACCTCCAAATATTCTGCTACCTCCAGCCACCGCCAGGGCCCTTGGTGGCGGAACAGCTGCACACCCCACCCCGCCACCGCTAAGCAGACAAATCCCGCCGTCCAAATAATGATGCATAAATCACTGCGGCAGATAGTGGATGTCGAACGACCATTGGCGGTACGGACCGCCACAGCCAGCAAGTGGACCCAACAGCAAGACACATTGGCAAGTCTGAAACCCACACACCTGACACACATCCACAACACTATAAAACACTCATACACACCCCACAATCCTTTGCATCGCCAATAGGACAACTGAGATTGACAACACAACACACATACACTGAACGCAACATCACACAAGTCACACACCCAACCACACAACAGCACCCTCACCAATATTCCTACAACACACCACACACAACACACACTATGGCACCCCCTAAGCACCCTTGCTTCACAGATAGGCAGCTAAGAACAATGGTGGACGTAATACTGAAGGTTGAGCCACAAATCCTCAGGGCACAGGTCCAGCACACACCCATCGCCAGGAAGATGGAGTTATGGCAGGCTATAGTAAACAAGGTCAATGCAGTGGGAAACCATCCACGCACGAGGGACGACATCCGCAAGAGATGGAACGACCTGCTCAGGAGGGTGAGGTCGATTGCATCCAAGCACAACATTGCGATCCAGAAGACTGGTGGACGACCCCCACCTACACACCCCGACTACACCGACTGGGAGGAGAAGGTACTGGCCATCCTGCACCCTGAGGGCCTCACTGGACTCACTGGAGGACTGGACTCAGGTAAGTCATCTACAATTACTTCATATCCACCACACCTGTAATGCATGTACCACCCCACCCCTCCAACTACCACTAGGACCACTACCCCTCCCAGGCCACAATCACTACATCCAGTCACCCTGCATGCCCACAAACCCAATAACAGGCCCACATCTCTCCCCCTGTGCACAGCCACCTACCTCTGCAAGGAATCACAATGGCACTACTGCACCCACAATGCACTTCCACATCCCATGCAAAACGTTAGCACAACCCCACAATAGGTCCCTGCATGGCCCAACAGTGGAGTAAACAGCACAAAATAGGGCAGAGCTGTGCATCCTTATTCGAATTAGTACATGTAACATACATTTCCATTCCCCCCCACAGGCACCACCACCCATGCCACCCTGACGGAAAGGCCAAGGACTGCTAGCGCCCCACATGGAGACAGAGGCCCCACTCAGGAGACTGGAGAGGGAAGTATGGACAGTGAGGATTACCCTGGTCCGTCACACAGTCCTGGACTGTCACGCTCCAGCAGCCCCATCCAGTATACCACTGACACCCCTACCACCCAGCCACCAACATCAGCTGTGGCCAAACGACCACACACCAGTGTCTCCAGGCCACAGACTGGCGGACCACAAGTACAGAGGCCAGAGTCACCACCTACTAACAGGCAGGATGATGATGGCCCCAGTGCAAGTGGGAATGCCAGCCCTATGCAGGGGACACAGGCACATGGGGTTAGGCCCAGTGGGAGGGCATCAGTGGCCCAGGGCAGAGGCCAAAGGATGGATGCTGCAGCCCAAGAGGTGATCTCTGAGGTCCTGGGAGCATACCACCATACACAAGACAGGATGGGCCAGATCCTGGCCACCCTGGAACAGAGTCAAAGTCTGCAGATAGCCCAACATCAAGAGACCATAGAGCAGTGGAAACAACTCAATTACACCATGGCCACTATTGCAGGGGTGCTGCAGCACCATTACCCAACCCAGCCTGAGACCCCCACAAACCTGGAAGCCCCTACCACAGCCCAGGACACAGACCAGCCCTCTGCATCAGCAGCAGCAACTGGACTGGTGGCACTGGCAGAGACCAGCACCCCTACCCGTGCAGCCCAGCACCAGACACTCAAACGGTCCTTCAGACCCAGATATGGCACTGGAACACCTGCCAAGACCAAGGCCCCCAAAAAGAAGTTACTTTGACCTGAACTGTCTCCCAAGTGTGCCACTGTGCTACCATCCTCACCCACCAATAGCAACTTAACAACTTGCAAGGGACATATGGACCTATACCCACTGCCACCAATCACTAAGCCCATGTCCCTAGTATGGACATCCATCATTAGCCCACTCCCTATCACTATACAGCTCACCAATGCATTTGTAACACCAAAGAAAACACATTTACACCAATTTGTTTGTCCCCTGTCATTATGTAGATTCAATAGTACATGTGAGTGCATTTACCAGTCAATTCCATAATCAGACCTTTATTGCAGGAATGGCACACCACGCACAACATCGTCTGAAGTAAACCAAAATGGACACCATGTTTGTTTCCATGGCACATGCCACCTTATCCTTCAGGTAACAGTGTCAATGACTACATAACCCCCAGCCCCAAACAAATGAGCCAGACAAACATTATACAGTGCAGACAACATTATCAGTTAACAGTACCTCATAGTCACTAGAAGTATAGTTGGATCAACTGGTTCCTGGAGTAAATATCTTCCCCTTCTTCATCCTCACCATCACTCTCATCCCCTCTCAGAGGTAGCAGGTCTGAATGTACAGCACCCTCCTCCTCTAGTAGGGGGATAGCTCTCCTCACAGCCACGTTGTGCAGCATGCAGCAGGCCACCACTATTTTACACACCTTCTCAGGGCCATAGCACAGGGATCCCCCAGAGAGAGGGAGGCAACGAAATCAAGCTTTAAGGAGACCTATAGTGCACTCAATCACCCTCGTAGTACGTCCATGGGCCTCATTATAATTCCTCTCTGCATCTGATCTGGGATTTCTCACAGGTGTCAGAGACATTGCATGTTGGGGTAGCCAGAATCCCCTGCAAAAGTGCTTGAAACAGGACTGTAACAAACTGCCATTACTTGCAGACAGCCTGGCTGTCAGCTATGTACTGTTCCAGTGTCATGCACACTCACCTATGAGCCATCCTCTGTCCCCTTGTAGTTGTTCCATCATGTGTGAGACACTGCTGTTCCTCAGGACAAAGGAATCATGAACTGATCCTGGAAACATGGCATTCACATGTGAAATGTACTGGTCAGCAGTACACACTAATTGTATATTCATTGAGTGGAAGTTCTTCCTGTTCCTGTACACCTGTTCATTCACTCTTGGGGGGATGAGAGCTATGTGGGTGCCATCGATGGCACCTATCACATGGGGAATGTTAGTAAAGGTACAAAATTCAGACTTGATGGCAGGGAGTTCAGCCCTTTGGGGAAACTTGACATATGTCTGCAGGTGTAGTACAAATGCATCCAGGAATTTTGACATGACGAGGCTAAACATTGGCTGTGAGAACCCTGCACCCATGCCCACTGTCACCTGAAATGAGCCCGTAGCCAAGAAATGGGGTACAGAGAGTGCTTGCACTTCAGTAGAGATGGCAGGCTGATTCCGATTAGCCGGTCTCAGTACAGGATCCAGTAAAGCACATAGGTCATGGATTGTTGTACGATTGAGTCTGTAGGTGACAATGATGTGACGTTCCACTACGGTCTCCAAATCAACAAGAGGTCTGTACACAGATGGGGCCCTCCCTCGCGACATGGTTCTGTACCTATGGGGAGGAAAGAACGCATATGAGGGACACACATACATGTAAAACATGTTGTGTAAGAATAACTGCTGTACAATATGTAGGTTACACACACAAGCGATGTATGATGTACAACTTTAGGGACATGTATGCAGTGATACCTCTGGACTGATGTGAGGAACAGACACTCATGTGGGCAGGCGACTAAGGGCTGGGCTTTGTAGGCCCTGAATAGGGCCCCTGACCAGGAAATATGTATGTGGTGCTAGCAAAATGGCAGCCTCCTGCCATCCAGATATGAAGGAGTGGAAGTGACCTAATTCCGCTGGCGGTAGTTGTCATGGCGTAAGGCGGTGTTCACCACCGTGCACCCATTCATTGGTTTACTTGGTTGTCAATGGGGAACCTGGGCCTATCATGATCGCCGCCACCGGTGACGGTGCACACCGCCGCAGAGCATACGCCATGTCATCACCCCAATTTCACTTGACTCCCGGATCCTGTGCATGCAAGTACTCCACTGAGTGTGCTGCTGTGTCCTGATTCTGGTTACTCCAATGGCATGAGTCACAGGGGAAAGGGCCCCAGCCTTCACCACGGAGGAGCTGGAAAAACTGGTGGACGGGGTCCTACCCCTGTATGCCAAGTTATATGGGCGACCAGAGAAGCAGGTAAGTAGGTGGTTGCATTGCATGGATGTGTTTGATGGTGGCGGATGCCTGTATGCATGTGTGGTCGATATGTAACTGTACAGGCGTAGATTGTGTGGCAATTACTGTGAGTGAGATGGTGAAATGATCCTGTGAAGTGTCCGTCCCATAGGGGACTTATTGTCAGCTGTATCAAATGGCCATATTCTGACCTGTGTTTTTCTTCTCTGTGTGTCCCATACAGGTCAGCGCCCATCAGAAAAGGGGACTCTGGCAGGCCATCCGTAGGGAGGTGCGGACCCTGTGGGTCTACAACCGGCAGAGCACACACTGTAGGAAGCGGTGGGAGGACCTGCAGTGCTGGGCCAGGAAGACCTGCAAAGCCCAGCTGGGGAAGGCCTCCAAACGAGGAAGGGGTGCCCGTTGGACCCTGACCCTCCTAATGTGCCCCATTCTGGCTGTGGCCTATCCGGATTTGGATGGGCGCTTGAAGGCAGCACAGCTGCCACAAGAGGGTGAGTACCAACACCATTTCGTGCCACTTTGATGGATGTGTTTGGGTGCTGTAGTATGTATGCTGTCTAGTGCCAGGCACTCTGACAGGTGTCTACCAGCAGTCCTGCCCCCCATGGGCACGGAAATGATTAGGGGCAGGTCTAACAGTTCATCAGGTCCGTGTGTCATGTGGGAAATGAGTTTTATGCTGGGGTAATGGCCACTAGTCAGAGCATAGTCATGACTATTGTAAGTGCTGCATGTAGGTGTGTAAGCTGGATGGGAGTGTGTGTGCACCAAGTATGTACATCCATTCAGGTATCTACAGATTTCTCTCATGTTTTGTATCCCCACCCCTGTACTCTTGTGTTTTCTGTGTACACAGCATCATCTAGCGAGGGAGCAGTGGCACCGGCGAGTGGGGATGCAGCGGCCCATGGTTCCAAGGAGGCAGAGTCGATGGATGCCAAGGGGACCAGTGGGTTGGTAGGCAAGGAGACTACCACGGGGGAGGCAACTACCATTGGCAGTAGTGACTCTGACACCTCCTCCGATGGGAGCTCCCTGGTGGTGGCGTACCATAGTGGGCCCACCCATTCTATGTCATCTTCCGCCAGCCCCCATACCATCACCGCCCTCCCAGTTGCTTCCCACCCAGTTGCCCGTGCCCGCTCACCCAGGAGGGTGGGCGTTTCCTTCGCCCCAGACACCTCATCCCCTGCCCCAGTCAGCCCTGCTGCTCTGAGTGAGTAGGCTATTGACCTCATGAGGACCATCTCTGTAGGGCAGACAACCATTGTGAATGCCATCCAGGGGCTAGCATCCCAGATGCAGCACTGCAATGCATACCAGGAAGGCATTCACAGTGCCATGTCTGGCCTACAGAGATCTTTTCAGGCTCTGGCCTCCTCTTTGACGGCAGCCAGTGTCCCTGGTCTTTCCATCCCCCCTCCTAGCACCTCTATGCCTTCCAGCACCCCACTGCCTTCACCCATCCCAAGCACACATTCAGACAGCCATGCACACACCTCAACACACAAGAAGCACACAGAGAAATACAAGCACCATACTTCCCACCACAGGCATACACACAGCCAACATACAAAGGCACACACAACAACATCAAATTCCTCCAGTGTGTCCACCTCTCCCGTCTCCCTGTCTGTCCCTCAACATGTACACCCACAAGCACTGCACCCTCAGTCAGTGCTGCTGGCCCCAGTCTTGCAGTCACCACAACATCAGACATCCAGTCATGCACTCCAGACACCACACCTGCACTCACCACAACGACATTGACTGACACATGCAGCACATTCACCAGACCTGCAGACACCCCAACAACCTCCATTTACACTGCCAGCCTTTCTTGTCCTACTGTGTCCACCCCCTTCCTCCCAAGACACTCAAACATTTCCAGACACCCACTCAACACACATCCACCACAGCATACTGTATAGGCACCTGCATCCACGTCCAGCACACCTACACCAGTTACAAGCACTCCTTCCACCTCCACTCCCACACCTTCCTCTATGTTCCCCCCAACTGCCCCTAAAAAACTTTTCCTGTCCCGTGTTGACCTGTTCAAACCCACTGGCCCACCCTGTCTCGTCCCAAATGTGCACATCTCCTTGCCCTGTCCACTCCTTCCTCGTCTAGGTCCGCCCCAGTCCACCCTTCCCATTCCTGTGCCCCTTCCCTGGAGAAGAAGAAGCCTTGTGCTGCCCCAGGTCCATCTGCCACCCCCCGGTCCAAGCCCTCTCCCCCACCTTCCTAGAGCAAACCCAAACCCCCTCCACCTCCCAAACGTAAGCCCAAGCCACCCCCTCCCAGATGTAAGTCCCCACCCCGCAACCCCCTGCCCCTGTTCCCTGAGGTGCCTGGCTGCTCCATTGATGTCCCTTTACGGTGGAGTACCATGTGCATATGTGGAAGTCAAGTTCGGCCATTTGGACCCTTTAGCTTGTTTCTCATGGACTGGCCAATGGCCTTATTTGGACATTACATTTTTATGTTCTATTAAAGTTTGTGTGCCCAGTGTTGCTGTTGGCACAATATGGAGAAGTGGTTCATCGTTTCATTGTGGAGGTGTGGTGTGCACATCTGTGTACTTTGGGCAGGTTTTATTAGTCTTATGTCGGGTAAGTACCTCTTGTTCTTGTGTGTATGGCTTTTGATGGTGTAAGGGGTTGGGTGTGCGTTGCTGGGTGGGTGGGGTGAGTGGGTGTGTAACTGTGCCCTTTCTTCCCTTGTTTTCTAGGTTGCGGTACTTACCGTCGGCATCTTCGTCGGCGGTCACGGTCGTGGAGGTATATTGAAAGGAGCAGGACTGGCATTATTTGCAACTCTCTCTCCATGTCTGTTTCAGTGTGTTGTGTGTGCCTATAGTGAGTGTTTCCTTTTATTTGTTTCATTTCCGCCACACGTTGTATGGCAGTGGTTCCCACCCCGGAACTGATGGCGGTCTTGTGCTTCATTATTTGCTGGGCGGGTGGGGGCTTTCCATCGGCCTGTCGGTGGCCTCTTCCATCGTTGTCAGCACTCCAATGCTGGCGGTGTGTGGATTTCCCGCTGGCTGTTTCTTATGTGCTTCATTATGAGGCAGTCCAGACCACCGGACTGCACCATCTAGACCGGAGCGGTAATTGCCGCCATGTTCATAATGAGGGCCATTGTATGGCAAGACCATTTAAATAACAATCTCTCTCTCTCTCTTCCATCCCTTTATGGGATGGAAGAGAGAGAGAGAGAGTGACAGGACCACCCAGGGAAGCATGAAGGCCCCGGTGGTCCTAGCCAGCTCCCCACGTCCTGCGGGAGCCAGCATTGCTCCCACATGCAGGAAGCTGATTTAAATAGCAGCTCCCTGAATGTGGGAGCACTGTTTTCATCTTTTTTCTTGCATGCATATTTGATTGCAGGGAAACAGATGAAAACTTCATTTTCTGCAAGTGAGAGCTGTTTGACAGCTCTCCCTTGCAGAAAGTCAAGTGCTGGCTGTAGGAGGCTGGACTGGCTTGTAGTGGGTACCAAGAGGTACTTACACCTTGCACCAGGCCCAGGTATCCCTTATTAGTGTAGAGGGGTGTCTAGCAGGTTAGGCTGATAGAAAAGGTAGCTTAGCAGAGCAGCTTAGGCTGAACTAGGAGACGAGTGAAGCTCCTACAGTACCACTAGTGTCATATGCACAATATCATAAGAAAACACAATACACAGATATACTAAAAATAAAGGTACTTTATTTTTATGACAATATGCCAAAGTATCTCAGTGAGTAACCTCAGTATTAGGATAGCAAATATACACAAGATATATGTACACAATACCAAAATATGCAATAATAGCAATAGAAAACTGCAAACAATGTATAGTCACAATAGGATGCAATGGGGGCACATAGGGATAGGGGCAACAGAAACCATACACTCTAGAAGTGGAATGCGAACCACGAATGGACCCCAAACCTATATGACCTTGTAGAGGGTCGCTGGGACTGTAAGAAAACAGTGAGGGTTAGAAAAATAGCCCACCCCAAGACCCTGAAAAGTGGGTGCAAAGTGCACCTAAGTTCCCCAAGGAGCACAGAAGTCGTGATAGGGGAATTCTGCAAGGAAGACCAACACCAGCAGTGCAACAACAATGGATTTCCTGACGAGAGTACCTGTGGAACAAGGGGACCAAGTCCAAGAGTCACGATCAAGTCGGGAGTGGGCAAATGCCCAGGAAATGCCAGCTGTGGGTGCAAAGAAGCTGCCACCGAATGGTAGAAGCTGTGGATTCTGCAAGAACGACAAGAGCTAGATATGTCTCCTTTGGAGGATGGATGTCCCACGTCGTGAAGAGTCGTGCAGAGGTGTTTCCGTGCAGAAAGACCGCAAACAAGCCTTGCTAGCTGCAAGGGTCGCATTAGGGTTTTTGGATGCTGCTGTGGCCCAGGAGGGACCAGGATGTCGCCAATTGCGTGAGGAGACAGAAGGGGCGTCCAGCAAGACAAAGAGCCCACTCAGAAGCAAGCAGTACCCGCAGAAGTGCTGGAACAGGCACTACGAAGTGGAGTGAACAGGAGCTCACCCAAACTCACAAAGGAGGGTCCCACGACGCCAGAGGACAACTCAGGAGGTCGTGCACTGCAGGTTAGAGTGCCGGGGACCCAGGCTTGGCTGTGCACAAAGGAAATCTTGGAAGAGTGCACAGGAGCCGGAGCAGCTGCAAAACACGTGGTTCCCAGCAATGCAGTCTAGCATGGGGAGGCAAGGACTTACCTCTACCAAACTTGGACTGAAGAGTCACTGGACTGTGGGAGTCACTTGGACAGAGTTGCTGAGTTCAAGGGACCTCGCTCGTTGTGCTGAGAGGAGACCCAGAGGACCGGTGATGCAGTTCTTTGGTGCCTGCGGTTGCAGGGGGAAGATTCCGTTGACCCACGGGAGATTTCTTCGGAGCTTCTAGTGCAGAGAGGAGGCAGACTACCCCCACAGCATGCACCACCAGGAAAACAGTCGAGAAGGCAGCAGGATCAGCGTTACAAGGTCACAGTAGTCGTCTTTGCTACTTTGTTGCAGTTTTGCAGGCTTCCAGCGCGGTCACCAGTCGATTCCTTGGCAGAAGGTGAAGAGAGAGATGCAGAGGAACTCTGATGAGCTCTTGCATTCATTATCTAAAGAATTCCCCAAAGCAGAGACCCTAAATAGCCAGAAAAGGAGGTTTGGCTACTTAGGAGAGAGGATAGGCTAGCAACACCTGGAGGAGCCTATCAGAAGGAGTCTCTGACGTCACCTGCTGGCCCTGGCCACTCAGAGCAGTCCAGTGTGCCAGCAGCACCTCTGTTTCCAAGATGGCAGAGGTCTGGAGCACACTGGAGGAGCTCTGGGCACCTCCCAGGGGAGGTGCAGGTCAGGTGAGTGGTCACTCCCCTTTCCTTTGTCCAGTTTCGCGCCAGAGCAGGGCTGGGGGATCCCTGAACCGGTGTAGACTGGCTTATGCAGAGATGGACACCATCTGTGCCCATCAAAGCATTTCCAGAGGCTGAGGGAGGCTACTCCTCCCCAGCCCTGACACCTTTTTCCAAAAGGAGAGGGTGGAAGTTTCTGCGTTCCTGGGCCAAGCCTGGCTGGACCCCAGGAGGGCAGAAACCTGTCTGAGGGGTTGGCAGCAGCAGCAGCTGCAGTGAAACCCCGGGAAAGGTAGTTTGGCAGTACCCGGGTCTGAGCTAGAGACTCGGGGGATCATGGAATTGTCTCCCCAATGCCAGAATGGCATTGGGGTGACAATTCCATGATCTTAGACATGTTACATGGCCATGTTCGGAGTTACCATTGTGACGCTATACATATGTCATGACATATGTATAGTGCACGTGTGTAATGGTGTCCCCGCACTCTCAAAGTCCGGGGACTTTGCCCTGAACAATGTGGGGGCACCTTGGCTAGTGCCAGGGTGCCCACACACTAAGTAACTTAGCACCCAACCTTTACCAGGTAAAGGTTAGACATATAGGTGACTTATAAGTTACTTAAGTGCAGTGGTAAATGGCTGTGAAATAACGTGGATGTTATTTCACTCAGGCTGCAATGGCAGACCTGTGTAAGAATTGTCAGAGCTCCCTATGGGTGGCAAAAGAAATGCTGCAGCCCATAGGGATCTCACCAGAACCCCAATACCCTGGGTACCTCAGTACCATATACTAGGGAATTATAAGGGTGTTCCAGTATGCCAATGTGAATTGGTGAAATTGGTCACTAGCCTGTTAGTGACAATTTGTACAGAGAGAGCATAACCACTGAGGTTCTGGTTAGCAGAGCCTCAGTGAGACAGTTAGGCATCACACAGGGAACACATACATGTAGGTCACAAACTTATGAGCACTGGGGTCCTGGCTAGCAGGGTCCCAGTGACACATAACAAACATACTGAAAACATAGGGTTTTCACTATGAGCACTGGGCCCTGGTAGCAGGATCCCAGTGAGACAGTGAAAACACCCTGACATACACTCACAAACAGGCCAAAAGTGGGGGTAACAAGGCTAGAAAGAGGCTACTTTCTCACACTGGCTCTGACTTGGCGGGAGCTGTCAAAGCTCCCTCCAAATCAGATCAAAGTGCTATATCCCGGGGTAGGTACCCTGGGGCATAGAAGGAGCCAGACCTGGGGGATGGTGTTCCCCAGTGCCATCTATTACTCCTTGGGGGGGGGAGTGTAGCCCTCCCTCCAATGTAAAATAGCCTTGGGAAGGTAGTGGTCCCCGGGGCTGGGGGGCCACACTGGACCCCCTTCATTTTTTTTGTTTAGCCACAGGGAGGTGGTGGTCCTTGGGGCTGCAGGGTGGGCTGTGTGGCCCCCTGCATTATATTTGAGTCGAAAAGGCTGCAGGGGGGCAGCATGCCCCCCACATTGTATTTAGTTGAAGCCCCAAGGAGGTGAATTGTTAAATTGTTAGCAGCCAATCACATCTCAGGCAGGGTACATAGAGCCTCTGTGTCCCTATATATACAATACTTGTATTTATTTTGAAAACTACTGAACAGATTTACACCAAATACCAAAAAGGGTGCTTTCTGGACCAAGACCTACCTTTCTACCAAACTTGCTGTAATTCCATCTAGTGATTTGGGATCTACACCTGTTCAAAATCCCTTTGGGAATTTTCATTGGAAACGCTCCTTTTTTTACCCCCACTCTTTTCTTTTCCCATGCTGATCGAATCATGCCAAAACTTTCCAGACAGCGGCTGACATGAGCGTTGAGTTTTTTTTTTGAACATTTGATGAAGATTTGTCACGCGGCACTAAAGATAAAGGCAGGTCAAAAAATGCTTTTTCTATAAAAACTAGATCCTAACTACAACTACCAACTGGTGACTGTCAGTAAGTAATATATATATATATATATATATATATATATATATATATGAATCTCCAAGGACTCCTGCCCCAGTACACAACCTTCACCTCTGGGCGAATCCAAAAAAACTGCACAATCCGGTACACAAAGTTGGTGTTAAAAGGGTTTTCTTTATTCCATAATTATAAAGTGCGAGGTGCCACATAAAGAGACCTGGCCTACACGTTTAGGCGAAAGTCTTCGACTGGGCCATCCCATGGTGCAGTGAAAAACAGCAATTTAAAGGAACATACTGCATTTTTTTCTTTTTTTCTTTTTTTTAACCTTTTCTAGTACACCCACACCATTAAGTAACAGAACACACATACAGAACATATAACAACAAATATTCGCATCTTTGGTTCATGCAATTTTTCTCACTTGGTCAATCTCTTCCCTCTACAGGAGAAAAGGAAGTTTTACCTCTCATACTCTCATATATATAATATGAAAAACAAAGATTCAAAGATTAGGAAAACCTAATTATTTATTTGAATACTAAACCAAACTCATAATAACTCACGCACCTCCGTACACAGTGTTGTAAACTTGCTAGGCAGAATGAATCAAATATAACTCTGCCCTCAGCTATGCATAGTGTTCTCATATATTGTCATTTGAGATGGCATGAGTATTGATATGAATGCTATGATTTAACATGATATAAGTGATATAATATGAAAGGGTATAAGAAGTACATTGGGAAGGCATGAGCCATAGTTAATTTAGTCTGTGGAGAGTTCGCAAAACTGTGTACAGAGGTGCACAAGTTATATTGTATTTTAAGTGGTGCTCAAATTATAACTTTAAGTTATAATTATAACTTTAGAATTTTTAAGATTTGTGTAGTTGAAGTTGGTTTTGTATACAAATAAAAAAAATGAAGATTTCCTAATATTAATGTATCTTCAACCTCTAATCTTTTCATTGACTTTGTATGGGTTTGTCCCTAAATTTGCTTCTAATGATATTAAGTTATTATGCCATTATTTGAATTTTTGTTGGCACTGCAGTACTTTCAAGGTAGGTCAAAGTTCATTATGAACATAAGCATCATCTGTGTGGGCTTTTTGCTTTTTTAGCAGTTCCTCAATAGTATTGCAGTACCTCTATAACATTTTAAACTAAAATGTACACCATAGATTTATTTTTTAATAAAATTACCAATGCTGAGTTTGATAGCTAGTTTTTTTTAATAGTATATGTGTTATTACTGTAACTGTAGGGTGTGGTTGTATACTATAGGGTGCAGTAATATTATCAAGATACTAGCACAGTACTATTGCTTTTGTGAAACAGCATTTCATTGGCTTAGAGCTCTGTCAGTTGTAAGAAGAAGAAAGTATATAGACTTTAGCTCCATTCAATTTGATTTATTCCAAGGACAGCGTGTTGTGCTTGGAAGTGTGCATATTTTGTCTCCAGAAACCTTGAATATTTTCAACACCTGCAATGGCTGAAGAACAAGATCTTGGTGTTTTGCAGAGGAGGAGGAACAGGTGCAGTTGCAGCAGGTGGAAGAAGAGGTTCAGTGGGGGAATAAGATGATGGTGTTTATTGTTTGGGGTGTTCTTTCACTGCCTCCTGGTGTGCAAAAGGTAAACACTAAATTGGTAACCTGCAACCTCTGCAACAAAATAATTTCCCATGTGAATGTGAAAGACAATGCATTCAACCAGGATGACGTGTGCTGAAAGAAGGTGCCAGAAGAAGCCAAAGGCGAAAGATCAGCTGTGGCTACTTCTTCAGCTATTACTCCACCATCAACTTCATCTCTGTCATCAGCACCATCACTTGCTGCACCAGTCCCTCTAGTATCAGCTTTAACTTTTGCTACATTTGCCCTTCACCACCAGTTGGTGCATCTGGTCTCACAATAGTACCTGCCCTTGGTACTGCACTCCCAATCCATCTGTTGAGGTAGAATATAGAACATATTAAGCAGTATGGCAGTTCTGCAACATACTGTCTACTCTGACATACTGTCATTCTTGTGGGAAAGAGGGATGTGACCATAAACCAGGAGTTGGTCATGGCTCAACAGTATCCTGACTAACAGCCTTCGCTTTTTGGTGGAGGGGAGGGTTGTTTTCCTTTTGTTTGGTGTTAAGACATTTTAGTTGGTTGGTCATGTTGACCTTTGCCAGAAATAAAAATCTTCAAGAAAAAATCTTTAAAAAGATAAGAAGAAAAACAGTTCTTTTCAGAACTAACTAAATATCTCAAAACATAAGAAGTTTGTTCCAATAATACCCATATTTTTCAGGTATCCTATGTACAAAATTGGAATTTAGATATAGGGCCTGATTTAGATCTTGGTGGAGGGGATACTCTGTCACAAACGTGATAGTTATCCCATCCGCCGTATCATGACCCCCATAGGATATAATGGGATCGTAATACAGCGGACGGGATACCTGTCACATTTGTGACAGAGTATTCCACTTCACCAAGAGCTAGATCAGGCCCATACATAAATATTAAGTGTAAGGTATGTTAGACATGTGCCTTATGGTGGCTTTATAATAGTTGGTAAGTTAATATTAGACTACTATAGTGATATTGTATTTAGAGTGGACTACAGTGTCACAGAGTGGAGTAGCATAGGGTATAGTATAGTTTCATAGAATAAAGTGTTGTTGAGTGGAGTGTTATCAAGTAGAGTGTCATCTAGTTGTAATGATATTTGTGTTTTGACCACTGACTCCACGTTGCACTTAGCCTAGAAGCACACCGTTACATTAGTGGCCACTAACTTCATTTTGCCTATTGATTTTATTTTAGAATTAGCCACTGCCACGTTAAAAGCTGCAAGTAATTTTCATACTCATGTTATACAATTTGCTCGTGTTTTTATTTTGCGTGTTCTTTTCTCACCAAGGGCTTAGGCTGATAAGAATATACTAGGACCGCAGGGAACGGTTTTGTTTTGCTTAAGGGCACCTTGGGATTTTGGCCAAGACCTAACGTGTTCTTTTCAAAACTTGCATAAAGTACTCAGCATTTTTTTAATAATAAACTTATAAGGAGGGAGTTTCTAGAATTCTCTTCTCTTGTTTGTTCAAAGTATAAGAGGCCAAGACCAGATGGATCGAGGAGTAATTCAGATCTCAGACATGCTCAGGACACTGAGGTGTGTCATCCTTCCCGTGAGGATAATTGATCTCTCTCTCTCCACAATCAAATCTGAGATCTGGCGATGAAGCAGATGTGCCCGTGCCTCATGGTGATGCATTTTTTTTAATTCTTGTTATCTGCTTTACATTGTTATATATATATATATATATATATATATATATATATATATATATATATATATATATATATATACATATATATATATATATACATAAAGATACATATATTTGCTGTGTATATTGCAGTGGAGAATCATTTGTACATGTTTTCATTTCAGTGCTGTGACCATTTTTAAACGTGTGCTTTCAGCATGCTGACCTTCTTTTACGAACCTTGCAAAGTGAATTAACAAATGTCTTCTTTAGACTAAGAAGCGCATTCCAGAGATTTTTGTCAGTGCATGAGTGTTTCAACTCAGTCATTAGTGAAGCAAAACACTAGTACAGTGCAGTAGAATAGCATTGAGTGGAGCAGAGTCTTGTAGATTGTAGTGGCATAGTGTGGAGAAGAATGGAGTACAGTGTCATACAGTTGAGGGTCATTAAAAGAAGTGCTATGGAGTAGAGTCAAAGAAACTGTTGTAGAGTGGGGTGCAAGAGGGTGGAGGGTCATAAAGTGCAGCATTGTAGAGTGCAGTTTTGTCGAGTTTAGTATAGTATAGTGGCATCAAGTGGACTGGAGTGTTGTACAGGGGAGTTCCATAGAGTGGACTACAGTGTTGTACAGTGGAGTGGCATAGAGTGGAGTAGAGTGTGGTAGAGTGGAGTGGTATAGCGTGTCATTGAGTGTAAAAGAGTGGTGGTGCGTAGAGTGGAGTCGATTGGAGAAGACTGTTGTAGAGTGGCATAGAGGGTCATAGAGTGGCATAGAGTGGAATAGACTATCGTACAGTGACATAGCATGGAGGAAAGTGTTCTAGAGTGTAATGACATAGAGTGGAGTAGAGTAGCGGGACATGGAATGTGAAATAGTGGAGTAGAGTGTTGTAGTGTGGAGTGGCATAGAGTTGAGTCAAGTAGAACTGAGTGTCATAGAATGTCATGTCATAGAGCATTGTGGCATATAGGGGGTGATTCTGACCCTGGCGGTCGGTGATAAAGCGGCGGCCAACCCGCCAACAGGCTGGCGGTCCGAAAAATGGAATTCTGACCCTGGCGGGAACCGCCAACAGAGACCGCCACTTTAACACTCCGACCGCCACGGCGGGACAAACAAACAGCGCGGCGGTCACCGCCAACAGGCAGGCGGCAGACAATGTACCGCCCACCCTATCACAACTCACCAATCCGCCACCTTTTCCGGGGCGGGAGCACCGCCGATAAAAACACGGCGGAAACAGACTACGAACGGGAAAACGCTCACCTCTACGCACTCCACGAGGACGGAGGACAGCATGGAACCCGAATTGAACATCATACCTGCTCTTGTCTACCTGCTCATCTACCACGAGTACGAACTCCGCCGCAGACGTCAACGGTGAGTACTGCACCTACGACACACGGGAGGGGGGGAGGAGGAAAGGTTACGGGCACACACATATGCGACCCCCACCACCCCCCCAAGATGTACACACCAATGCAGAGCAACAAGTCACAGTGACACCACCCAAACACCCGTAAAAAATACAATCACATAACCAAATTGAGAATAAATATTTATGAACAAAACATCTCAGAAAATTATTTTTCAACCATCAAAACTTTCTTCTGATAAACAAATTATTTACACAGCAGTGGATAACTGAAGCAAGTAGTCCTGCACATCTTACGAATCCATCATGTCCGTGGGCCAAAGTGTAGCGAAACAAGGGCAAAGCCCACACAGGAGACCTGAGTCCTTTGGAGAGAACACTGCAGGGGCATCTGGTGACAAAACTACAGGCACCTCAGGGGGAAGGGAAGGGGGGGGCACCACAGCCACATGAGTCCACGACGCCAGATCCACGAAGGGCCCACCATGCCCACTGTGCCATCCTGGGGAGTGCAAAGCCACAGTCTCTCAAGTCTCTCCAGTGGGTGGGTTGCCCACTGTGCCATCCTGGGGAGTGCCAAGCCACAGTCTCGCAAAGTCTCTCCAGTGGGTGGGTTGCCCACTGTGCCATCCTGGGGAGTGCAAAGCCACAGTCTCGCAAAGTCTCTACAGTGGGTGGATTGCCCACTGTGCCATCCTGGGGAGTGCAAAGCCACAGTCCATCAGGTGGATAAATGTCCCCACTGGACAAGGAGGATGCATGGTGGGCACAGTGAACCCTGAATAGTGCCTGACAGGAAGGGCCCAGCGGAGCGGTGCTTGACAGGAAGGGCCCAGCGGAGCGGTGCTTGTGATGAAGGGCCCAGCGGAGCGGTGCTTGACAGGAAGGGCCCAGCGGAGCGGTGCTTGAGACGGCGGGGCCTAGCGGAGCGGTGCTTGAGACGGCGGGGCCCAGCGAAGCGGTGTTTGAGACGGCGGGGCCCAGCGGAGCGGTGCTTGAGACGGCGGGGCCCAGCGGAGCGGTGCTTGAGGCGGCGGGGCCCAGCGGAGCGGTGCTTGACAGGAAGGGCCCAGCGGAGCGGTGCTTGACAGGAAGGGCCCAGCGGAGCGATGCTTGACAGGAAGGGCCCAGCGGAGCGGTGCTTGTGATGAAGGGCCCAGCGGAGCGGTGCTTGACAGGAAGGGCCCAGCGGAGCGGTGCTTGACAGGAAGGGCCCAGCGGAGCGGTGCTTGTGATGAAGGGCCCAGCGGAGCGGTGCTTGACAGGAAGGGCCCAGCGGAGCGGTGCTTGAGGCGGCGGGGCCCAGCGGAGCGGTGCTTGAGACGGCGGGGCCCAGCGGAGCGGTGCTTGAGACGGCGGGGCCCAGCGGAGCGGTGCTTGAGACGGCGGGGCCCAGCGGAGCGGTGCTTGACAGGAAGGGCCCAGCGGAGCGGTGCTTGTGATGAAGGGCCCAGCGGAGCGGTGCTTGAGACGGCGGGGCCCTGTTCAGTGGTGCTCTTCTACACGGCGGGGCCCTGTTCAGCGGTGCTTGTCTTCACGGCGGGGCCCTGTTCAGCGGTGCTTGTCTTCACGGCGGGGCCCTCTTCAGCGGTGCTCTTCTGCACGGCGGGGCCCTGTTCAGCGGTGCTTGTCTTCACGGCGGGGCCCTCTTCAGCGGTGCTCTTCTGCACGGCGGGGCCCTGTTCAGCGGTGCTTGTCTTCATGGCGGGGCCCTGTTCAGCGGTGCTTGTCTTCACGGCTGGGCCCTCTTCAGCGGTGCTCTTCTGCACGGCGGGGCCCTGTTCAGCGGTGCTTGTCTTCACGGCGGGGCCCTCTTCAGCGGTGCTCTTCTGCACGGCGGGGCCCTGTTCAGCGGTGCTTGTCTTCACGGCGGGGCCCTCTTCAGCGGTGCTCTTCTGCACGGCGGGGCCCTGTTCAGCTGTGCTTGTCTTCACGGCAGGGCCCTCTTCAGCGGTGCTCTTCTGCACGGCGGGGCCCTTTTCAGCGGTGCTTGTCTTCACGGCGGGGCCCTCTTCAGCGGTGCTCTTCTGCACGGCGGGGCCCTGTTCAGCGGTGCTTGTCTGCACGGCGGGGCCCTCTTCAGCGGTGCTCTTCTGCACGGCGGGGCCCTGTTCAGCGGTGCTTGTCTTCACGGCGGGGCCCTCTTCAGCGGTGCTCTTCTGCACGGCGGGGCCCTGTTCAGCGGTGCTTGTCTTCACGGCAGGGCCTTCTTCAGCGGTGCTCTTCTGCACGGCGGGGCCCTGTTCAGCGGTGCTTGTCTTCACGGCGGGGCCCTGTTCAGCGGTGCTTGTCTTCACGGCGGGGCCCTCTTCAGCGGTGCTCTTCTGCACGGCGGGGCCCTGTTCAGCGGTGCTTGTCTTCACTGCGGGGCCCTCTTCAGCGATGCTCTTCCAGTCAGTGTAGGGAGTCAGACCTGGCCTGGACAACCTGCTCACTCGCCCTCTGAACGTGCAGTGTCAGGCCCCTTCGGAGACGGAGTCCTGGGCCCTTTGGTGTCGTCCCTTGCAGGCGGGATGGGGCGTGTGGGGCCCTCCTGCTCCGCGCTCCTGCTGGCTGGACTCTCCGCCCTGCTGCCCTTCCGCTCCTTAGATGGGGCTCTCGGGCCCTTGCCTCCCCTGGCTGTTGTGGCAGGTGAAGTGGCCTGAGTCACCTCCTTGGGGGCAGCCGTCTCAGTCCGCTCACGGCGGCCCTTCACTTTCCGGGTCCTCTTGCCTGGGGGGGGCTGCCAGTCCCCTTGCTGCTCAGTGAAGTGTCACTGCCGCCAAAGGGTGGACTCCATATTCCATGCACCACTTGTACCTTGGAAGCTGGGCTGGTGGTGGCTGAGGTGCCTTTGGGACTTTTCCCAGATGGAGTGGGTGGGTCAGGGGAGGGAAAGAGGTCAACATTTGAGAGGTAATATTTCTTTGGACCAGGGTAAAGGGTAGGAGTAGTGGAGATAGAAGTGGAGGAAGAGGATGTGGTTGTAGGAGAGTCAGGTGTACTGTCCTTGGGTGCAGGTGACTGAGACGTAGGCTGTAGTGAGGTGGTTGGCTGTTGTTTGGGTGTCTGCCTGCGTTTATGTGTCTTGGAAGAGGGGGTGACAGACACAGTGGGAGAGGACACAGGGGACGTGTACATGGCAGTGGGGGTGGTGACTGCACGTGTGAGGACTGTAGTGGAGGGTGTGCTGGTGATGGAAGAACTGGCTGATGTTGGTGTGCATGCAGGTGTGAGTGTAGACGTCACAGGGAGGGAGGAGGGAGACGAGGAGGAGGGGGACACAGAGGTGGTAGTGACTGTTGGTATGTCTGCAACTGGGTGTTGCTTGGGTGAATGCTTGTGTGTTCTGTGGTGCTTATGTTTGGATGAGCTGGCCTTGGGTGTTGAGGTGTGTGCAGGCTGGTCAGATGGTGAGGAACAGGAGACAGAGAAAGGCTGGAGGCAGTTAGAAGAGGGAGACTGGAGACAGGGACAATGGCTGCCGTCAGTGCTGAGGCCAGAGAAGTGAAAGCTCGTTGATGGGCAGCCTGACCCGAATGAATGCCCTCCAGGTAGGCATTGCTCTGTTGCACCTCCCTTTGCACCCCCTGGATGGCATTCAAAAGGGTAGTCTGCCCAACAATGAGCGTCCTCACGAGGTCAATGAGCTCCGCACTGAGGGCAGCAGGGGTAACAGAGGCAGGGGCTGAGGTGCCTGGGGCGAAGGAGACGCGTGCCTTCCTGGGCGAACGGGCACAGAGCGAAGACTGAGGGGCTGCTGGGAGGGCGGTGCTGGTGCGCTGGGTGGCGGCTGTACCTGTTGTTGCTGGGGGCACAGATGTTGCCGCCCACGCTAGGGAGCTCCCAAACGAGGACGTGTCCGTGTCGCTGGTGTCTCCACCGGCCCCCGTGGTGGTGCTCCCCTCGCCCTCCGGATCACTGGTGCCCTCGGTGTCTGTGTCAGTGCCCACCGGGGCCTGGTGACCTGCAGCTCCCTCGTGCTCCGACGCCAATTCTCCTCCGCCTGATGATGCTAATGCACAAGAAACAAAGAATAAGGGTGGGGGGAGAAAGAAAACAAAGTTGAGTGCATGCCTTGTCAATAGCCTTGGCGGAGAGGACAGACACAGGTGCCTCATGCACTAAGCCGCGAACTTGGGGTACACTACTCTGTACTTCTGACTAGGCCAACAGGTCTAGGGACAACAGACGCGCTCATGGGTGATGTTGGACCATGGATATCTGCACTTGGCACCCTACAGAGGTGGTGGGCGGGGGCACAGGGCCATGTCTAAGGGAGGGGACTACACTACAGAAAGCGCCCTGGCCTACTGTCACCCACAGCCCTCCTCCCCCACCCAGACGCCTCCACTGCGCGTATAGATAGGAGAATGTGCTGATACTCACCCCCTTGTGTCTGCTGTGATGTCCTCAAGCGCCCATCCAAATCAGGGTAGGCCACCGCCAGGATCCGGGACATCAGGGGGGTCAGGGTACGACTGGCACCCCTCCTAGGTCGGGAGGCCATCCCCAGCAGTGACTCGGCGGTCTTTCGGGTTCCATGGCGGATGTCCTCCCACCTCTTCCGACAGTGGGTGCCCCGTCTGGTGTATACCCCCAGGGCCCGGACTTCCTTGGCGATGGCACGCCAAATATCGATTTTCTGATGGGCGCTCACCTGTTTGACATGCACAGGGTGGGAAAGAGAAAACGTCACATTTCTGCATGTTTGGAGTACATGCCCCCCCTCCCCACCCTTGCCATGTGGCCCATACTCTCATCAGTCGTGCGTTGCATTCCTCATTTTCTCCCCACCCCACCAACTGACAGCCACCCCACTCCACACAGGCATTACCCATTCAATGTGCACTCAGTGTACTCACCTGTTGGTCTGGAGGACCGTAGAGTAGCGCATACTGGGGGAGGACCCCGTCCACGAGTTTCTCCAACTCTTCAGACGTGAAGGCAGGGGCCCTTTCCCCAGTCGCAGCAGCCATTGTCACTTCCAGACCGAGTTCACAGCAGCACTTGCAGTATAGGTCCTCTCCTGTGGATGATCAGGTCTCGAGTGATTAAGCTGATAGAAAATGGCGGTCACGCCCGCGGCGGTGCGTACCGCGGCGGTGCGTACCGCGACCGCCGGCGCACATCGTCATTGGCTCCTGAATCCCATAGGGTTCAATGTTAACCAATGCGACTTCGTACAGCGGTCTTCGACCGCCTACCGCCACGGTGTGCCACGCCAGCGCATTGACCTCACATCCCATTGTCCCAGTTTAGAGGTCAGGCAGCCGCCATTTCAAGGGCCCACATGGCTTAAATTCTACTGCGTCACACAGGCCTAGGCCTTGCATTTGCACACATACAAACATAGCAGTCAAAACATTTTCGTGTACTGTGCAAGCTGTGTTGTACGTACCTGTGAGTTGATTGACTCAGTGCTCCATATTGTCCTTCCTAGGCACCGTCCGCAGGGACTTGCGAGGAGAAGGAGGAATCCTCCCGTGTACCGGCCGCTGGTTGACCTGTCGACAATGGAAGAACGCCATATAATACTCCAATACCGACTTGACCGAGCCACTATACATGAACTGTGTGCCCAGCTGGAGCCAGACCTGATGTCACCCATCCGCCAACCCACAGGAATTCCCCCTCTAGTGCAGGTTCTATCAGTCCTCCATTTCTTTGCAAGTGGCTCATTCCAGACAACAGTGGCCATGTCATCTGGAATGTCTCAGCCTATGTTTTCAAAGATTCTGTCCAGAGTGTTGTCTGCCCTGATGAAACTCATGAGGAGCTACATCATATTCCCAGAAGAGGCTGATTTGGCCACAGTGAAGGGTGATTTCTATGCCCTTGGACATATCCCCAACATCATTGGTGCCATTGATGGGACCCATGTGGCATTAGTACCCCCAAATGACAATGAACAGGTGTACAGAAATAGGAAAAATTACCATTCTATGAATGTGCAGGTTGTCTGTTTGGCAGACCAGTACATCTCCCATGTAAATGCCAAGTTCCCTGGGTCAGTGCATGACGCGTATGTTATGCGTAATAGCAGCGTCCCCTATGTGATGGAACAGCTACAGAGACAGCGTGTGTGGCTAATCGGTGACTCTGGTTACCCCAACCTGCTGTGGCTATTGACCCCAGTGAGGAATCCCAGGACCAGGGCAGAGGAACGGTACAATGAGGCCCATGGGCGTACTAGGAGGGTCATTGAAAGGACCTTCGGCCTCCTGAAGGCCAGGTTTAGATGCCTGCATATGACAGGTGGATCCCTAATGTACTCACCAAAGAAGGTGTGCCACATCATCGTGGCCTGCTGTATGCTTCACAACCTGGCTTTGCGACGCCAGGTTCCTTTCCTGCAGGAGGATGGTCCAGATGGTGGTGTCGTAGAAGCCGTGGAGCCTGTGGAGAGTGAAGAGGAGGAAGACGACGGTGAGGATACAGACAACAGGGAAGCTGTCATACAACAGTATTTTCAGTAGCACACAGGTAAGGTTCAGCCACGCCATTTCCCAGTTACTTAGAGCCTCATGCATCTCAACTTTATGTATTTCCCCCCAGCTCTTTTAAATAACATATTCTTTTTCCCTTCCCTTCTCAGTGCTTAATGACTCATATTCCGACTTCTGCTTGGTTTGGCCATGTACTACAGCGTATTGACATTGGTATGTTGTCATCACTAACTGACATCACATATTGTGAACTGTTATGTGTTGTATGATTTTTTGAGAATACAGCATGACTCCAAACGGTTTTCTGTGCAATAATTGTTTTATTTTGTGTGCTTAGATAATGGTACATTATATGAAGACGGTGATGGGTGGGGGTGGAGTGATGTCCCTGGCAGAGTCCAGTTCTCAGTCTGACAGGTCTATTGTCCATATGCCTGTGGAAGGATGCAGCAGGGGCTGTTTGAGTTTGGACAGGGTGGCAATGTGGGACAGTGGGATGACTTCTGGGGGTATCTCATGCTGGCGGTGGTCTTGGCATGCTACTCTGGTTTTTTTTTGGGTCTTAGGCTCCTCTTGCGGGGTGGTTGTTCTTCAGCAGGAGGTGGGGTTCTTGTGGCCTGTCGTTGTGTGTGGGCCTCCTGTCCACTAGCGCCGGCGGAGGTGGTAGGCTGTTCCTGGCTAGTGACAGTGGCCCTGTGTGGTGCCACATGGTCCCGCAACGTGTCTTCTATCCTGTTGAGGGCCCGGACCATGCTCCCCATGGCGGTAGCGATGGTGGTGAGTTGGTTGCTGAACCCCATGTAGCGTTCTTCCTGCTGTGCCTGTATCTCGGTGAACCTGGCCAGTACCGTCGCCATCGTCTCTTGGGAGTGGTGGTATGCTCCCATGATGGTAGTGAGGGCCTCTTGGAGAGTGGGTTCCCTGGGCCTCTCCTCCCCCCCCTGTCGCACGGCAGCCCACTGAGTTGCCCTGTTTGCCTGGGCCTCTGTCCCCTGGACGGTGTGCCCACTCCCACTGCCCCCAGGTCCCTGTTGTTGTTGGGGTGTTGGGTTAGCCTGGGTGCCCTGTAGTGGCAGACACACCGCTGCTTGACCTGTCCTAGAGACAGAGGCATGGGCCCGCTGGGTGGGAGCTGTGCTGTTGTTCCCAGGGGGGTTTGGGTCCGCTGTGGCCTGTGTCTGTGTTTGGGGAACCCACTGCCCAGAGGTCCCCGATGGTCCGGGCTGGTCATCAGGTTCCAGGTCGACAGAGCTGCTGTCCTCACTGGGGGCCTGTTCCGGGGGTGGGATGGACATTTGAGGACCCTCCTGACCGGTGTGTTGGCGTTCAGGTCCTGCATGGGGTGAGAGAGTATGGTTATTGTTTCTGTGTGTGAAAAAGCGTGCGATTTATGGGTGCCCTTGTCCCCCAGTGCAGGCATTCCCTTGTGGGTGGTGTTGTGAGGGTGGTTTGTGGGGGGGATGGGTATGTACAGTGGTCATGCTTAGGTAATGGGTGTCCAATGTTTGTGGTGGCATGCAAGGGTTGGTGAGGGGTTGGGTGGGTTGTGCTAGGGAAACATTCTCAGGGATGATGTGTGATGGTGGGTTGGGGGTGAGGGTGGGGGTGTGGGTTGCCATGCTGGTGGGGTGGGGGGGAAGAAGTATATGAGATAGGACTTACCAGAGTCCATTCCTCCGGGTACTCCAGCGAGGCCCTCAGGATGCAGGATGTTTAATACTTCTTGCTCCCATGCTGTGAATTCTGGTGGGGTGGGTGGGGGTCCTCCGCCGGTCTTCTGCACCGCGATGTTGTGTCGCGACACCATCGAGCGCACCTTCCCCCGTAGGTCGTTCCATCGTTTGCGGATGTCGTCCCTATTTCTGGGATGCTGTCCCACCGCGTTGACCCTGTCCACGATCCGCTGCCATAGCTCCGCCTTCCTTGCTATGGTGGTGTGCTGCACCTGTGAGCCGAAGAGCTGGGGTTCCACTCTTAGGATTTCCTCCACCATCACCCTGAGTTCTTGGTCCGTAAAGCGTGGGTGTCTTTGTGGTGCCATGGGGTGGTGTGGATGAGGTGTGGGGTGGTGTATGTGGTGATGAGTGTGTTGGTGTGTGGTGCTTTGTGCTACTATGTGGTGTGTGTGATGTTGTAGTGTGCCTCTCTGTGTCTGGCTGTCTATTCTCTGATGTGTCTCTCTCTCCTTCGTCTCTGATTTTTGGTAGTAGGGGTTTGTGGGTGATGTGGCTGTGTGTTTTATATTGTATTGGATGTGTGGGAGTGTTGTTTGTATGTGTATCAGGTGTGTGTATTTCAAATTGTCCAATGTGGTAGTGTTTTGTTAAGGTGTGTGTATTTTGACCGCGGCGGTGTGTACCGCCAATAGACTACCGCGTTTGAAAGACCGCCGCGTGGATTTGTGGATCGTAATGGCATGGGCGTATTTCTGTTGGCGTGGCGGTGGAGGTTTGGTCATCTCCAGTTTATCGCTGGCCGCTGATGTGGCGGACTGCAATGGAGGTCGGATTTTTGGAGGTTTGGCAGTTGTGGGTCAGAATGACCGTGGCGGCTGACCGCGGCCGCGGCGGTATTGTGGCGGTCTTCTGACCAGCGGTAAGCGGCTTTTACCGCCGAGGTCAGAATGACCCCCATAGTGTTGTGACATTGGGTGTCGTCTTGTACAGTGTCTGGCACAGAGTATCGTGGAGTACAGTGGAGTGGTGATGAATGAAGTGGTGTAGAGTGGAATACAGTGGAGTGGTGTGTCATAGTGTAGAGTAGAGAGGCATAGAGTGGAGTGGTATGTCATTGAGTAGAATGGAGTAAGATGTCATAGAGTGGCTTGTTGTAGAGTGTCCTAGAGTGGAGTGCTGTAAGTTGGAATGGTATCACATAGAGTGCAGTGGCATGCCGTTGGGTGGAGTGGTGTGTCATGGAATGGCCTGTCATAGAGTAGAGTGGCATTTCATATAGTGGAGTGTTGTCTCAAAAAGTGGGGTGGCATATCGTACAGAGTCATAGAGTGGAGTAGAGTGGCATACAGTGGAGGAGCATAAAGTGGAATAGAGTGATGTAGAGTGGAGATGCATGAAAGTGCAGTAGCATGTCATAGAGATTAGTGGTGTGTGTCATAGAGAGCCATGTTGTATAGTGTCTTAGAGCAGAGTGGCGTAGAGGAGAGTGGTATGTCATAGAGTGTGTTGGCATGTCAGGCAGAGTAGTATGGTGTGGAGTGGAGTGGCATGGAGTATCATAGAGTGGAGTGTGGTGTTGTGGAGTGCAGTGGCATTTTGTAGAGTGGAGTGGTGTGTCATAGAGTGGAGTGGTGTGTCAGTGAGTGAAGTGGAACAGGATGTCATACATGTCATAGAGTGGAGCAGAATGGTCTAGACTGGAGGGGTAAAGAGAGGAGTAGAGAGCTGTAAAGTGGAGTGTTGTAGAGTGGAGTGGCATGTCATAGAGTGCCTTGCAATGGAGGAGCATAGCGTGGAGTGGCGTAGAGTGCAATGGCATGTGGGAGAGTGAAGTGGTATGTCATAAAATGGAGTCTCATGTGGTAGAGTAGTGCATTGTAGAGTGAAGTGACATGCAGTCTCATAGACTGGAGTGTCATGGAGTGGAGTGCAGTATTGCAGAGTAGAGTGGTGTAGAGTGGAAGCTCATGGAGTGGACTAGAGTGTTGTAGAGTGGAGTGGTGTGGAGTGTCATAGAGTGGAGTGTCTTGGAGCAGAGCGGTGTTGAGTGGAAGGTCATGAAGTAGAAGAGAGTTTTGTAGAGTGGAGGGGTGCACAGTGGAGTTGTATACAGTGGAGTTTCATATAGTAGAATGGAAAAGTCTATTGTAGAGTGGAGTGGCGTGTCATAGAATGTAGTGGCATGTCATTGAGTGGAGTGACATGGAATGTTGCAGAGTAGAGTGAAGTGTGGCAAGGTGGAGTGGTATGTCTTAGAATGGAGTAGCATGCTGTACAGTAGAGGGCAGTGGGGTACAGTGGAGTGGCATGTTGTAAAGTAGAGTGGAGTGGCGTGGCGTGTCATAGAATGGCATGTCAAAGAGTGTGTTAAAGTGGAGTGTCGTAGAGTGGTGTGGCATGTCGTACAGTGGAGTGGTATGTTGTAAGTGAAGTGGTGTAGCATGGCATATAGTGAAGTGGTGTATTTTACAGTGGATTGATGTGAAGTAATGTACAGTGGAGTTGAGTGGCGTAGAGTGGAGTGGCATGCCACACAGAGGAGTGGCATGTTGTAGAGAGGAATTTAATGGCATGCCTTAGAGTGGAGTAGATTGGCATAGAGTGGAAGAGTATACGACGCAGTAGAGTGTTGTAAAGTGGAGTGCCATAAATTGGAGTGACGTCGTAGAGTAGATTGAACTAGCATAGAATAGATTGGCATGTCATGCAGTAGAGTGGAGTGGAGTTTCATAGAGTGTTGTGTTGAATAATGTCTTAAAGTGGAAGGGCGTGCAGTGGAGTGGCATAGATTGGAGTGGCATGGCGTGTCATAGAGTGGAGCTGTGTGTCAAGAGTGGAGGAGATTGACATGTCATACAGTGTCATAGAGTAGAGTAGAGTACAGTAACACAGAGTGGAGTAGAGTGTTGTAGAGTGGAGTGGCCTAGACTAGAGTGCATGTCAGAGTAGAGTGGCATTTCATAGAGTGGAGTGGTGTGTCAAAGAGGAGGGTGGCATGTCGTACAAAGTCATAGGGTGGAGTAGAGTGGCATACAGTGGAGGGGCATAAAGTGGAGTAGAGTGTTGTAGATTAGAGAGACGCAAAAAGGGAATTGGCATGTCATAGAGTGCAGTGGCATGTCATAGAGTGTCGTGTGGTAGAGTGTCTTAGAGTGGAGTGGTGTAGAGGGGAATGGCATGGAGTGTCATAGAGAGGAGCAGAGTATTGTGGAGTGCAGTGGCATGTCATTGTGTGTCATAGAGTGGAGTAGTGTGTCAGTGAGTACAGTGGCATGTCATAAGTGGCATAGGGTAATGTAGAGTAACCTAGACTGAAGGGGCTTAGAGTGACGTAGAGTGTTGCAAAGTGGAGTTTTGTTGACTGGAGTGGCATGTCATAGAGTACCTTAGAATTGGGGGCGTAGAGTGGAGTGACATAGACTGCAATGGCATGTAGAAGACTGGAGTGGCATGTCATAGAGTGGAGTCTCATGTGGTAGAGTAGAGTAGTGTATTGTAGAGTAAAGCAGCATGTAGTCTCATAGAGTGGAGCTTCATGGAGTGGAATGGCGCATTGCAGAGTGGAGTAGTGTAGAGTAGAAGGTGATAGAGTGGAGTAGAGAGTTGTAGAGTGGAGTGGTGTAGAGTGGATTTGTATGTGATAGAGTGGCGTGTTATAGAGTGGCATAGAGTGGAGTGGCATGTTGTCGAGTGGAGTGGAGTGGTGTGGTGTGTTATATAGTGGAGTGGTATGTGTAGAGTGGAAAATGTGGAACGGTGTAGAGTGGAGTAGAGTGTTATACAGTGCAGTGGTATGTCTTAGAATATAGGCGTAGAGTGTCATAGCGTGTTATAGGGTGGTGTAAAGTTAAGTGGAGTAGAGTGGAGTGTTGTAGAGTTGAGTGTCATAGAGCATTGTGGAGTAGAGTGTTGTGTAGCACAGGGTTGTGGCTTAAAGTACCTTTGTGTAGAGTGGAGTGACATAGAGTGGGGTGGTGTTGAGTGGAGTAGAAAAGACTTGAGTGGCATACAATTGAGTGGTATAGAATGGACTAGTGTACAGTGGAGTGGTGTGCCATAGAGGGGGGTGGAGTAGCGTAGAGTAGAGTTGAGTGTCATAGAGTAAAATAGAGTGGTGTGCTATTGGTTGAAAAGTTGCAGAGTGTCAGAGTGGAGTGGCGTAGGGTGGAGCGGCATGTCACAGAGGGAAGTGGCATGTCAATGGGTGGCATGGTATGTCATAGAGTGGAGTGGCATGGAATGTTGTAGAATGGAATGTCATGGAGTGGAGAATTTCGGCGTGGAATGGCTGGTCATAGAGTGGAGTGGCCTCTCATAGTGTGGAGTGGTGTGTCAAACAGTGGAGTGGAGGATCATAAAGCATTGTAGAGTGGAGTAGAAGGGCACAGAGTGGAGAGGCATTGAGTGGGGTAGAGTGTTGTAAAATGAAGTGTCACAGAGTGGAGTGGAAAGTCATAGAGTGTCTTACAATGGAAAGGCATAGACTGGAGTGATGTAGAGTGCAATGGTATGTCTTGGAGTGGTGTGATGTAGCATGGGGTGGCATGTTGTACAGTGGAGTAGCGTGTTACAGAGTAGAGTGGCATGGAGTGTCATATAGTAGAGTGGAGTGTCCTAGAGGAGAGTGGTTTTGAGTGGAAGGTCAAGGAGTGGACGAGAGTGTTGTAGAGTGGAGTGGAGTAGAGTGGATGGGGTGTACAGTGGAGTTTCATATACTAGAATAGAATAGTCTATCATAGAGTAGAGTGCTGTGTCATAGAGTGTAGTGTCATTTCATTGAGTGGAGTGTGTGGAAAGTTGTAGAGTAGGGTGAAATGTTTCAGAGTGGAGAGGTATGTCGGAGAGTGGAGTAAGAACGTCATACAGTTTAGTGTTCTGAGGTATAGTGGAGTGGCATGTTGTAAAGTAGAGTGGAGTGGCGTGTCACAGAATGGCACGTTTAAGAGTGTGTTAAAGTGGAGTGGCATAGAATGGAGTGGCATGTCGCATAGTGGAGTGGTGCGTTGTGGAGTGGAGTGGTGTGGCATGACATATACGGGGTCATTCTGACCCGGTGACCGCCAGGGCCAACGACCGCGGAAGCATCGCCAACAGGCTGGCGGTGCTTCCATGGGCATTCTGACCGCGGCGGTACCGCCGCGGTCAGAAACGGGAAACCGGCGGTGTCCCGCCGGTTTCCCGCTGCCCCAAAGAATCCTCCATGTCGGCGCTGCTCGCAGCACTGCCATGGGGATTCCGACCCCCTTACCGCCATCCTGTTCCTGGCGGTTTTCGCCGCCAGGAACAGGATGGCGGTAAGGGGTGTCGTGGGGCCCCTGGGGGCCCCTGCAGTGCCCATGCCAATGGCATGGGCACTGCAGGGGCCCCCTAACAGGGCCCCACTATGATTTTCAGCGTCTGCCAAGCAGACACTGAAAATCGCGACGGGTGCAACTGCACCCGTCGCACCCCTTCCACTCCGCCGGCTCCTTTCGGAGCCGGCATCCTCATGGAAGGGGGTTTCCCGCTGGGCTGGCGGGCGGCCTTCTGGCGGTCGCCCGCCAGCCCAGCGGGAAACTCAGAATTACCGTGGCGGTCTTTTGACCGCGCAGCGGTATTCTGATGGCGGGACTTTGGCGGGCGGCCTCCGCCGCCCGCCAAAGTCAGAATGGCCCCCATAGTAAAGTGGTGTATTGTACAGTGGATTGATGTGGAGTAACCTACAGTGGATTGGAGTGGCGTAGAGTGGAGTGGCATGTGTTAGAGTGCCATGCCATACAGTAGAGTGTCATGTCATAGAGTGGAGTAGATTGGCATAGAGTGGAGGAGTACATAGTGCAGTAGAGCATTGCAGAGTGGAGTGCCAGAAATTGGAGTGTCATGTCATAGAGTAGATTGGACTAGCACAAAGTGGACTGGTGTGTCATACAGTAGAGTGGAGTGTCATAGAGTGTCATGTTGTAGAATGTCTTAAAGTGGAAGGGAGTGCAGTGGAGTGGCATAGATTGGAGTGTCATGGCGTGTCATAGAGTTGAGCTGTGTGACAAAGGGCCAGATGTAGGAAATTCCGGCTTTGCGACTAGCAAATTGCCAGTCTGAGCACCTCGCAATTTGCTAGTTGCAAAGCCGGATGCAGGATGGTGTCCCTGACACCATCTGCGAGTCGCAAGGAGGTCGCAAAGGCCCACCTCATTAATATTATTGAGGTGGGTCGCAATTTGCGACTCCCTTGCGAGTCGCAGCACTCACAGGGATGGTGGCCTGCTGGAGACAGCAGACCACCATGTCTGTAACTGCTTTTTAAATAAAGCAGTTTTTTTTTTGTAATGCAGCCTGTTTTCCTTAAAGGAAAACAAGATGCATTACAAATGCAAAAATTAAACATGTCAGTTTCATTTTTTCAGAGCAGGCAGTGGTCCATAGGACCACTGCCTGCTCTTAAAAAATGTTTTCAGGGCCATTCACAAAGGGGAAGGGGTCCCATGGGGACCCCTTCCCTTTTTGGGAATGGTTTACCACCAGTGTGACACTGGTGGTAACTGCGAATTGCTTTGCGACCGCTTTCGCGGTCACAAAGCAATTCTGCATTGCGATGCGACTCGCAAATAGGAAAGGGAACACCCCTTCCAGGTTACCGACTCGCAAAATGGGAATGGGCATCGCAATGTGGCTTTTGCGCCTCGCAAACAGTGATTTTCGCTGTTTGCAAGGCGCAAAAGCCTTGCTACATCTGGCCCAAAGAGTGGAGGGGAATGTTATGTCATACAGTGTCATAGAGTGAAGTAGTGACATAGAGTGGAGAGGCATAGATTGGAGTAGAGTGTTGTAGAGTGCTGTAGAGTACAGTGGTATAGAGTGGAGTAGCTTGTCGTAGAGTGGAGTAGCGCTCAGCGTGTGATAGAGTGGAGTAGCATGAAGTGTTATAGAGTGGAGTGGCATATTGGAGAGTTGGGTGATACAGAGTGGAAGGTCAAAGAAAGGCATAGAGTACTGTAGAATTGAGTGTTATGTGGTAGAGTGGGGTGAGATAGAGTGTCTTACAGTGGAGGGGCATAGAGTGGAGCGGCATATCAAAGAGTGTTGTGGTGTCTCATAGAGAGGAGTGGTGTCTCATAGAGAGGAGTGGTGTCTCATATATTCGAGACTGTAGAGTGAAGAAGAGTGGCATACAGTGGAGTGGCTTGTCTTAGCAACGAGTGGTCTCCTGTAGGGGTGGGGTGCCATAGAGTGTAGTGGGGTGTCTGTAGGAAAGTACCATCTAGCCTGGCATGTTACCCCCATTTTTCACTGTATATATGTTGTTTTAGTTGTATGTGTCACTGGGACCCTGGTAACCCAGGGCCCCAGTGCTCATAAGTGTGCCTGAATGTGTTACCTGTGTAGTGACTAACTGTCTCACTGAGGCTCTGCTAATCAGAACCTCAGTGGTTATGCTCTCTCATTTCTTTCCAAATTGTCACTGACAGGCTAGTGACCATTTTGACCAATTTACATTGGCTTACTGGAACACCCTTATAATTCCCTAGTATATGGTACTGAGGTACCCAGGGTATTGGGGTTCCAGGAGATCCCTATGGGCTGCAGCATTTCTTTTGCCACCCATAGGGAGCTCTGACAATTCTTACACAGGCCTGCCACTGCAGCCTGAGTGAAATAACGTCCACGTTATTTCACAGCCATTTTTCACTGCACTTAAGTAACTTATAAGTCACCTATATGTCTAACCTTTACCTGGTAAAGGTTAGGTGCAAAGTTACTTAGTGTGAGGGCACCCTGGCACTAGCCAAGGTGCCCCCACATTGTTCAGAGCCAATTCACTGAACTTTGTGAGTGCGGGGACACCATTACACGCGTGCACTACATATAGGTCACTACCTATATGTAGCTTCACCATGGTAACTCCGAATATGGCCATGTAACATGTCTATGATCATGGAATTGCCCCCTCTATGCCATCCTGGCATTGTTGGTACAATTCCATGATCCCAGTGGTCTGTAGCACAGACCCTGGTACTGCCAGACTGCCCTTCCTGGGGTTCTCTGCAGCTGCTGCTGCTGCCAACCCCTCAGACAGGCAGCTGCCCTCCTGGGGTCCAGCCAGGCCTGGCCCAGGATGGCAGAACAAAGAACTTCCTCTGAGAGAGGGTGTGACACCCTCTCCCTTTGGAAAATGGTGTGAAGGCAGGGGAGGAGTAGCCTCCCCCAGCCTCTGGAAATGCTTTGTTGGGCACAGATGTGCCCAATTCTGCATAAGCCAGTCTACACCGGTTCAGGGACCCCTTAGCCCCTGCTCTGGCGCGAAACAGGACAAAGGAAAGGGGAGTGACCACTCCCCTGACCTGCACCTCCCCTGGGAGGTGTCCAGAGCTCCTCCAGTGTGCTCCAGACCTCTGCCATCTTGGAAACAGAGGTGCTGCTGGCACACTGGACCGCTCTGAGTGGCCAGTGCCACCAGGTGACGTCAGAGACTCCTTGTGATAGGCTCCTTCAGGTGTTAGTAGCCTTTCCTCTCTCCTAGGTAGCCAAATCCTCTTTTCTGGCTATTTAGGGTCTCTGTCTCTGGGGAAACTTCAGATAACGAATGCATGAGCTCAGCCGAGTTCCTCTGCATCTCCCTCTTCACCTTCTGATAAGGAATCGACCGCTGACCGCGCTGGAAGCCTGCAAACCTGCAACATAGTAGCAAAGACGACTACTGCAACTCTGTAACGCTGATCCTGCCGCCTTCTCGACTGTTTTCCTGCTTGTGCATGCTGTGGGGGTAGTCTGCCTCCTCTCTGCACCAGAAGCTCCGAAGAAATCTCCCGTGGGTCGACGGAATCTTCCCCCTGCAACCGCAGGCACCAAAAAGCTGCATCTCCGGTCCCTTGGGTCTCCTCTCAGCACGACGAGCGAGGTCCCTCGAATCCAGCGACACCGTCCAAGTGACCCCCACAGTCCAGTGACTCTTCAGCCCAAGTTTGGTGGAGGTAAGTCCTTGCCTCACCTCGCTGGGCTGCATTGCTGGGAACCGCGACTTTGCAAGCTTCTCCGGCCCCTGTGCACTTCCGGCGGAAATCCTGTGTGCACAGCCAAGCCGGGGTCCACGGCACTCTAACCTGCATTGCACGACTTTCTAAGTTGGTCTCCGGCGACGTGGGACTCCTTTGTGCAACTTCGGCGAGCACCGTTTCACGCATCCTCGTAGTGCCTGTTTCTGGCACTTCTCCGGGTGCTACCTGCTTCAGTGAGGGCTCTTTGTCTTGCTCGACGTCCCCTCTCTCTGCAGGTCCAATTTGCGACCTCCTGGTCCCTCCTGGGCCCCAGCAGCATCCAAAAACGCCAAACGCACGATTTGCGTGTAGCAAGGCTTGTTGGCGTCCATCCGGCGGGAAAACACTTCTGCACGACTCTCCAAGGCGTGGGGGATCGATCCTCCAAAGGGGAAGTCTCTAGCCCTTGTCGTTCCTGCAGTATTCACAGTTCTTCAGCCTGATAAGAGCTTCTTTGCACCAACCGCTGGCATTTCTTGGGCATCTGCCCATCTCCGAGCTGCTTGTGACTTTTGGACTTGGTCCCCTTGTTCCACAGGTACCCTCAGTCAGGAGTCCATCGTTGTTGCATTGCTGATTTGTGTTTTCCTTGCATTTTCCCTCTAACACGACTTTTGTTCTTAGGGGAACTTTGGTGCACTTTGCACTCACTTTTCAGGGTCTTGGGGAGGGTTATTTTTCTAACTCTCACTATTTTCTAATAGTCCCAGCGACCCTCTACAAGGTCACATAGGTTTGGGGTCCATTCGTGGTTCGCATTCCACTTCTAGAGTATATGGTTTGTGTTGCCCCTATCCCTATGTTTCCCCATTGCATCCTATTGTAACTATACATTGTTTGCACTGTTTTCTAAGACTATACTGCATATTTTTGCTATTGTGTATATATATCTTGTGTATATTTCCTATCCTCTCACTGAGGGTACACTCTAAGATACTTTGGCATATTGTCATAAAAATAAAGTACCTTTATTTTTAGTATAACTGTGTATTGTGTTTTCTTATGATATTGTGCATATGACACTAAGTGGTACTGTAGTAGCTTCACACGTCTCCTAGTTCAGCCTAAGCTGCTCTGCTAAGCTACCATTATCTATCAGCCTAAGCTGCTAGACACCCTATACACTAATAAGGGATAACTGGGCCTGGTGCAAGGTGCAAGTACCCCTTGGTACTCACTACAAGCCAGTCCAGCCTCCTACAGTGTCATTGAGTGGTGCGGCACGGTGAGTCATAGAGTGGAGTGTCATAGAGTAGAGTGGTGTATCATCTAGTAAAGTGGCATGTTGTAGAGTACAGTGAAGTGTTGTACAATGGAGTAGCATTACATACAGTACAGTGGAGAGGGGTGTCATAGAGTGGCATGTTGAAGAGTGCCTGAGAATGGAGGGGCACGGAGTGGAGTAGTGCAGTATGTAGTGGTATGTTGCAGGAGTGGAGTGGTATGTCGTAGATTGGAGTGGTGTGCCCTTTACGGTAGTGGGGGTCATACAGTGGCATGGTGTGTCATAGAGTGACGTGACATATCGTACAGGGGAGTGGAGTGGCATGCCTTAGAGTGAATAGAGTGCTGTGGAGTGGACCGCCATAGAGTAGAGTGGCATACAGTGGAGTAGATTTGAGTGATGTAGAATGGATTGGTGGGACCTACAGTAGAGTGTCATAGATAGTAGTGGCATATCATAGAGTGGATTGGCATGGGATGTCAAAGATTGGAGTGGCATCTCATAGAGTGGAGTGGCATGATGAAGAGTGGAGTAGAATGTCACAGAGTGTTTTAGAGTGGATTAGAATGTGGTGGAGTGTGGTAGAGTGGAGTGACATATGGTTGCATAGAGTAGAGTGGAGTAGCATGTCATAGACTAATGTGCAGTAGAGGGGTCTGGAGTGGCATGGAAGGAGTTGTGTAGAGTGTTGTAGAGCAGAGTAGAGTGCCCTAGCATGGCAAAGAATGTAGTACAGTGTTGTAAAATGTCACAGAGTGGAGTTGAGTGTAATA
Source organism: Pleurodeles waltl (assembly GCF_031143425.1). Taxonomy (NCBI): domain Eukaryota; kingdom Metazoa; phylum Chordata; class Amphibia; order Caudata; family Salamandridae; genus Pleurodeles; species Pleurodeles waltl. The sequence goes on along the minus strand of NC_090448.1, from coordinate 566,547,155 downwards.
GAGTATAGGGGCCTAGAGTTTCAGAGAGTGGAGTAGAGTGTTGTAGAGTAGATTGGAGCGGAGTGATATAGAGTGGAGTGCCCTAGAGCATTATGTCATTGAGTGTTGTGCCATACAGTGTTGCGGCATTGAGTGTCATCACCTACAGTTTCAAAGCTTACAGTGGAGTGACACTGAGCGGAGTGGCATAGAATGGAGTGACATAATGTGGAGTGGCATTGAATGTAGTGGCATCATCAGTTAGAATGTTGTACAGTGGCATATAGTGCGGTAGACTTTGGTAGATTCGAGTGGCATAGAGTTTAGCAGAGTGGTGTGGACTGGAGTGTCATCGACTGGAGTGTTGTAGGGTAGTTATGGAGGAGAGTGTTGTAGAGTGGAGTGTCATAAACTGAAGTGTCCTACAGTAGAGTTTTGTAGAGTTCCACAGAGTTGAGTAGAGTGGAGTGGCATAGAGTGGAGTAGACTGATGTAGAGTGGAGTGGCGTGGAGTGGAGCAGTGTTGTGGAGTGTGGCAGAGTAGAGTAGCATAGAGTGAAATGGTGTGGAGTGGAGTAGTGGAGTAGAGTGGAGTAGTACACCATAGAATAGAATGGAATAAATTGGCACAGAGTGACACAGAAGGAGTTGTGGGGAGTAGAGTAACATGGAGTAGAGTGTGGTAAAGTGGCAAAGGGTGGGGTGGAGTAGAGTGGTATGGAGTGGCACAGAATGGAGTAGTGTGTTGTAGAGTGGAGTGACATAGAGTGTAGTAATTTGTCACAGAGTTGAGGGGTGTAGATTGGCATAGAGTGGAGTAGAGTCTGGAGTAGCTGAACGTGAATGGTGTAAATTGGGGTTTTGTAGAGTCTTGTGACAGAGAGTCTCACTGTGTAGAGTGTCATGACATTGAGTGTTGAGGCATATAGCGTCAAGGTGTAGATTGTCATGAAAGAGAACTGTAGGAAAGTACCATCTTGCCTGGCATTTTACCCCCATATTTCACTGTATATATGTTGTTTTAGTTGTATGTGTCACTGGGACCCTGCCAGCCAGGGCCCCAGTGCTCATAAGTGTGCCCTGTATGTGTTACCTGTGTTATGACTAACTGTCTCACTGAGGCTCTGCTATCCAGAACCTCAGTGGTTATGCTCTCTCATTTTCTTTCCAAATTGTCACTAACAGGCTAGTGACCAATTTCACCAATTTACATTGGCATACTGGAACACCCTTATAATTCCCTAGTATATGGTACTGAGGTACCCAGGGTATTGGGGTTCCAGGAGATCCCTATGGGCTGCAGCATTTCTTGTGCCACCCATAGGGAGCTCTGACAATTCTTACACAGGCCTGCTACTGCAGCCTGAGTGGAATAACGTCCACGTTATTTCACAGCCATTTACCACTGAACTCAAGTAACTTATAAGTCACCTATATGTCTAACCTTTACCTGGTAAAGGTTGGGTGCTAAGTTACTTAGTGTGTGGGCACCCTGGCACTAGCCAAGGTGCTCCCACATGGTTCAGGGCAAATTCCCCAGACTTTGTGAGTGCGGGGACACCATTACACGCGTGCACTATACATATGTCACGACATATGTATAGCGTCACAATGGTAACTCCAAACATGGCCATGTAACATGTCTAAGATCATGGAATTGTCACCCCAATGCCATTCTGGCATTGGGGAGACAATTCCATGATCCCCTGAGTCTCTAGCTCAGACCCGGGTACTGCCAAACTACCTTTCCCGGGGTTTCACTGCTGCTGCTGCTTCCAACCCCTCAGACAGGTTTCTGCCCTCCTGGGGTCCAGCCAGGCTTGGCCCAGGAAGGCAGAACAAAGGACTTCCTCAGAGAGAGGGTGTTACACCCTCTCCCTTTGGAAAAAGGTGTCAGGGCTGGGGAGGAGTAGCCTCCCCCAGCCTCTGGAAATGCTTTGATGGGCACAGATGGTGCCCATCTCTGCATAAGCCAGTCTGCACCGGTTCAGGGATCCCCCAGCCCTGCTCTGGCGCGAAACTGGACAAAGGAAAGGGGAGTGACCACTCCCCTGACCTGCACCTCCCCTGGGAGGTGTCCAGAGCTCCTCCAGTGTGCTCCAGACCTCTGCCATCTTGGAAACAGAGGTGCTGCTGGCACACTGGACTGCTCTGAGTGGCCAGTGCCAGCAGGTGACGTCAGAGACTCCTTCTGATAGGCTCCTCCAGGTGTTGCTAGCCTATCCTCTCTCCTAAGTAGCCAAACCTCCTTTTCTGGCTATTTAGGGTCTCTGCTTTGGGGAATTCCTTAGAGAACGAATGCAAGAGCTCATCAGAGTTCCTCTGCATCTCTCTCTTCACCTTCTGCCAAGAAATCGACTGCTGACCGCGCTGGAAGCCTGCAAAACTGCAACAAAGTAGCAAAGACGACTACTGCATCTTCCCACTCCCGACTTGATCGTGACTCTTAGACTTGGTCCCCTTGTTCCACAGGTACTCTCGTCAGGAAATCCATTGTTGTTGCATTGCTGGTGTTGTTATTCCTTGCAGAATTCCCCTATCACGACTTCTGTGCTCTTTGGGGAACTTAGGTGCACTTTGCACCCACTTTTCAGGGTCTTGGGGTGGGCTATTTTTCTAACCCTCACTGTTTTCTTACAGTCCCAGCGACCATCTACAAGGTCACATAGGTTTGGGGTCCATTCGTGGTTCGCATTCCACTTCTAGAGTATATGGTTTGTGTTGCCCCTATCCCTATGTGCCCCCATTGCATTCTATTGTGACTATACATTGCTTGCACTGTTTTCTATTGCTATTACTGCATATTTTGGTATTGTGTACATATATCTTGTGTATATTTGCTATCCTCATAGTGAGGGTACTCACTGAGATACTTTGGCATATTGTCATAAAAATAAAGTACCTTTATTTTTAGTATATCTGTGTATTGTGTTTTCTTATGATATTGTGCATATGACACTAGTGGTACTGTAGGAGCTTCACTCGTCTCCTAGTTCAGCCTAAGCTGCTCTGCTAAGCTACCTTTTCTATCAGCCTAAGCTGCTAGACACCCCTCTACACTAATAAGGGATACCTGGGCCTGGTGCAAGGTGTAAGTACCCCTTGGTACTCACTACAAGCCAGTCCAGTGTAGGAGGCTGGACTGGCTTGTAGTGAGTACCAAGGGGTACTGTGGGAGTCACTTGGACAGAGTTGCTGGATTCAAGGGACCTCACTCGTCATGCTGAGAGGAGACCCAGGGTACCGGTGATGCAGTTCTTTGGTGCCTGCGGTAGCAGGGGGACGATTCCGTCAACCCACTTGAGATTTCTTCGGAGCTTCTAGTGCAGAGAGGAGGCAGACTACCCCCACAGCATGCACCACCAGGAAAACAGTCGAGAAGGCGGCAGGATGCAGAGGAACTCGGATGAGCTCTTGCATTCGTTATCTAAGGAAATCCCCAAAGCAGAGACCCTAAATAGCCAGAAAAGAGGGTTTGGCTATTTAGGAGAGAAGATAGGCTAGCAACACCTGAAGGAGCCCATCAGAAGGAGTCTCTGACGTCACCTGCTGGCCCTGGCCACTCAGAGCAGTCCAGTGTGCCAGCAGCACCTCTGTTTCCAAGATGGCAGAGGTCTGGTCACACTGGAGGAGCTCTGGACACCTCCCAGGGGAGGTGCAGGTCAGGGGAGTGGTCACTCCCCTTCCCTTTGTCCAGTTTAACGCCAGAGCAGGGCTGGGGGATCCCTGAACCGGTGCAGACTGGCTTATGCAAAGATGAGCACCATCTGTGCCCATCAAAGCATTTCCAGAGGCTGAGGGAGGCTACTCCTCCCCAGCCCTGACACCTTTTTCCAAAGGGAGAGGGTGTAACACCCTCTCTCTGAGGAAGTCCTTTGTTCTGCCTTCCTGGGCCAAGCCTGGCTGGACCCCAGGAGGGCAGAAACTTGTCGGAGGGGTTGGCAGCAGCAGCAGCTGCAGTGAAACCCCGGGAAAGGTAGTTTGGCAGTACCAGGGTCTGTGCTAGAGACCCGTGGGATCATGGGATTGTGCCAACTATGCCAGGATGGCATAGAGGGGGCAATTCCATGATCATAGACATGTTACATGGCCATATTCGGAGTTACCATTGTGAAGCTACACATAGGTAGTGACCTATATGTAGTGCACGCGTGTAATGGTGTCCCAGCACTCACAAAGTCCGGGGAATTGGCCCTGAACAATGTGGGGGCACCTTGGCTAGTGCCAGGGTGCCCACACACTAAGTAACTTAGCACCCAACCTTTACCAGGTAAAGGTTAGACATATAGGTGACTTATAAGTTACTTAAGTGCAGTGTAAAATGGCTGTGAAATAACGTGGACGTTATTTCACTCAGGCTGCAGTGGCAGGCCTGTGTAAGAATTGTCAGAGCTCCCTATGGGTGGCAAAAGAAATGCTGCAGCCCAATGGGATCTCCTGGAGCCCCAATACCCTGGGTACCTCAGTACCATATACTAGGGAATTATAAGGGTGTTCCAGTATGCCAATGTAAATTGGTAAAATTGGTCACTAGCCTGTTAGTGACAATTTGAAAGAAATGAGAGAGCATAACCACTGAGGTTCTGGATAGCAGAGCCTCAGTGAGACAGTTAGTCATAACACAGGTAACACATTCAGGCACACTTATGAGCACTGGGGCCCTGGCTGGCAGGGTCCCAGTGACACATACAACTAAAACAACATATATAAAGTGAAAAATGGGGGTAACATGCCAGGCAAGATGGTACTTTCCTACACAACCCCCCCCCAAACGAAGGACAATAAGACTAGCCATGACCTGATGAGTCTTCATTGTCTAAGTGGAAATATCTGGAGAGTCCATCTGCATTGGAGTGGGTACTCCCAGGTCTATGTTCCACTGTATAGTCCATTCCCTGTAGGGATATAGACCACCTCAACAATTTAGGATTTTCACCTTTCATTTGTATTAGCCAAAGTAGAGGTTTGTGGTCTGTCTGAACAATGAAGTGAGTGCCAAACAGGTATGGCCTCAACTTCTTCAGTGCCCAGACCACAGCAAAGGTCTCCCTCTCTATGGCAGACCAACGCTTTTCTCTAGGGGTCAACCTCCTACTAATAAAAGCGACAGGTTGATCCTGGCCCTCAGAATTAAGTTGTGAAAGGACTGCCCCTACCCCTAATTCAGATGCATCAGTTTGGACAATGAATTTCTTGGAGTAACAGGGGCTTTTCAGGACAGGTGCAGAGCACATGGCCTGCTTCAGCTCCTCAAAAGCTTTCTGACAGCTAGCTGTCCATAATACCTTCTTAGGCATTTTCTTTGAAGTGAGGTCATTAAGAGGGGCTGCAATGGAGCCATAGTTCTTTATGAACCACCTATAGTACCCAGTGAGGCCTAAAAAGGCTCTCACCTGAGTCTGAGTAGTAGGGGGGACCCAATCTATAATAGTTTGGATTTTCCCCTGAAGTGGTGCAATCTGTTCCCCACCAACCAGGTGTCCCAGATAAACCACCTTCCCCTGCCCTATCTGGCACTTTGAAGCCTTGATAGTGAGGCCTGCCTTTTACAGGGCCTCCAAAACTTTCCATAGGTGGACCAGGTGATCATCCCAACTGGAGCTAAAGACAGCTATATCGTCCAAATATGCTGCACTAAAAGCTTCCAGCCCTTGCAGGACTGTATTCACCAACCTCTGAAAAGTGGCAGGTGCATTTTTCAATCCAAAAGGCATTACTGTGAATTGGTAATGGCCTCCAATAGTTGAAAATGCAGCGTTTGCTTTTGCATCTTCTGATAATTTGATCTGCCAATACCCTGCAGTCAAGTCAAAAGTGCTTAGATACTTGGCAGATGTCAGGGTATCTATGAGCTCATCTGCCCTGGGTATAGGGTGAGTGTAAGGAAATGCCTCCTTGGCATGGTTACCCCCTGACTTTTTGCCTTTGCTGATGCTATGTTTTGAATTGAAAGTGTGCTGAGGCCTGCTAACCAGGCCCCAGCACCAGTGTTCTTTCCCTAACCTGTACTTTTGATTCCACAATTGGCACACCCTGGCATCCAGATAAGTCCCTTGTAAGTGGTACCCCTGGTACCAAGGGCCCTGATGCCAAGGAAGGTCTCTAAGGGCTGCAGCATGTCTTATGCCACCCTGGAGACCCCTCACTCAGCACAGACACACTGCTTGCCAGCTTGTGTGTGCTGGTGAGAACAAAACGAGTAAGTCGACATGGCACTCCCCTCAGGGTGCCATGCCAGCCTCTCACTGCCTATGCAGGTATAGATAAGTCACCCCTCTAGTAGGCCTTACAGCCCTAAGGCAGGGTGCACTATACCATAGGTGAGGGACCCAGGGCATGAGCACTGTGCCCCTACAGTGTCTAAGCAATACCTTAGACATTGTAAGTACAGGGTAGCCATAAGAGTATATGGTCTGGGAGTCTGTTTTACACAAACTCCACAGCACCATAATGGCTACACTGAAAACTGGGAAGTTTGGTATCAAACTTCTCAGCACAATAAATGCACACTGATGCCAGTGTACATTTTATTGTAAAATACACCACAGAGGGCACCTTAGAGGTGCCCCCTGAAACTTAACCGACTATCTGTGTAGGCTGACTGGTTCCAGCAGCCTGCCACACTAGAGACATGTTGCTGGCCCCATGGGGAGAGTGCCTTTGTCACTCTGAGGCCAGTAACAAAGCCTGCACTGGGTGGAGATGCTAACACCTCCCCCAGGCAGGAGCTGTAACACCTGGCGGTGAGCCTCAAAGGCTCACCCCTTTGTCACAGCACCACAGGACACTCCAGCTTAGTGGAGTTGCCCGCCCCCTCCGGCCACGGCCCCCACTTTTGGCGGCAAGGCTGGAGGAAACAAAGAAAACAACAAGGAGTAGCCACTGGCCAGTCAGGACAGCCCCTAAGGTGTCCTGAGCTGAGGTGACTCTAACTTTTAGAAATCCTCCATCTTGCAGATGGAGGATTCCCCCAATAGGATTAGGGATGTGACCCCCTCCCCTTGGGAGGAGGCACAAAGAGGGTGTACTCACCCTCAGGGCTAGTAGCCATTGGCTACTAACCCCCCAGACCAAAAACACGCCCTTAAATTTAGTATTTAAGGGCTTCCCTGAACCTAAGAATTGAGATTCCTGCAAACTTACCTGAAGAAGAAGGACTGCTGAGCTGAAAAACCCCTGCAGAGGAAGAACAGAAGACACCAACTGCTTTGGCTCCAGACTTACCGGCCTGTCTCCTGCCTTCCAAAGAAACCTGCTCCAGCGACGCTTTCCAAGGGACCAGCGACCTCTGAATCCTCTGAGGACTGCCCAGCTTCAAGAAAGACTAGAAACTCCCGAGGACAGCGGCACTGCTCCAAGAGAACTGCAACTTTGTTACAAGGAGCAGATTTAAAGAACCCTGCAACTCCCCGCAAGAAGCGTGAGACTTGCAACACTGCACCCGGCGACCCCGACTCGACTGGTGAAGAACAACCAACTCAGGGAGGACCCTCCGGCGACTCTACGACTGTGAGTAACCAAAGTTGTCCCCCCTGAGCCCCCACAGCGACGCCTGCAGAGGGAATCCCCAGGCTCCCCCTGACCGCGACTGTCTGAACTCCATTTCCCGACGGCTGGAAAAGACCCTGCACCCGCAGCCCCCAGCCCCTAAAGAAACGGAACTTCTGTGCAGGAGTGACCCCCAGGAGGCCCTCTCCCCTGCCCAGGTGGTGGCTACCCCGAGGAGCCCCCCCCCTTGCCTGCCTGCATCGCTGAAGAGACCCCTTGGTCTCCCATTGAAAACTAAAGGAAACCCGACGCTTGTTTGCACACTGCACCCGGCCGCCCCCGCGCTGCTGAAGGTGTACTTTCTGTGTGGACTTGTGTCCCCCCCGGTGCCCTACAAAACCCCCCTGGTCTGCCCTCCGAAGACGCAGTTACTTACCTGCTGGCAGACTGGAACTGGGGCACCCCCTTCTCTCCATTATAGCCTATGTATTTTGGGCACCTCTTTGACCTTTGCACCTGACCGGCCCTGAGCTGCTGGTGTGATAACTTTGGGGTTGCTCTGAACCCCCAACGGTGGGCTACCTTGGACCAAAAACTGAAAGCTGTAAGTGACTTACTTACCTGTTAAAACTAACATTACTTTACCTCCCCCAGGAACTGTGAAAATTGCACTGTGTCCACTTTTAAAACAGCTTATTGTGTTTTATGTGAAAAGTATACATGCTAATGAAATGATTCAAAGTTCCTAAAGTACTTACCTGCAATACCTTTCAAATGAGATATTACATGTAGAATTTGAACCTGTGGTTCTTAAAATAAACTAAGAAAATATATTTTTCTATAACAAAACCTATTGGCTGGATTTGTCTCTGAGTGTGTGTTCCTCATTTATTGCCTGTGTGTATGTACAACAAATGCTTAACACTACTCCTTGGATAAGCCTACTGCTCGACCACACTACCACAAAATAGAGCATTAGTATTATCTCTTTTTGCCACTATCTTACCTCTAAGGCGAACCCTTGGACTCTGTGCATACTATTCCTTACTTTGAAATAGTGCATACAGAGCCAACTTCCTACAGTGAGCATCAGTTTTGGTTACCTGGTTGAGACCTCTGTAGTCTACACAAAACCGCATTTCTTTCTTTCCATCCTTGGAATGAGGTTTTGGTACAAGTACCACAGGAGAAGCCCATGGACTTTCAGAGTGCTCAACCACTCCCAGTTCTAACATTTTCTGTACCTCTTGCTTTATGCAGTCTCTGACATGGTCAGGCTGCCTATAGATCTTACTTTTGACAGGCAAGATGTCTCCAGTATCTATAGTGTGCTCACACCAAGAAGTGGTACCTGGCACAGTAGAGAAGAGTTCAGAAAACTGACCCAGGAGATTTATGCAATGGTCTTTCTGCTCAGCAGTAAGACAATCAGCCAAAACTACACCTTCCACTAGAGCATCTTGTTCTGTGGAAGAGAAGAGATCAGGGAGAGGGTCACTCTCTTCTTCCTGTCCCTCATCAGTTGCCTCTTGCTTGCTTCTGAGTGGGCTCTTTGTCTTGCGGGATGCCCCCTCTGTCTCCTCACGCAATTGGCGACATCCTGGTCCCTCCTAGGCCACAGCAGCATCTAAAAACCCTAACCACTACTCTTGCAGCTAGCAAGGCTTTTTTGCGGTCTTTCTGCATAGAAACACCTCTGCACGACTCTTCACGACGTGGGACATCCATCCTCCAAAGGGAAAGTTTTTAGCCCTTGTCGTTCTTGCAGAATCCACAGCTTCTATCATCCGGTGGCAGCTTCTTTGCACCCACAGCTGGCATTTCCTGGGCATCTGCCTACTCCCGACTTGATCGTGACTCTTGGACTTGGTCCCCTTGTTCCACAGGTACTCTCGTCAGGAAATCCATTGTTGTTGCATTGCTGGTGTTGTTCTTCCTTGCAGAATTCCCCTATCACGACTTCTGTGCTCTTTGGGGAACTTAGGTGCACTTTGCACCCACTTTTCAGGGTCTTGGAGTGGGCTATTTTTCTGACCTTCACTGTTTTCTTACAGTCCCAGGAACCCTCTACAAGGTCACATAGGTTTGGGGTCCATTCGTGGTTCGCATTCCACTTCTAGAGTATATGGTTTGTGTTGCCCCTATCCCTATGTGCCCCAATTGCATTCTATTGTGACTATACGTTGCTTGCACTGTTTTCTATTGCTATTACTGCATATTTTGGTATTGTGTACATATATCTTGTGTATATTTGCTATCCCCATAGTGAGGGTACTCACTGAGATACTTTGGCATATTGTCATAAAAATAAAGTACCTTTATTTTTAGTATATCTGTGTATTGTGTTTTCTTGTGATATTGTGCATATGACACTAGTGGTACTGTAGGAGCTTCACTCGTCTCCTAGTTCAGCCTAAGCTGCTCTGCTAAGCTACCTTTTCTATCAGCCTAAGCTGCTAGACACCCGTCTACACTAATAAGGGATACCTGGGCCTGGTGCAAGGTGTAAGTACCCCTTGGTACTCACTACAAGCCAGTCCAGCCTCCTACAAGAATGGAGTGACATAGATTGTAATGGCAAAGAGTGGACTAGCATAAAGTGAAATAGCATCCAGTTGAGTGGTGTAAAGTTGAGTTGCATACAGTTGAGTGGCATCTTGTAGAGTAGAGCGGAGTGACATGGATTGAAGTGGCATGTTGCAGATTGGAGGGGTATGTCATAGAGTGGCGTGTCATAGACTGGAATGGAGTGGCATTGCATCCATTGTCATAGAGTGGAGTAAAGTGATGTAGAGCGGAGGGACATAGAGTAGAGTACTCTAAAATGTTGAGTGGAATGGCATGTCATGGGATACAGCGGAGTGGCATATCATAGAGTGGTGTGCCATGTAGAGTGTCTTAGAATCAAGGAGCATAGAGTGGAGGGATGCAGAGTTGAGTGGCATGTTGTAGATTGGAGTGGTGTGTCACAGAGTGGAGTGCCATGTTATAGAGTGGAGTGGTGTGTTGTAGAGTGAAGTGCCAGGGAGTGTCTTAGAGTGGAGTGTCATGAGATAGAGAGGAGTAGCATGTCATAGAGTAGAGTGTCATGTAGTAGAGTAGAGTGGGGTGGAGTGCTGTGTCTTGTAGTGGAGTTGAGTTTTATACAGTGGAGTGGCGTACAGCTGAGTAGCATGTCGTAGAGTAGAGAAGAGTGTCATAGAATGGCATGTGGTACAGTGTATTAGAGTGGAGGGGCATAGAGTGGAGTGGGGAACAGTGGAGTGGCATGTCATAGAAAGGAATGGCCTCTTCTAGTCTTGAGTGATGTGTTTTAGATTGTAGTGGGGTGTGCTAGAGTAGACTGGTATGGAGTGTTGTAGATTGGAGTGGCATATCTAAGAGTGGGGTGGTGTGATGAAGAGTGGATTAGAGTGTCATAAAGTGTCATATTGAGTGTTGTAAAGTGTGGTAGAGCAAAGTGAAATAGAGTTGCATACAGTGGAGTGGTGTAGAGTGGAGTAGTGGAGTAGAGTGGAGTTGAATGGAATAGCATGTCGTAGACTAGAGTGGAGTAGAGTGTCATAGAGTTGAGGAGTCGTAGAGTGGAGTGCCCTATACCATCATCTTGCAGAGTGTTGTGGCATAAAGTGTCATGGCATTGAGTTTCGTGGTCTAGACTGTCATGGCATAGAGCGGAGTGACAAAGAGCGGAGTGGCGTAGAGTGGAGTGGCATGCCTTACAATAGAGTGGAGTGGCATTGAGGAGAGTTTTGTGTCATAGAGTGGTGTGTCATAGAGTGTGATAGAATTGAGGAGCATAGAGTGGAGTGGCGCAGAGTTGAGAGGCATATCGTAGAGTGGAGTGGTGTGTTATAGTGTGGAATGCTGTGGTGTAAATTGGAGTGGTGTATTGTAAAAGGGAGTGGCATGGAGTTTCATAGAGTGGAGGGTCATTGAGTGGAGAGGAGTGGCGTGTCGTAGACTGAAGTGACATGTCATAGGGAAGAGTGGTATGTAGTAGAGTGGGGTGGCATAGAGTGGAGTAGAGTGTTGTTTAGTAGAGTGGTCTGTCATAGAGTGGACTGCCCTGTGATAGAGTGGAAATGAGTGTTGTGGAGTGAAGAGAGGAACAGCTGAGTGGCATGTCATAGAATAGAGAGGAGTGGTATGGCGTTGCGTGTCATAGAGTAGCATGTCATACAGTATGTTAGAATGGAGGGGCATAGAATGGAGTGGGATACAGTGGAGTGGCATGTCATAGAATTGAGTAAACTCTTGCGGTTTGGAGTGGTGGGTCTTAGACTGTAGTGGCATGTGGTAGAGTGGACTGGCATGGAGTGTTGTAAATTGGAATGGCATATCATAGTGTGGAGTGGCGTGATGAAGAGTGGAGTAGAGTATTGTAGAGTGACATGAAGTTGGGTAGAGTGTCGTAGAGTGTGGTTGAGTGAAGTGGCATAGAGTTGCATAGAGTGGAGTTGTGTAGAGTAGAGTTGTGGAGTAGAGTAGAATAGAATGTCATAGAGTAGAACATAGTGTCATAGAGGCGAGGGGCATAGAGTGTCATAGAGTGTTGTGGGGTTCAATAGAGTGGAGTGGCGTAGAGTGGAGTGCCTTAGAGCATTGTGTTGCTCGAATGTGAATTTACCTTGAAAAAACAAAAGACAAGAAGTGTTTGGCAAAACAGAGGATGTTCATTTAATTGAACATTATGGTTGGGTGAGCAGTTACTGAAGTGTGGTCTGAGCAGTGACTCTCAATGTGCAATCAGTCTGATTGTTTTGTATACATTTCTTTGAGTGTCATAAAACAATTACAAATTCATTTTGAGGTGAAGAATGTGAACAGTTGTCTTGGCGTCATAAATAAGTATCATGCAGTGTCTTAGAGTGGACTGGAGTGTCAGACTGTAGAGTGGAGTAATGTGTCATAAGTGGTGTGTCTTAGAGTGGAGTGACATGTTGTAGAGTGGAATGCCGTGTTGTGCAGGGGAGTGGCAATGAGTGATGTACAGTGGAGTGAAGTGGTATGGAGTGAAGTGGCTTTGTCATAGAGTGGAGTGCTGTGCATTAGATTGGAGTGGCATGTTGTAGAGTGGAGTGGCTTGCTGTAGAGTGGAGAAGAGTGGCATAGATTGGAGAAGCATAGAGTACAGCAGAGTGTTGTAGAGGGGAGTGCCATAAAGTGGAGTGATGTGTCATAGAGTACAGGGGAGTGAAGTAGAGTGGATTGGTGTGTCATACAGTAGAGTAGAGTGGAGTGTCATAGTTTGTGGGTTTCAGAGTGTTTTAGAGTAGTTTAGTAGCTTGTCATAGAGTGGAGCGGCGTATCGTAAAAGAGAGTACAGTAGAGTGTGGTAGATTAGAGTGGAGTGTCAAAAAGTATTATCTTGTAGATAGCTGTGGCATAGAGTGTCTTGGTATAGAGTGTTGTGATGTTGAGTTTCATGGCATAGAATGTCATGGCTCAGAGTTGAGTGGTGTGGGTGGGGTGATGTAGAGTGGAGTGGTGTAGAGTGGAGTGGCACAGAGTTGATTGGCATTGAGTGGCATGGTATGTCATGTCATTGAGTAGAGTGGAGTGCCATACAATGGAGTGGCATGTCATAGAGTACAATCGAGTGGCATGTCATAGAGTGGTGTGTCTCAGAGTGCGTTGTAGTAGTAGGGCATAGAATGCAATGGCATAAAATGGAGTGGTATGTCATTGATTGGAGTGGCATATCGTAGGGTGAAGTGGAATGTCATAGAGTGGAGCTGCATTGACTGGAGTGTTGCCGGAGTATGGTGTCATAGAGCAGCATAGAGTGGAATAGAGTGTTGTAGAGTGGATTGGCATAGATGGGAGTAGAGTGGAGAAGAGCCTTGTAGAGTAGAATGTTATTAAGTCACCTGTCGTAGTGTAGAGTGGAGGGCAGTGTCAAGGAATTTGAAATTGGAGGCAAAAATATTAATTAGTATCCTCAGATTGGTTAGTGGCAGCAGTGCATGTGTATTGGAAATGGCCATTTCTGCAGGGTTATCCCTAAACGTTTTGTCTTTCCCATCCTATTTTCTAACCCTCTTTTTGTTGGCTTTAGGACTCTGGGCACTTTACTACTGCTAATTAGTGCTAAAGAGCATGTGCTCTCTCCCCTACAACTTGGTGTAATTGGATTAACCTAATTGGCTTATTTCATTTATCCGTAAGTCCCTTGTAAAGTGGTATACCAGATACCGGGGGCCTGTAAATTAAATACTATTAGTGGGCCTGTAGTGCTGAGTGCGCCACCTGCAGAAGTAGCCTTTCTAAGCTTGTTTCAGAGCTGCCACTGGAGAGCCTGAGTGAGCAGTTTACTGTCATACTGCCTGGCAAGTCAAACCTCTTTGCCAACTCCCCTTACTGCACCCAAGTCACCCCAAGGTAGGCCCTAGATAGCCCTGGGGGAAGGGTGCTATGTATGTAAAAAGTAGGACATATATTTTATTGTTACATGTCCCAGTAGTGACAGCTTATTTTGTGTTTCACTGATGCGAGTGCTGCTCCTCTCATATGTTTGCACTGGGAATTCCCTTATATATGTCTAAATGGTAATGTATGATCTGTGAGGAGTAGTGTGGGCATGTTTGGCATGTTTGGAATGGTAGTGAGAAATCCTGCTTACTGGTGTAGGTGGATTTTACTTTACTATTTTAGAAATACCATTTTTAGAAAGTGGGTATTTCTCTGCGCTTATAACTGTGGTGCTTTGCAGACTCACTCCATTCCATATGTAGGGCAGAGTGATAGCTCCACTTTGTGCATACTCTCAAGACTGCCATCCATCAGGGAATGTTACATGTGACAGGGTTACATCTGCATTCATCTGCATATTCATGGCCTTTCTGAGATGGAAGAGAGGGAGGGTCGTTCACACTTTATACTTGAATAGTCTGTATCCTGCCTTCACACAAAGGGCTTGTTTACCCCCTACTGATGTCTGGAGCCAGAGTAGGGAAGAAAGGAAATTCTTGGAACTGGTCAGATCTAGCTGTATCCTTCTCTCACTTTCCAGAAACTGGGCACCTGGAGTATAAGTACAGGGGCTCTCACCACATGATTTAGAGAGCACTTTTGGAACTGGAACTAAGCCTTTGCCAGAAGGAGGGTTGGAGTGCTTAAACAACTCATCTAGACTGCTCTTCTGTGGTTGCCCTGCTACCTGGTGCTGCTGGGTGGCATAAAGGACTCCCTGGATTGCTTTTCTGATTGTTGCTCTGCTGTCAGCCTGTTACCTGAATCTGGAGTTCCCAGGCACCACAAGGACTATGAGGAAGAACCACCCATACCTAGCAGTGCTGACCTGCTGACCCTTGTGCCCTACGTGTTCTCCAGAGAGTGCCACTTTGGTGACCTTGGCACGTGGTGGTGAGCGCCTTGGATCTGTGTTCTTCCCCTCCCAAAGTAGCACATGGTTAGCACTTTGTGGACTCCATTGGTACCACGGGCACAGCGTGAGGGCTCCAGTCTCACTTGGTGCATGAGGAGCACTTTTGTTTTCCCAATGTGTGGTGAGCGTTCTTCCTTGATGAAGGACATGTGTAGAGGCCCGTTGTGGCACTGCACTGGTTTGGGGGTGCAACTGTGTCCTGCCACCCCCCAATGCTGCGCTCTATGAAGGTAGAGAGCTGCTGCAGTGCCAGGCGGACCTTTGCATCGGGCACCACAGGAGAGCAGAACAGAGGAACTCCGCTGATGTCCTGGAGTGGGCGGACCTGACCTGCTCTGCAAGAACGCACCACCTGTCAACTGCGGGAATCCCAGGAGAGGACACTAGGCCCGGCCTTTTCCTTTCACGGAGACAAGTCCCCCGCCCTTGGTGTGAGGATTACTCTCCGCCTCAGCTGAGAGTCTTGGGGGGAGGGCGAGCAGCTCAGTTATGTCGGTGGTGATCTTTTTCCCACTGAACCCATGAGGGGACCAAGCGAGGTCTCCCCACTGGACGCTTACACCTCTTGCATCCCCCCCACCCCCACCCTCCCAGGACATACATCGGGGGCCCTGGACCTTCCAAAACCATTGGCATGAGTCCTTGACTGGTGGAAATCCCTAACATTAATCTGCACGGAAGGATTACCATAATCAATATAATAGGAGCAGGAAGCTCTGGCGTCCTGCAGGCCATCCCCTAATTTACCGCCTACCCAACCAAATGACTGCATTTCATGGTATGAAGCTGCAGGTATTTGTTTGCTGCCACGTTACATTGGCCACACTACTGTGATAAGTCCTCTATTTTGTTTAACTAGATGTATTCAGGATCCACTTATTTACTATTTCCATGACCACCATATCCCTATTAGTAGGAGGGTTGGTGTTCCTGGAGCTATGACTTCCTACTGTAACTTATGTTCTTGTGCTGTCACATTGTATGCCCTCAATATTGATGGACGGCTGTTGTTGTTACCTTGCACCATCTAGGAGCACACAGCACCATTAGATGCACAGCAGTTACAATCCTGATGTAGCAGGTGCTTTATTTGTGATATATGTCATATGTTGATTTTTGCTTTGCCCAGGATAACAAGCACTGACTCAGGATTTGCATAGGGCGCACAGTACTCCTAAATATTGTTGTTTTGGGTTTATCTATAATATACTTATTATTTTATATAACTCTGCATGGAGTCTCTTTTTGCATTTATTGTGTCACTGTTGTGTGTGTGAGTGTGTGTGTGTGTGTGTGTGTTGCACAATCACTGTACACATGCCCTCTGGTGATAACCCTGACAGCTCTGTACCAAGCTACTGGGGGTAAGCACAGCATATCTCTGGTGTGTAACTTACTCGGCCTTACTAGAGTGGTGCTTTCTGTCTGAGGTGTACACCCTAGCCAATCAGAGTGCCTGACAATGGAGTGCCATGGAGTTAAATGCCATAAAGTGGAGTGGAGTGGCATGTCATAGAGAAGAGTGGACTGGCATAGAATGGAGTGGCATTTCGTAGAGAACAGTGGTGTGGTGTGTCATGGAGTCAGGTGCCATAGAGTGCTTTAGAGTCGTGGGATCTAGCGTGCAGTAGCATAAAGTGGAGTGGCATGTCAGAGAGTGGAGTGGCATGTCATAGAGTGAAGTGGTATGTCCTAAAGTGGAATTGCATCAACTGGAGTGTCATTGAGTCGAGTATCCTAGAATGGCATAGAGTACAGTACAGTGTGGTAGATTAGAGTGGCATAGAGAGGAATAGAATAGAGTAGAGTGGAGTACAGTGTCATAGAGTGGAGAGCCCGTAGAGTGAAGTGTTGTACAGTGGAGTGTTGTAGAGTGCAGTGCTGTAGAGGTGAATAGAGTGCAGTGGCCCAGATTAAAGTAGACTGATGGCAAGTGAAGTAGTGTAAAGTGGAGTAGAGTGTGGCAGAGTGTAGTGGCATTGAGTGGGTTGGTGTACAGTGGAGTAGTGGAGTAGAGTGGAATAGTGTATCACAGAGTACAGTGGAGTAAGATGGAGTGGAGTGGCAAAGAAGGAGTTGCATAGGTGTTATAGAGAGTAATAGAATGTCATAGAATGGGAAAGGGTGTAATAGAGTCATAGAGTAGAGTATTGTGTTGTATAGTGGACTGACAAAGAGTGCAATGTAGAGTCACAGCGTAGAAGAGGGTAGAGTGCCTTAGGGTGGAGTAAAGTGGTATAGATGGAGTGGCATAGTGGAATTGCCTAAAGTGGAGAGTTCTAGAGTCTTGTGCCATAGAGTGTTGTATCGTAGAGTGTCATGGCATTATGGTGGTCATTACAACCCTGGCAGACGGTGTTAAAGGTGCGGTAATACCGCAAACAGGCCGGTGGACAAAAAAAGGGAACTATGACCGTGGCGGAAACCGCTAACATAGACAGCCACTTTAACACTCCGCCCGCCACAGCGGTACAGACAAGCAGCGCGGCAGTCACCGCCAACAGACAGGCGGAAGAAAATGTACCGCCCACAGTATCACAACCCGCCAAACCGCCACCTTTTCCGGGGCGGATTCACCGTGGATAAAAACACTGCGGAAACAGCTTTTCCAATGGGAAAACGCTCACCTTAACACACTCCACAAGGAAGGAGGCCACCATGGAGCCCGAACTCCAAATACTCCCTGCGCTTGTCTTTCTGCTCCTCTACGATCACCATCTACTTAGGCGCCAAAGACAACGGTGAGTACTGCACCTACGACATAGGGGAGGGGGGAGGCAAAAGTCGGGGGGACACACACACAACACCCCCAGCCCCAACCCGACCCTCACCCACTACAACACACACACCAATGCATGTCCAAACAGCACAGTAACAACCCACAACCCCCCCCCTCGGAAGAATGCAAAGACAAAAGGAAATCAGTTCAAACATTGTAATGTATCAAAACCCAGTAACCAAATATATACAGATATATATACACATTCCAGATTTTATACATTACGAGAAGTAGTGCAGGTATGCACATATCAATGTCCGTGCACCACTGGGTCCAAAATGCATGGGCGAGGCCCACACTAGATACCTGTCCACAAACGGAGAGGACACTGCAGGGGCATCAGATAGAAATACAACAGGCACCTCAGGGGGAAGGGGGGGGGGGGGCACCTCAGCTGGATTACAGCACCACGCCAGATCCACGACGGGGCTCCATGCCCATTGATGTATCCTGGGGAGTGCAAAGCCACAGTCTATCAAGTCTCTACAGTGGGTGGCTTGCCCACTGTACCATCCTGGGGAGTGCAAAGCCACAGTCTCTCAAGTCTCTACAGTGGGTGGGGTGCCCACTGTTACATCCTGGGGAGTGCAAAGCCACAGTCTCTCAATTGGATAACAGTCTCCACTGGTTCTGGAGGGGGACTGGTGCCCAGACTGCATCAGGCTCCCCGTGACGGTTCCTGTTCCGTCACTGTCCCAGCTGCACATGGGCTAACGATGGTTGATTTGGTGGTTTTTTCCCTGTCCAGCGGTGCTTTGCCATGTCGGTCTTTGCCCTGTTCAGTGGTGCTTTGCCCTGTTCAGCGGTCTTCACCATGGTGGTCTTTTCCCTGTTCAGCGGTGCTTTGCCCTGTTCAGCGGTGTTCACCATGGTGGTGTTTTGCCTGTTCAGCAGTGCTTTGCCATAGCGGTCTCTGACCTATTCAGCGGTGCTTTGCCCTGTTCAGCGGTGCTTTGCCATGGCGGTCTCTGACCTGTTCAGCGGTGCATTGCCATGGCGGTCTGTGCCCTGTTCAGCTGTCTTCACCATGTCGGTCTTTTCCCTGTTCAGCGGTGCTTTGCCATGGCGGTCTCTGACCTGTTCAGCAGTGCTTGCCTTTGCTGTCTGACCTGTGCATTGGTGTGTGGCATGACGGTCCCTCATTGCCCAGCGGGGTTGTGGCTGCCGGGGCCCTCCAGGGCACTGACTCTGGCGGTGGTCTCCGGACCAGTGACGATTGTGCTGCCCTCCTGGGCACCCCTCCTGGGCACTGACTCTGGCGGTGGTCTCCGGACCAGTGACGATTGTGCTGGCCTCCTGGGCACTGACTCTGGCGGTGGTCTCCGGACCAGTGGCGATTGTGCTGGCCTCCTGGGCACTGACTCTGGCGGTGGTCTCCGGACCAGTGACGACTGTGCTGGCCTCCGGGGCACTGACTCTGGCGGTGGTCTCCTGACCAGTGACGACTGTGCTGCCCTCCTGGGCACTGACTCTGGCGGTGGTCTCCGGACCAGTGACGACTGTGCTGCCCTCCTGGGCACTGACTCTGGCGGTGGTCTCCGGACCAGTGACGATTGTGCTGCCCTCCTGGGCACTGACTCTGGCGGTGGTCTCCGGACCAGTGACGATTGTGCTGCCCTCCTGGGCACTGGCTCTGGCTGTGGTCTCCGGACCAGTGACGATTGTGCTGCCCTCCTGGGCACTGACTCTGGCGGTGGTCTCCAGACCAGTGACGATTGTGCTGCCCTCCTGGACACTGGCTCTGGCAGTGGTCTCAGGACCAGTGACGATTGTGCTGCCCTCCTGGGCACTGACTCTGGCGGTGATCTCCGGACCAGTGATGACAGTGCTGGCGGTGGCGTCCCGGCCGCTGGGGAGGATGGCGCCCTTCCCTGCCGTGCTGCTCTTCCCAGACTGTGCAGACTTTTTCTGGCCCTCCTGGGCACTGACTCTGGCGGTGGTCTCCGGACCAGTGACGATTGTGCTGCCCTCCTGGGCACTGGCTCTGGCGGTGGTCTCCGGACCAGTGACGATTGTGCTGCCCTCCTGGGCACTGACTCTGGCGGTGGTCTCCAGACCAGTGACGATTGTGCTGTCCTCCTGGGCACTGGCTCTGGCAGTGGTCTCAGGACCAGTGACGATTGTGCTGCCCTCCTGGGCACTGACTCTGGCGGAGGTCTCCGGACCAGTGACGATTGTGCTGCCCTCCTGGGCACTGGCTCTGGCGGTGGTCTCCGGACCAGTGACGATTGTGCTGCCCTCCTGGGCACTGGCTCTGGCAGTGGTCTCAGGACCAGTGACGATTGTGCTGCCCTCCTGGGCACTGACTCTGGCGGTGATCTCCGGACCAGTGATGACAGTGCTGGCGGTGGCGTCCCGGCCGCTGGGGAGGATGGCGCCCTTCCCAGCCGTGCTGCTCTTCCCAGACTGTGCAGAATTCTTCTGGCCCTTCACCACCTTTGGAGGAGTCACAGCTGACTCTGCACTCCCCCTGGGACCCTTGTGAGCAGTTTTCCCGCCAGGAGTCTTCACCCTGTTCCGTCGGCCACTTTCCAACTTGGGGTGCTTTACAGGGGGTGGACTGGCAGTGCTTTGGCTCCGTGTCACACTGGCTGCCCTGGTGGCCGGTGCACTCCACACACCTTTAACACGCACCACTGGTACTGGACTTTTTTTGGCTGAGGTGCTACTACGGGACCTATCAATTGGAGGGGTGGGGGTGGGGGCAAAGAGGTTAACGTTGCTGAGGAAGAGTTGCTGGCGAAGACTGGGATGGGTGTGAGAAGGTAGCCTCTTTCTAGCCTTGTTACCCCCACTTTTGGCCTGTTTGTGAGTGTATGTCAGGGTGTTTGTCACTGTTTTCACTGTCTCACTGGGATCCTGATAGCCAGGCCTCAGTGCTCATAGTGAAAACACTATGTTTTCAGTATGTTTGTTATGTGTCACTGGGATCCTGCTGGTCAGGACCCCAGTGCTCATAGGTTTGTGGCCTATATGTATGTGTCACTGGGACCCTGTCACACAGGGCCCCAGTGCTCATAGGTGTGCATGTATATGTTCCCTGTGTGGTGCCTAACTGTCTCACTGAGGCTCTGCTAACCAGAACCTCAGTGGTTATGCTCTCTCATTACTTTCAAATTGTCACTGACAGGCTAGTGACCATTTTTACCAATTTACATTGGCTTACTGGAACACCCTTATAATTCCCTAGTATATGGTACTGAGGTACCCAGGGTATTGGGGTTCCAGGAGATCCCTATGGGCTGCAGCATTTCTTTTGCCACCCATAGGGAGCTCTGACAATTCTTACACAGGCCTGCCACTGCAGCCTGAGTGAAATAACGTCCACGTTATTTCACAGCCATTTTACACTGCACTTAAGTAACTTATAAGTCACCTATATGTCTAACCTTTACCTGGTAAAGGTTAGGTGCAAAGTTACTTAGTGTGAGGGCACCCTGGCACTAGCCAAGGTGCCCCCACATTGTTCAGAGCCAATTCACTGAACTTTGTGAGTGCGGGGACACCATTACACGCGTGCACTACATATAGGTCACTACCTATATGTAGCTTCACCATGGTAACTCCGAATATGGCCATGTAACATGTCTATGATCATGGAATTGCCCCCTCTATGCCATCCTGGCATTGTTGGTACAATTCCATGATCCCAGTGGTCTGTAGCACAGACCCTGGTACTGCCAGACTGCCCTTCCTGGGGTTTCTCTGCAGCTGCTGCTGCTGCCAACCCCTCAGACAGGCAGCTGCCCTCCTGGGGTCCAGCCAGGCCTGGCCCAGGATGGCAGAACAAAGAACTTCCTCTGAGAGAGGGTGTGACACCCTCTCCCTTTGGAAAATGGTGTGAAGGCAGGGGAGGAGTAGCCTCCCCCAGCCTCTGGAAATGCTTTGTTGGGCACAGGTGTGCCCAATTCTGCATAAGCCAGTCTACACCGGTTCAGGGACCCCTTAGCCCCTGCTCTGGCGCGAAACTGGACAAAGGAAAGGGGAGTGACCACTCCCCTGACCTGCACCTCCCCTGGGAGGTGTCCAGAGCTCCTCCAGTGTGCTCCAGACCTCTGCCATCTTGGAAACAGAGGTGCTGCTGGCACACTGGACTGCTCTGCGTGGCCAGTGCCACCAGGTGACGTCAGAGACTCCTTGTGATAGGCTCCTTCAGGTGTTAGTAGCCTTTCCTCTCTCCTAGGTAGCCAAACCCTCTTTTCTGGCTATTTAGGGTCTCTGTCTCTGGGGAAACTTTAGATAACGAATGCATGAGCTCAGCCGAGTTCCTCTGCATCTCCCTCTTCACCTTCTGATAAGGAATCGACCGCTGACCGCGCTGGAAGCCTGCAAACCTGCAACATAGTAGCAAAGACGACTACTGCAACTCTGTAACGCTGATCCTGCCGCCTTCTCGACTGTTTTCCTGCTTGTGCATGCTGTGGGGGTAGTCTGCCTCCTCTCTGCACCAGAAGCTCCGAAGAAATCTCCCGTGGGTCGACGGAATCTTCCCCCTGCAACCGCAGGCACCAAAAAGCTGCATCTCCGGTCCCTTGGGTCTCCTCTCAGCACGACGAGCGAGGTCCCTCGAATCCAGCGACACCGTCCAAGTGACCCCCACAGTCCAGTGACTCTTCAGCCCAAGTTTGGTGGAGGTAAGTCCTTGCCTCACCTCGCTGGGCTGCATTGCTGGGAACCGCGACTTTGCAAGCTTCTCCGGCCCCTGTGCACTTCCGGCGGAAATCCTGTGTGCACAGCCAAGCCTGGGTCCACGGCACTCTAACCTGCATTGCACGACTTTCTAAGTTGGTCTCCGGCGACGTGGGACTCCTTTGTGCAACTTCGGCGAGCACCGTTTCACGCATCCTCGTAGTGCCTGTTTCTGGCACTTCTCCGGGTGCTACCTGCTTCAGTGAGGGCTCTTTGTCTTGCTCGACGTCCCCTCTCTCTGCAGGTCCAATTTGCGACCTTCTGGTCCCTCCTGGGCCCCAGCAGCGTCCAAAAACGCCAAACGCACGATTTGCGTGTAGCAAGGCTTGTTGGCGTCCATCCGGCGGGAAAACACTTCTGCACGACTCTCCAAGGCGTGGGGGATCCATCCTCCAAAGGGGAAGTCTCTAGCCCTTGTCGTTCCTGCAGTATTCACAGTTCTTCAGCCTAGAAAGAGCTTCTTTGCACCAACCGCTGGCATTTCTTGGGCATCTGCCCATCTCCGAGCTGCTTGTGACTTTTGGACTTGGTCCCCTTGTTCCACAGGTACCTTCAGACAGGAATCCATCGTTGTTGCATTGCTGATTTGTGTCTTCCTTGCATTCTCCCTCTAACACGACTATTTTGTCCTTAGGGGAACTTTGGTGCACTTTGCACTCACTTTTCAGGGTCTTGGGGAGGGTTATTTTTCTAACTCTCACTATTTTCTAATAGTCCCAGCGACCCTCTACAAGGTCACATAGGTTTGGGGTCCATTCGTGGTTCACATTCCACTTTTGGAGTATATGGTTTGTGTTGCCCCTATCCCTATGTTTCCCCATTGCATCCTATTGTAACTATACATTGTTTGCACTGTTTTCTAAGACTATACTGCATATTTTTGCTATTGTGTATATATATCTTGTGTATATTTCCTATCCTCTCACTGAGGGTACACTCTAAGATACTTTGGCATATTGTCATAAAAATAAAGTACCTTTATTTTTAGTATAACTGTGTATTGTGTTTTCTTATGATATTGTGCATATGACACTAAGTGGTACTGTAGTAGCTTCACACGTCTCCTAGTTCAGCCTAAGCTGCTCTGCTAAGCTACCATTATCTATCAGCCTAAGCTGCTAGACACCCTATACACTAATAAGGGATAACTGGGCCTGGTGCAAGGTGCAAGTACCCCTTGGTACTCACTACAAGCCAGTCCAGCCTCCTACATTGGTTGTGCAGTGGTGGGATAAGTGCTTTGAGACTACTTACCACTCTTGTCATTGTACTTTTCATAAGAGAAAAATATACAAAACAAGGTCAGTGTATATACACATAGCCAAAAAGTTTTGCATTTCCTCTTTTCACTCTTTTCTAAGTGCTGAAAAGTACTTCTAAACTTACAAAAAGTTCTTAAAAGTTTAAAAAGTTTTTTCTGTCTTTCCAAAAAGTTCTGAAAACTTTTTTTCTCTTTGTCTATCACTTGAACTCTCTCTAAAAATGTCTGGCACAGGCCAAAAAGTTGAACTGTCCAAACTTGCATATGATCACCTTAGCTGGAAAGGAGCAAGGAGTCTCTGCATAGAGAGAGGTTTGAGTGTAGGGAAGAATCCTTCTTTAGAACTGTTAATTAATATGCTTAGAGTACAGGATAAGGCCATAAGTGCCCAATCTGTAGAAAAAGTAGCTAATGGTTCTCAATCTGATCCAGGGACTCCCCCAGGAAAAGGTTCAGGAAAGAAACTTCTCAGCCTGCCCATTACTAGACAGTCTAGCATAGTTGGTACAGAGGTTGAATCACATCATACTGATGATGTGCTCTCACATTATACTGGTAGCCAAGCTGTTAGGGTGCCCTCTGTAAGGGACAGGTCTCCTTCTGTTCATTCCCATCATACCTCTGTATCTAGAAATGTCCCTCCCACCCACCCTGATGACAGATTGTTGGAAAGGGAGCTCAATAGATTGAGAGTGGAGCAAACCAGACTGAAGCTCAAGAAGCAACAGCTGGATTTGGATAGACAGTCTTTAGAAATAGAGAGGGAAAGACAGAAAATGGGTTTAGATACCCATGGTGGCAGCAGCAGTATTCCCCATAGTCATCCTGCAAAAGAGCATGATTCCAGGAATCTGCATAAGATAGTTCCCCCTTACAAAGAGGGGGATGACATTAACAAGTGGTTTGCTGCACTTGAGAGGGCCTGTGCTGTACAGGATGTCCCTCAAAAGCAGTGGGCTGCTATCCTATGGCTATCATTTACTGGAAAAGGTAGGGATAGGCTCCTTACTGTAAAAGAAAATGATGCTAACAATTTCCAAGTTCTTAAGAATGCACTCCTGGATGGTTATGGCTTAACCACTGAACAGTACAGGATAAAGTTCAGAGATACCAAAAAGGAGTCTTCACAAGACTGGGTTGATTTCATTGACCAGGCAGTGAAGGCCTTGGAGGGGTGGTTACATGGCAGTAAAGTTACTGATTATGACAGCCTGTATAACTTGATCCTGAGAGAGCATATTCTTAATAATTGTGTGTCTGATTTGTTGCACCAGTACCTGGTAGACTCTGATCTGACCTCTCCCCAAGAATTGGGAAAGAAGGCAGACAAATGGGTCAGAACAAGGGTGAACAGAAAAGTTCATACAGGGGGTGACAAAGATGGCAATAAGAAGAAAGATGGTGAAAAATCTCAAGATAAGCATGGGGATAAGGGTAAAACCAAAGATCCCACTTCAAATCTTAAACACTCTTCAGAGGGTGGGGATAAAACAAATTCTTCCTCTTCTTCCCAACCTGCACACATTAAAAAGCCTTGGTGCTTTGTGTGTAAAAATAGAGGCCATAGGCCAGGGGATAAGTCCTGTCCAGGTAAACCCCCTGAGCCTACCACCACTAATACATCAAGCTCTAGTGCCCCTAGCAGCAGTGGTACTAGTGGTGGGACTGCTGGCAACAGTCAAGCAAAGGGTGTAGTTGGGTTCACTTATGGGTCCATAGTGGAAACTGATGTAATCAGTCCCAAGACAGTTTCTGTCACACCTAGTGGCATTGGCCTTGCCACACTGGCTGCTTGTCCCCTTACAATGGATAAGTACAGGCAGACAGTTTCAATAAATGGTGTTCAGGCCTTGGCCTACAGGGACACAGGTGCCAGTTTCACTTTGGTGACTGAAAACCTAGTGCCTCCTGAACAACACATCATTGGACAACAGTATAAGATTATTGATGTCCATAACTCCACTAAGTTTCTTCCCTTAGCTATAATTCAGTTTAGTTGGGGTGGAGTTACTGGCCCTAAGCAGGTGGTGGTATCACCTAGCTTACCTGTAGACTGTCTCTTAGGTAATGACCTAGAGGCCTCAGGTTGGGCTGATGTAGAGTTTTATGCCCATGCAGCCATGCTGGGCATCCCTGAGGAATTGTTCCCTCTCATTTCAAGTGAAATGAAAAAGCAAAGGAGAGAAGGCCTGAAAACTCAGGATCCCTCTCCATCAACAGGTAAAAAGGGTATCACAGTATCCCCTAACCACCCTACCATTCAGGATACCATTCCTGTGGTGGGAGAAACCTCTCCTGGGGTGGCACCTGTTCCAAGGGAATCATCAGCTGGCAAAGCTGGACTCCCTGAGGTGGAAGTACCTCTCTGTGGGATAACTAACATTGGTGAGAAAAACAGCACCATTTTAGTTAACATGGAGCATCCCTCCAACCCTCCCAGAGAAACTTTAGTGCAGAAACCCTGCACTACCTCACAACACTTAGGACAGCATCCCTGCCCTAGTGTGGAGCTCATAGGACAGCATCCCTGCCCTGCTCCAACTCAAGAGAAACAGCATCCCTGTTCTCTCTTCCAGCCAAATGGACAAAGTTTTTGCCCAGCTATGGCTTTACTGAGACAGCATCTCTGTCTGGCATTTCCATCATTACAAATAGGTTCAGTGGATAATTCCCACTGCTCTAAACTAAAACTTACTGATAGAAACTCTGAAAATACATCTTCACATTGTTGGTTAGCTAAAAAACTTCAAACAGGGTGGTTTACATCCCCACAGGGAAGTAACCATATAGTGGATGATAAAGGGAGTAACCAGTCTATTGCAGAGCTACTCTCTACTTATCACCACTTAGACAATAAAGTCTCAACTGGCCAAGGTTAGCCTTATTGTCCTTCGTTTGGGGGGGGGTTGTGTGAGAAGGTAGCCTCTTTCTAGCCTTGTTACCCCCACTTTTGGCCTGTTTGTGAGTGTATGTCAGGGTGTTTGTCACTGTTTTCACTGTCTCACTGGGATCCTGATAGCCAGGCCTCAGTGCTCATAGTGAAAACACTATGTTTTCAGTATGTTTGTTATGTGTCACTGGGATCCTGCTGGTCAGGACCCCAGTGCTCATAGGTTTGTGGCCTATATGTATGTGTCACTGGGACCCTGTCACACAGGGCCCCAGTGCTCATAGGTGTGCATGTATATGTTCCCTGTGTGGTGCCTAACTGTCTCACTGAGGCTCTGCTAACCAGAACCTCAGTGGTTATGCTCTCTCATTACTTTCAAATTGTCACTGACAGGCTAGTGACCATTTTTACCAATTTACATTGGCTTACTGGAACACCCTTATAATTCCCTAGTATATGGTACTGAGGTACCCAGGGTATTGGGGTTCCAGGAGATCCCTATGGGCTGCAGCATTTCTTTTGCCACCCATAGGGAGCTCTGACAATTCTTACACAGGCCTGCCACTGCAGCCTGAGTGAAATAACGTCCACGTTATTTCACAGCCATTTTACACTGCACTTAAGTAACTTATAAGTCACCTATATGTCTAACCTTTACCTGGTAAAGGTTAGGTGCAAAGTTACTTAGTGTGAGGGCACCCTGGCACTAGCCAAGGTGCCCCCACATTGTTCAGAGCCAATTCACTGAACTTTGTGAGTGCGGGGACACCATTACACGCGTGCACTACATATAGGTCACTACCTATATGTAGCTTCACCATGGTAACTCCGAATATGGCCATGTAACATGTCTATGATCATGGAATTGCCCCCTCTATGCCATCCTGGCATTGTTGGTACAATTCCATGATCCCAGTGGTCTGTAGCACAGACCCTGGTACTGCCAGACTGCCCTTCCTGGGGTTTCTCTGCAGCTGCTGCTGCTGCCAACCCCTCAGACAGGCAGCTGCCCTCCTGGGGTCCAGCCAGGCCTGGCCCAGGATGGCAGAACAAAGAACTTCCTCTGAGAGAGGGTGTGACACCCTCTCCCTTTGGAAAATGGTGTGAAGGCAGGGGAGGAGTAGCCTCCCCCAGCCTCTGGAAATGCTTTGTTGGGCACAGGTGTGCCCAATTCTGCATAAGCCAGTCTACACCGGTTCAGGGACCCCTTAGCCCCTGCTCTGGCGCGAAACTGGACAAAGGAAAGGGGAGTGACCACTCCCCTGACCTGCACCTCCCCTGGGAGGTGTCCAGAGCTCTTCCAGTGTGCTCCAGACCTCTGCCATCTTGGAAACAGAGGTGCTGCTGGCACACTGGACTGCTCTGAGTGGCCAGTGCCACCAGGTGACGTCAGAGACTCCTTGTGATAGGCTCCTTCAGGTGTTAGTAGCCTTTCCTCTCTCCTAGGTAGCCAAACCCTCTTTTCTGGCTATTTAGGGTCTCTGTCTCTGGGGAAACTTTAGATAACGAATGCATGAGCTCAGCCGAGTTCCTCTGCATCTCCCTCTTCACCTTCTGATAAGGAATCGACCGCTGACCGCGCTGGAAGCCTGCAAACCTGCAACATAGTAGCAAAGACGACTACTGCAACTCTGTAACGCTGATCCTGCCGCCTTCTCGACTGTTTTCCTGCTTGTGCATGCTGTGGGGGTAGTCTGCCTCCTCTCTGCACCAGAAGCTCCGAAGAAATCTCCCGTGGGTCGACGGAATCTTCCCCCTGCAACCGCAGGCACCAAAAAGCTGCATCTCCGGTCCCTTGGGTCTCCTCTCAGCACGACGAGCGAGGTCCCTCGAATCCAGCGACACCGTCCAAGTGACCCCCACAGTCCAGTGACTCTTCAGCCCAAGTTTGGTGGAGGTAAGTCCTTGCCTCACCTCGCTGGGCTGCATTGCTGGGAACCGCGACTTTGCAAGCTTCTCCGGCCCCTGTGCACTTCCGGCGGAAATCCTGTGTGCACAGCCAAGCCTGGGTCCACGGCACTCTAACCTGCATTGCACGACTTTCTAAGTTGGTCTCCGGCGACGTGGGACTCCTTTGTGCAACTTCGGCGAGCACCGTTTCACGCATCCTCGTAGTGCCTGTTTCTGGCACTTCTCCGGGTGCTACCTGCTTCAGTGAGGGCTCTTTGTCTTGCTCGACGTCCCCTCTCTCTGCAGGTCCAATTTGCGACCTTCTGGTCCCTCCTGGGCCCCAGCAGCGTCCAAAAACGCCAAACGCACGATTTGCGTGTAGCAAGGCTTGTTGGCGTCCATCCGGCGGGAAAACACTTCTGCACGACTCTCCAAGGCGTGGGGGATCCATCCTCCAAAGGGGAAGTCTCTAGCCCTTGTCGTTCCTGCAGTATTCACAGTTCTTCAGCCTAGAAAGAGCTTCTTTGCACCAACCGCTGGCATTTCTTGGGCATCTGCCCATCTCCGAGCTGCTTGTGACTTTTGGACTTGGTCCCCTTGTTCCACAGGTACCTTCAGACAGGAATCCATCGTTGTTGCATTGCTGATTTGTGTCTTCCTTGCATTCTCCCTCTAACACGACTATTTTGTCCTTAGGGGAACTTTGGTGCACTTTGCACTCACTTTTCAGGGTCTTGGGGAGGGTTATTTTTCTAACTCTCACTATTTTCTAATAGTCCCAGCGACCCTCTACAAGGTCACATAGGTTTGGGGTCCATTCGTGGTTCACATTCCACTTTTGGAGTATATGGTTTGTGTTGCCCCTATCCCTATGTTTCCCCATTGCATCCTATTGTAACTATACATTGTTTGCACTGTTTTCTAAGACTATACTGCATATTTTTGCTATTGTGTATATATATCTTGTGTATATTTCCTATCCTCTCACTGAGGGTACACTCTAAGATACTTTGGCATATTGTCATAAAAATAAAGTACCTTTATTTTTAGTATAACTGTGTATTGTGTTTTCTTATGATATTGTGCATATGACACTAAGTGGTACTGTAGTAGCTTCACACGTCTCCTAGTTCAGCCTAAGCTGCTCTGCTAAGCTACCATTATCTATCAGCCTAAGCTGCTAGACACCCTATACACTAATAAGGGATAACTGGGCCTGGTGCAAGGTGCAAGTACCCCTTGGTACTCACTACAAGCCAGTCCAGCCTCCTACAATGGGTAGCTGGAGGGGGTCTGGGAGTGGAGGTGGTTGTAGGAGGTGTAACTTTAGGTGATTTGGGTGCAGGTGCAGGTACTGGAGGCTGTCGTGAGGTGGATGGATGTTGGGTGTGTGGTTGCCCGCGTTTGTGTACTTTGGGAGGGGGCGTCACAGACACACTGGGAGTGGACACAGGGGACGTGTAAATGGTAGTGGGGGTGGTGAGTGCAGATGAGCGGGTGTGGTTCTGGGTGTTCTGGTGCGAGTCCTAGTGCCTGTAGATGTAGTGCATGAAGGTGAGAGTGTAGACGACACTGGGAGGGTGGAGGGAGACGACGAGGAGGGGGACACAGTGGAGGCAGTGGATGTTGCTGTGCCTGTATGTGGGTGATGCTTGTGTGAGTGCCTGTGGGTTGTGTGGTGCTTATGTTTTCCTGAGCTACTTTTGTGTGTTGAGGTGTATGCATGCTTGTCTGATGGTGTGCTTGGGATAGGCTGGGGTACAGGGGATTGGGTCTGGGTGGAGGAAGTTGGAGGGGGGAGGCTAGACACAGGGACAATGGCTGCCATCAGTGATGAGTTCAGAGATTGCAGGGTTCGATGAAGGGCAGCCTGACCAGAATGAATGCCCTCCAGGAATGCATTACCGTGTTGCAACTCCCTTTCTACACCCTGGATGGCATTCACAATGGTAGACTGCCCAACAGTGAGTGACCTGAGGAGGTCAATGGCCTCCTCACTGAGGGCAGCAGGGGTGACAGGGGCAGGGCCTGAGGTGCCTGGGGCAAAGGTGATGCCCACCCTCCTGGGTGAGTGGGCACGGGGGAAGGCTGAGGGGCTGGGACATTTGAGAAGGTGGCGGAATCCTCCGGTGTACCGACCGCTGGTGGACCTGTTGACAATGGAGGAGCGACATTTAATCATCACCTACAGGTTTGACCGTGCCACTATCCAGGAACTATGTACCCAGTTGGAGCCTGACCTGATGTCACCAATCCGCCATCCCACTGGAATCCCCCCTGACGTGCAGGTGCTGTCAGTGCTCCATTTCCTTGCAAGTGGGTCTTTTCAGACAACAGTGGCCATGGCATCAGGGATGTCCCAGCCTATGTTTTCCAACGTGTTGTCCAGAGTGTTGTCTGCCCTGCTGAAACACGTAAGGAGCTACATTGTTTTCCCTCAGGTGGAGGATTTGGCTACAGTGAAAGGGGACTTCTATGCCCTTGGACATATCCCCAACATCATAGGTGCTATCTATAGCACCCATGTAGCTCTGATCCCACCCCCCGCAGGAGTGAACAGGTGTACAGGAACCGGAAGAGTTATCATTCTATGAATGTACAGATGGTATGTTTGGAAGACCAGTACAACTCCCAGGTAAATGCTATGTTCCCTGGCTCTGTGCATGACGCCTACATCCTGCGGAATAGCAGTATCCCGTATGTGATGGGTCAACTCCAGAGGCACCGTGTGTGGCTATTAGGGGACTCTGGTTACCCTAACCTGTCATGGCTATTGACCCCAGTGAGGAATCCTAGGACCAGGGCAGAGGAACGCTACAATGAGGCCCATGGGCGGACTAGGAGGGTGATCGAACGCACCTTCGGCCTCCTGAAGGCCAGGTTCAGGTGCCTCCATATGACAGGTGGTTCCCTATTCTACTCACCAAAGAAGGTGTGCCAGATCATCATCGCCTGCTCAGTGCTTCACAATCTTGCTTTGTGACGCAGGTGCCTTTTCTGCAGGAGGATGGTCCAGATGGCAGTGCTGTGGCAGCTGTGGAGCCTGTGGAGCCTGTGGACAGTGATGAGGAGGAAGCTGAGGAAGAAGACATATACAACAGGGAGTCAGTCATACAGCAATATTTCCAGTGACACACAGGTGAGAACATTTTATTTTAGTATTACATTCACTTTCACACTTCTACCTCTATCCTGTCTGTCATTTAGTAGCATTATTTGGTAACTAAGTTGTACCTTTCCATTACGGTTTCACAGGTGTGGTTACCAACGTGTGTCATCTGCTTGCATCCTTTATGGACTTGTGATGTGTGACATAGGTATGTTGGCATTACAATTGAAAACGCATTTTGACACTGTCATTGGTAATACAAATTTACCAAATCACAGACTGACTCCAGATTGTTTTGTGCTTCAAGGGTGTTTAATTAAGTGCTCAAAAATGGAGGGCGGTTGTAAAATGGTGATGGGGGATGGTGGAGGAATGTCCATGGCAGAGTCCAGTCTATTGGTCACACAGGTGCACTGCCCATATGGGCATTGGAAGTGGAGCTGGGGCAGTTTAAGTATGGACAGGGTAGCAAAGTGGGACATTGGGAGGACAATCAGGATGGTCTCATTTCCTGGCGGGGTCTTGCCATCTTGCTCTGTCCTGTTCCTGGATCTCAGGGACCGCTTGCGGGGTGGTTGTCCATCTGCAGGGGGTGGGTGCTGGTGTGGTGGTCCTGTGGCGGGGCGTCCTGTCCACTAACGCCGGCGGAGGTGGTGGGCAGTTCATCATCCAGGCTAGTGTCAGGGGCCCCTTGGAGTGCCATGGTGTCCCTCATGGTCTTCTGTATGTCCTTCAGCACCCCTATGATGGTGCCCATGGTAGAGCTGATGGTTCTGAGCTCCTCCCTGAACCCCAAATACTGCTCCTCCTGCAGGCGCTGGGTCTCCTGAAACTTGGCCAGGACAGTCGCCATCATCTCCTGGGAGTGGTGGTATGCTCCCATGATGGAGGAGAGGGCCTCGTGGAGAGTGGGTTCCCTTGGCCTGTCCGCCCCCTGTCGCACAGCAGCCCTCCCAGTTCCCCTGTGTTCCTGTGCCTCCATCCCCTGGACCGTGTGCCCACTACCACTGCCCCCACGTCCCTGTTGTTGTTGGGGTGGTGGGTTATCCTGGGTTCCCTGTAGTGGTGGACACACCGCTGATTGACGTGTCCTGGGTACGGAGGTATGGGCCCGCTGGGTGGGTGCTGTGCTGGTGTTTCCAGAGGGTGGAAGGTCAGTGTTGGGCTGTGCCTGTTCAAGGGGAACCGACTGTCCCGAGGCCCACGATGGTCCGGGCTGGTCATCAGGATCCATTTGGCCAGAGCTGCTGTCGTCACTGTGGGCCTCTTCTGTGGGTGGAGTGGAGATGTCTGGACCCTCCTGTGTGGTGATGTTCCGTAGTGGTCCTGCAGGGATATAAGAGCATGATTATTGCATTTGTGTGTGTAATGGTGTGCAATGGGTGGGTGTGCGTGTACCCCAGTGCAAGCATTCCTGTGTGTGGGTTTGTGTGATGATGGTTAGGGGGTTGTTATGGGTATGTGCAGTGAGCATGCTTTGGTGATGGGTGTCCATGCGTTGTTGTTGCATGCAGGGCTTGGTGTTGGGATGAGTGGTTTGCGTTATTAGTACATTTGTGAGGATTTGGAGTGATAGGGGAGGGGGTGAGGGTGGGGGTGTGTGATAGCATGCAGGTAGGGTGGGGGATATGATAGTTAAGATTTGACTTACCAGTGTCCATTCCTCCACCGACTCCTCCGAGGCCCTCTGGATGCATGATGGTCAAGAGTTGCTCCTCCCATGCTGTTAGTTGTGGGGGAGGAAGTGGGGGTCTGCCGCCAGTCCGCTGTACCGCAATGTTGTGCCTGGAGACCACAGAACGCACCTTCCCCTGTAGGTCGTTCCACCTCTTCCTGATGTCCTCCCAATTTCTTGGATGCTGTCCCACAGCGTTGACCCTGTCCACGATTCTGCGCCATAGCTCCATCTTCCTGGCTATGGAGGTGTGCTGCACCTGTGGGCCAAATAGCTGTGGCTCTACCCGTAGGATTTCCTCCACTATGACCCTGAGCTCCTCCTCGGAAAACCTGGGGTGTCTTTGGTGTGACATGGGGTGGTGTGGGTGATGTGTGGGGTGGTGTATGTGTTGATGTGTGTGGTGATGTGTAGTGGTGTGTGGTGTTTTGTGCGTGGAATGTTGTATGGGGGATGGTGTTGTGTGCCTCTGTGTGGTGGGGTTCTCAATTGCTGTGCTCTCTGTCTCTCGGCTTCCTCAAAATTTCTGGTCGTAGGGGTTTGTGGGTGATGTGGGTGTGTGTTTTATATTGTGTTGGGTGTGTGGGAGTGGTGTTTGTATGTATATCAGGTGTGTGTATTTCGAATTGTCCAATGTGGTGGTGTTTTGGAGATGTGTGTGTATTTTGAGCGCGGCGGTGTGTACCTCCAATGGAATACCGCGGTTGAAAGACCGCCGCGTGGATTTGTGGGTCGTGATAGCATGGGCGTGTTTCTGTTGGCGTGACGGTGGAGGAATTGTTTTCGCCATTTTAACACTGACCTTTGGTGTGGCGGACTTGTGTGGGTGTCTGAATTTCGGCGGATTCCGAGATGTGTGTCATAATAGCTGTGGCGCAATTCCGCGGCCGCGGCGGTGTATTGGCGGTCTTCTGCACGGCGGTAAGCGGCTTTTACCGCCAATGTTGTAATGACCCCCTATGTGTCATGGCATGTAGTGTTGTGGAATGTAGATTCATGGCATAGACTGTCGTAGCATAGAGTAGAGTGATACAGAGTGGAGTGGTATAAAGTGTAGTGACATACACCTGAGTGGCATAGAATGGAGTCCCGTAGAGTAGAGTGAGGTGATGTAGAGTAGTGTTGAGTGGGGTATCATAGGATAGAGTGGAATGGTGTGTCATAGAGTGTTTTAGAATGGATTGGCACAGAGTGGAGTGGCGTGTAATAGAGTGGAGTGGTGTGGCGTGTTGTAGTGTGGAAGGGACTATTGTGGAGTGGAGTGGCATGTTGTAGATTGGAGTGATGTGTCACAGAGGGTCATAGAGTGGAGTGGTGTGCAAAAGAGTGGAGTGGCATGTTGTACAGTGTCAAAGAGTGTAGTAAAGTGACATAGAGTGGAGTAGAGTGTTGTAGAGTGGAGTGGCATACAGTAGAGTGCAGTGTTGTATGGCAGGTAGAGTGGCATATCAGAGTTGTGTGTTGTAGAATAAAAGAGCATACAGTGGAGTGTCGCAGAGTGGAGTGGCATGTTGTAGAGTGGAGTGGTGTGTTGTGTCTTAAAGTGGAGTGGCTTGTTGTAGAGTGGAGTGTCATAGAGTGGAATGGAGTGGCGTGCTGTAGAGTGGAGTGGCATATTGTAGAGTAGAGTGGCATGTCACAGAGTAGAGTGGCATGGAGTGATTTAGAATGGAGTAGAGTGTCGTACAATGGAGTGGTCTGTCACAGAGTGGAGTAGTTTGTCACAGAGTGGAGTGATGTGAAGTGTCGCACAGTGGAGTTGAGTGTTGTAGAATTGAGTGGTGTGTCAGAAAGCGAAATGGCGGGTCATATGGAAGAGTAGAGTGGCATACAGTGGACTGGCATGTTATAATGTAGATTGGATTGGCTTGTCATAAGGTGTCATATTGAAGAGAGTCTTAGAGCAGTGGGAATGGAGTGAATTGGTGTGGTGTGCTGGACAGTGGAGTGGCATTGAGAGATGTACAGTGGAGTGGCATGGAGTGGAGTTTCATAGAGTGGAATGTCGTGCATTAGAGAGGAGATGAGGAGAGTGGAGTAGCATGCAGTGTCATGGAGTCAAGTATTGTGAAGTGGAGTGGCATGTGGTAAAGTGGAGTGGTGTGTCAAAGAATGTAGTGGAGAGGCATGTCATACCGTGTCTTAGAGTGGAACAGAGTGGCATAGAGTGGAGGGGCATAAAGTGGAGTAGAGTGTTGTAGAGTTGAGTGGTGTTGAGTGGAATGGAATGTCACAGAGCAGAGTGAAGTGGCATAAAGTGGAGAAGAGTGTCTTAGAATGGAGGGGTGTAGCGTGCAGTGGCATGTTGTAGATTGGAGTGGTGTGTTGTAATGTAGAGTGGAGTGGTGTTGAGTAGTGTGTCACAGAGTAGAGTGGGGTAGTGTGGCATGTCATAGAGTGGTATGTCATACAGTGCCTTAGAGTGGATGTCATAGAATGGAGTGGAGTAGAGTGTGCTAGACTGGAGTACAACTGAGTGGACTATACTGTGGTGAACTGGAGTCCAGTGCATTGGCATAGCTAGGACTGGCATAAAGTGGAGTGTTGAAAAGTATTGTCTTTTAGAGTGCTGTGGCATAGGCTGTCTTGACATTGAGTGCTGTGATCTAGAGTTTCATGGCATAGAATGTTGTGGCATGCGGCGGAGTAGCATGGAGTGGAGTAGTGTAGAAGCCAGAGCAGTAGAGTGTAATGGCATTTATTGGAGTGGTATGTTGTTGAGTAAAGTGGAGTGGAGTGCCGTACAGTGGAGTCACATGTCATGGATGTCATAGAGTGGTGTGTCGTATTGTGTATCAAAGTGGTGAGGTATAGAACAGAGTTGCATGATATAGAGGGAAGTGGCATGTCATAGAGTAGAGTGGTATGTCGTAGAGTGAAGCTGTGTTGAACGTCATAGAGTACAGTGTCATAGAGTGGTATAGAGTGGGGTAGAGTGTTGTAAAGTAAAGCGGCAATGAGGGAAGTAGAGTGGAGTAGAGAGTTGAAGAGTGGAATTTCCTTGAGTCAAGGGTTGTAACGCAGGGTGAAGGAGAATGGCATAGAGTGAAGTGTCAAGGAGTGGAGTGTCGTAGAGTGTTGTAGAATAGTGTGTCATAGAACAGAGTAAAGTGAAGTGGCATAGAGTGCTGTTGAGTGGAGCGGTGAAGAGTGGGGTAGTGTGTTATAGAGTGCAGTAGAGTGGAGCAGCATAGAGTGTTGTAATGTGAAATAGCACAGAGTGGCATAAAGTGGAGTGGTGTATAGTGGAGTAGTTGAGTGGGGGGGCAAGCTAAGACAACCAAAACAGAAGAAATGTGGGTGTACTTTTATGGTAGATGAGACAGTCTAAAAAAGCAACAGATTCACAATGTAGAGCATGTACAATAAGACTGAAAATGTGTTCAGCACCATATGTATGGAGTAACCGCAGTCGCTCAATAGTACTGGTATGAGGTTGGGTGCCCCTCGTATTTCGAAGATACACAATACTACTAGGCCGACCAGCTGTGGGAATCTCTTGAACACCATGCTGCCCTGGAGATGTGACCCAGGCCACTGGGGACTCTCCGGGCTATCCCTCATCTTCTACTATTTTACCTGGGGGCCCAGTCTAGTGCAAGCCAGTAACACCGCATCCCATGCTGGCAGGACTAAAATTCTGTGAACCCCCCTGTTCTCCTCCCTCTGGCCCACCTCTTTCTCACAGTCTGCCCACTGAATCACTTGCTTCGACCACCTGTACAGATATGGGCCCCCAGCAAATTTTCAGCTCATCATCAGCTGTCTACGAGCAAAGATGAGTGCCAAATCTGTGAAGCTATCACTGACCTTGGGAGCAGCACTGCATTTCAGGCACAGCTGTGGAGTGCACTCAAAGGTCCTGTCTGTAGCTGTACAGACAACCTATAACACCATGCCCCAATAGGGGGTAAGGTACACCTTGGGTAGAAAGTTGTTCTTTCTTTAGGGGTGAAAGCTAGCGTTCTCTTCCAGACTGCATCATCGAAAGAGAGCCTGAGGACCGCCACCCATCGCTGATGTAGTGGAGTCAAGTCGGTCTGAGCTCCTTTCAAAAGGAAGAACTGCATAACTACCCTTGCCTTCCCTGTTATGAGGAATAGGTAAGAGAGGCACTCATGCTCCGGAGGTTCGGCAGACCTTGAGCCCCACCAAGTGCACACCTTACCCATCAATGCCCCCCTATAAAAAAAAGAGTTGAGTAGAGTGTTGCAAATTGGAGTAGAATGGAGTGGCATATGGTGTCATGTCTTAGAGTGTTGTTGTGTAGAGTTTTATGGCATTAGAGTAGAGTGGAATGACAATAGAATGTCATGTCATGGAGTGCTGTGGGGTAGAGTGCAATGGCAAACATTGTCGTGCTGCAGAATGGTGTGATGCACATTGGAGTGGTGTATTCTGGATATCAATACTTTTGGTTCCAATATATTTGCATGTTAATGTTTTTGTACTGAATTTTCTACCATGTGACCCTTGCACTGCAATACAAATTAAATACTGGGAAAAGTATAGAAATGTAGTGGGTAGGGGGGAGAAAACTGCCCTCCTTACCAAATCAAATAAAAAGGCACAGATAAAAAAAGGGTACAGTAGGGTACAGCATTGCTAGCTTTGCTGTTGATTCAATGCAGCCTTGTTCTGCTTTAACTCCAGCCTGTTACTGCATCCTTATAATATTGAATGCAATAAAACCGGCTTTTGCAAGAATTACCCATGACGTCATGAGCAGGCTGCAGTAACACAGGTGGTTAAGTTGTCACTGTGAAGTCAGCAGTCTTGGGCTGATTCCAAATCAACATCTAGCAATGGGTTGAATTATTGCATCAAATTTCAAACAATTAAATTTGGAAAAAATGTGAAATTATACATTTTTTAAATAACTGACCTAACATAGGTGGTCCGTGGGTGTAAAATTATCTGTTAGACTGTTGTGAGTTCCTCTTAGGGCTTATATTGGGCTCCTTTATTTTATCTTCAGGCCTGTAGATTGTGCCCTTTTACCTACCTACACATTCTATGTGTTTATTCATTTTATTATATTTTAGCACAGCTTGCTTTTCAGCATGGTTGTTTTTATATTCTAATCAGTGCCTTTCTGTGACCTTTGATTCTGTGCTCTGCTTAAGGGTGTCATTGCACACACTAGTTTATTTGGTATTGCCAGTCCAAGAGTTAGCTGCTATCATCACTGTGGGCCTCTTCTGTGGGGGGAGTTGACATGTCTGGAACCTCCTGTCCGGTGACGTTGGGTATGGTTCCTGCAGGGGTGTAAAGGCATGATTATTGCACCTGTGTGTGCCATGGTGTGCAATGGGTGGGTGGCCCTGTACCCCAGTGCTTACATTCTTGTGTAGGACCTTGTGGGATAATTGTTTAGGGGTCTGTGTGGGTATCTGTAGTGGACATGCATTGGTGATGGGTGTCCATGCTTTGTTGTTGCATGCAAGGCTTGGTGTTCGGATGTGTGGTTTGTGATAGTGGGACATATGTGAGGAGTTGGAGTGATGGGGGTGAGGGCGAGGGTGGGGGTATGTAATAGCATGCAGGTAGGGTGGGGGATGAAATAGTAAAAGATTTGACTTACCAGAGTCTATTCCTCCAGCTACTCCTGCGAAGCCCTCAGGAAGCAGTATAGTCAAGACCTGCTCCTCCCATGTTGTTAGTTGTGGGAGAGGAGGTGGGGGTCCGCCGCAAGTCCTCTGAACCGCAATGTGGTGTTTTGAGACCACGGAATGCATGTTCCCCTGTACGTCATTCCACCTCTTCCTGATGTCATCCCGTGTTCTTGGGTGCTGTCCCACTGCTTTGACCCTGTCCACGATTCTGCGCCATAACTCCATCTTCCTAGCTATGGAGGTGAGCTGCACCTGTGATACGAATAGCTGTGGCTCTACCCGGATGATTTCCTCCACCATGACCCTGAGCTCCTCCTCAGAGAACCTGGTATGTCTTTGCAGTGCCATGGGGTGGTGTGGGTGATGTGTGAGGTGGTGTGTGTTGTGATGTGTGGGGTGAAGTTTAGAGGTGTGTGGTGTTTTGTGCGTGGATGTGTATGTGTGATGGTGTTGTGTGCCTCTGTATGCTGGTGTGGTCTTTGTTTTGTTGTCTCTCTGCTTCTTCCAAATTTTTCATTGTAAGGGGTTGTGGGTAATGTGGGTGTGTGTTTTATGTTGTATTGGGTGTGTGAGAATGGTGTGTGTATGTGTATCAGGTGTGTGTATTTGGAATTGTCCAATGTGGTAGTGTTTTGTAAAAGTGTGTGTATTTTGAGCGCAGTGGTGTGTACCGCCAATGGAATACCGCGGTTGAAAGACCACTGCGTGGATTCGTGGGTCGTGATAGTGTGGGCGTATTCCTGTTTGCGTGACCGTGGAGGTTTTGTTATAGCCAGTTTATCACTGACCTTTGGTGTGGCGGACTTGTGTGGGTGTCTGAATTTTGGTGGATTCTGAGCTGTGGGTCGTAATGGCTGTGGCGGGATTCCGCAGCCGCGGCGGTGTGTTGGCGGTCTTCTGCGCGGTGGTAAGCGGGATTTACCACCAATGTTGTAATGAGGACCATAATCATGTCAGGCCTGTACTCAAAACGTGTTGGATGGTTCCCTCAGTAGATAACTGTGCCACTTGGGGTGCAGTATTTGCTGCAACATAAACTACTGCATATGGTACACCAACACTTGCGAATCGTCCGGAAGTGTTAAAACAAATTCAAGATGAATGCAGGGCTGTCCCTGCCCTGGACTTGGGGAGGCAAATTATGGGCAATTTTGCCACTGTGTCCTCATTTATATTAAGTAATCTTAAGGGGGAAGCAGTAGCACTGGCAGTACGCCAGCGGCTCTGGGATATTTCTCAACAGGAACAGGGATGCAAGCTGCCTAAGATTGTCATTGAGATGTACTAGTATAGGTGAGGATAGTCTGGGAGCCAGACCAGGAAAACCACATTTACAAGGCAAATCCAGTAAGAATGATACCAAACAAGCACACGTGGGCTCTACAAAATGTGGGGATAAACAGAAAAATAATAAAGATAAACAAAAGCAAAGAGGAGAATCTCTGCGTTCGGAGCCCTGAGAAAAACGTTACAACCTTAGAAGTCGGGAATCTTAAAAAATTCCTGCAGATGCCAATACTAACACACACCCATCCAGTTTCTTTCAGGACTCACCTGACAATTGCAG
Source organism: Pleurodeles waltl (assembly GCF_031143425.1). Classification (NCBI taxonomy): domain Eukaryota; kingdom Metazoa; phylum Chordata; class Amphibia; order Caudata; family Salamandridae; genus Pleurodeles; species Pleurodeles waltl. The sequence goes on along the minus strand of NC_090448.1, from coordinate 566,506,823 downwards.
TGACAGAGGAGGGTGATCAGACACAAAATGAGTACGTGAAACCGAGAAAGGAGTCACTACGCTCATCAGAAGTTTTGGTTCAAAAGAAAGAGAAATGTCCACAACAAAAAAAGAAAAAGGTTGCAGCAATTTCAGCTAAACATGCTACACATATTAAGAACATTGCTGAAGAACAGGCCATGGGCCGTAACTCTGCTAGACAGGGCAGCAGAGGCCATGATAGTTCGCCAGACTCTTCTAGAACTTCTGGATGTGATGCCAACTAACGACTTCCTTAAAGTCGAAACTGTGGACAAGCATGTCTCCCCACCCGATAGGGTTTACAAACTAAGAATTCAATTTGAAAGGGATATTAAGTGCACCACCAAAGTGATCTTCTGAGGAAGATTAACATTAAATTATGACATACTATTGGTAGAAAAAGATTGACCCCCTGAATTTCTCCATACGCTCCCAAACAGGAAAATGCCATTTTGCCTTGTTTCTTTGTCCTTGTTCCAAATACAGTGAAAGAAGCTTACACTGGATATTGGGCATTGACGCAAGTGGGATAGGGATTCTCCTTACCATCTTATACCAATAAGGTCCACTCCACAAATACAACCACAATACTCCATTAAACATGAGGCGAAACGCAATTGAACCCTGTGTATCTCCTATAAATAACCCTTTGTTTCCCGCAGTTAAGTTGGACCATTCATACAGAATAGGCTTGGATGACAGACACTTACACACTCACACATGCACATTTGCATTTCAAAATTCACATAGCTCAGCACTTATCAATAACATAGGGCACAAAATATACATAACAACCTTGGATATTTCTAATGGTTTTTCTGCCAAAATCTAGGCCCTAAACACTGGGAGTTGAGTGCCTTCTCAGCGCTCAGCTCTAGAAGAAGATTTTGTAGACTCCCTCAAGGGTATAAGAACAGTCCTGGATTGTCCTCAGCTCATGTAACATCAATATTGCATGATATTGATTCTGAGGCGCTGTCCTATATCGATGACATATATCTGGTAGACGATTTCAACACATATTTAGCCAGGGAGGATCACATCATTTTGGGATTTGCAGCACATGGCTACAAATTAAATTTTAAGAAAACTAAAATTGCCTTTCTAAGTGTCCTGTTCTTAGGATACGAACTATCAAGTAAGGGAAAGAGCCTGGCACCACAATTCCCAGCAAAGTGTGTGCAAATACCATTAAGAAACTACAGTCATTGCTGGGTTTCTTCAACTTTGGCACAACCTAAATTCTTGAATATGCACAATGCATAAAACCTTTTTATTATTTGATTCACCCCGATTTCTCAAGCAAGTATTGGACCCTCGAACACAAACAAATTCTTAGAGCATTGCAGTTAGACATGGTTGAAGCAAAACACTTGCACACACAGGACAACAAAACAAATTTGGTAATACAAGTCATTCCTGGTGCCATTGGGTTCACTTTTGTCACATTCAATGAAGGTGACACTGTTCCCATAGCATACAAATCTAATTTGTACTCCAACACTGAACAGCGCTTTGCACACACACACAAAAAATACTGACTACTGTCTAAATGGCTGTCATAAAGGAGCAAACACTAGCCCAAGGAAAACACATTGTCGTTACCCCAATACCAGCACTCAAGGTTGTCACTGAACCAAGCAATCCAAATGCTAAAGCATTACATCCAGGCAGGATTCAATAGGCTTCCTTTCTGACTGCCACTGATGTTTGTTTTTGATCCAAAACTCCAGACCCAAGAATGTCTCCAATATGTACTTGAATGCCTTAATTACACCAACATTTTGCCTCTTAAACAATATCGAATCATCATTTACACCAATGGTTCAGCTCATCCAGCTGTAGGTACCAAACACTAATACTCAATGGCTAGTGCAGCTGTTTGTGGGGTAAGGAGGGAGGGTCAATTACAGCCTCAGCAAACCTACACACAGACCCTAGGAGACTGCACAGAACAACTTGCGGAGCTTAAGGCTCTAATCTTGACACTGGAACACACAGATCCTGAACATTCTACTTTGGTTGCATGCAATTCATACTATTGTTTCCAGTCCTTCAATGAATATTTGCACTACTGGCACCTTAATGGGTTCAGAGACACCAAAGAAAACATTGTAAAAAACAAATTCTTGTGGGGGTAGGTAGCAGATCACAAAGACAAGCTGCCATGGGCTCATGTATTGCATACATTGAGTCACCAGTGTGTTGTAAGAAACACTTTGGCTGATGAAGCAGCCAAATCTACAGCAGCTGCAGCTTTTCTTATTGCAGTTACTCGTTCTCACATGAGGCTGGATGATAAGACATTGGCTGCCGTGAAAACATCAGCTGATGGCAAGCCCTTACCAAAAGCATATCCTGCAAAATATTCCTACCACTTAAGTGCCCAAAATATTGCATTTGCAACAATAAAAGTGAATGAGTGATCGTGTGATCCCCAAATAAGACCACAGATCAGATCTTATTGATGCTGCACATCAAGGGGTTGTTTCTACCTATGCTAGTCTGGTGGCTACCATTTCCCTATTATAAAAACGCTATGGTGGCCTGGTCTATACAACATACCAAGCAGTATGTCCTTAGTTGCAACATTTGCCAACAAATTAAAGGATCCACCATCAATCGCCCACTTCAGACACCCCTCTTGGTTTCCAATAAACCATTGCAATGTGTGTATCTGGACCATTGCGGTCCCTTACAACTAGCTGGTGCATACAAAATATTCTTGTCTTGCTGATGCTTGAACTGCTATTAAAGGTTTGCAAGCCTTTATCAGGACATATGCAGTTGCAGCATTCCGTTCAGGCCACAGCCCTGCTTTTGCCTCCAGGGCATTCAGGGACACCATGGCAATATTGGCTGCTGAATTGCTTTTCTCGTCTCCTTATCATCCCAGGGAAATTTGATTGTGGAGCGAAAAAACTGAGACTTAAAGCAATCCTTCACAGCTAGAGTATTAGTTCAGGTCGTAGTTGGCTATGTCACCTGTATAAAGTCCAGAGAGCGCTAAATAATCTGCCTAGAAGATCTTTGGGAGGACGTACCCCCTATGAAGTCCTTTTTGGGATACCTATGTATGTCCCAGATCCTGATGGCCCCTGGAGCGATGGTGGCAGACACACCTTTTGACATAAATGAACCTGTCACTGTCTAGCAGGATTTACAACAGTTCCGTGATGAAAATTGATCTACACATGCCACCACATTGGGAATGAGGGATTTTGCTACCAACCACAGGCTGGATTCCTAAAGTTGGGGATCTATTTTGTGAAAAGATACCTGTGAAGAAGTAGTTTGGTCCATCCTACAGAGAACCAGTTCCAGTCCTGGGAAAACACAGTATCAGAACTGTCATTCTATTACCGCTGCCTGGTTCTAAAAAACTCTACTTTCATGTTGACAATGTCAAATTGCACCATGTGGCTAAAGCTGCACAGTAGACCACAAGGACTCCTGATTAGTTCCCATACCCTTTTCACTGCCATCCAAACAGTTACCTCTTCAAGCACTTAACAATGCTGAAATTATTCCCCGAGCATGGGGAGGGCGGAGAATGAACTTTTGTTGATTCAACTGTTTCCCAATTAGTTCCATTGTGCCTTTATTTTTCCCAAGTTACTGCATTACATGTGAGGTCTCAACAGATCACCTTTGTCAACAGTCTGTTTCAATGTCCATTTAGCTCCTTATTTAACATAAAAAAGAACTTACAACTAGGCTTGCATTCAAAGGTGGATGGCAGGTATGTGTACATTATACTGAACCTCAGAGGAACACTCTAAGAAAGAAGATGTTGAAAGGTGGCTGCAAAACGGTTGTCTACAATTCAATGCCAAAATGGAGCTTGTCTTGTATAGGGGGAAATCTGACCAAGTTCGTCTATTCCCCTATTCCAGAGTGCCTTGGTCAGTTGCTTGCAATGGATGGAAAAAGAAAAAATCAGGTTTTCCAACTGGATCACAATAAATCTTTGAATTTCCAATAGGCTCAACTATTACTGTCTGTTTTAATCAATTCAATGTGTTAAGATTTATCATGTAACAAATATCACCAATGTAAAGAGCCATGGTAGTTGGGTCTGCAGTTAATTGAAGGCTCATCAAAAGCAATTGCAGAGCACCTTTACCAAATTAATTGATTACAGAGAGAACAGAATACAGCTGTCTTAAATATTACAGGGTAAAAAGATAGAGACCGCTGGTTTGTAAACTAATTCATTTCTTGCCAGAAACAGTCAGAAATAGGTTTCATTTGGGTTGTATCATGTAAAAATGTGCCAAGAAGATAACCTCTAAATACCTTGAAAATAAGATTACAATGTATCTGCCTGACAGGAACCGAGAAAGTTCAAACCAAATCCTTGAGGAATACCTCAGATAAACTCAAGAGGCGACTAGTATGTGTTTTGTCGGCGCATTGGTCCATCTTTTGTAACTCTTTTCCAGAGGTTTTAAGAGAGTAGGCATTTTTGACTACCTTTAAGAAAAGCCTTAAGTCATACGAGCCCTTCTGAATGGTACACTAAACAAAGGAGAGAGTCCAGACCTCTGGAACCAAACCAGGAAGAGTGTTCCTTTGAATATTTGGTTTGGTAGGCCCTGGCATTGATGTCAGTGAAGGGTGGAGCTGAGGCCCCACAGCACGTGTGGCAAGTGACTCCTGGTTGATGCCATTTTGAGCTATCCCAGAAGACTGTGCAAGGAAGTGGGGACAGGGGTGGAGAGATGCTGTGGCACATCAGGGTAGTCCTGCACAGGAGAGAAAGCTCTCTCTTGGGTGCGCTTTTCTGTTGGACACTGGAACTGGAGGCAGCTGCCATGGGCAATTTGAAGGAGGAACCCTTTGATTGTGGCAAAAGTGTGGGGGAAGCCGCAGGAGTCAAACAGGGTTACTTCTAAAGATTTCCATGGTCTACACCCTAAGTTGGGTGGGACTCTAAAATGATAACCCTCCATTGGTTTTTAAGGACTTCTAAATGTTCCCCAGGCTTGAGCTTTTGCAGTACAGCTAGGAGGGCTGTGCTCTCTATGGGCACAAACTATGGTTGCAGTCCCTGTGGCCTGAAGAGGATCAACATACGTTTTCATGTTAGAGTGTTGTAGAGTGGAGTGCCATAGAGTGGAGTGGTGTGTCGTAGAGTACAGTGGAGTAGAGTGGATTGGTGTGTCATACAGTAGAGTTTAGTGGAATTTCATAGAACAGAGTGGAGTAGAGTGTGCTAGACTGGAGTACAACTGAGTGGAGTACAGTGTAATAGACTGGAGTCCAGTGCATTGGCATAGTGAGGATTGGCATAGAGTAGAGTGTTGAAAAGTACTGTCTTTTAGAGTGCTGATGGCGTAGAGTGTCTTGACATACAGTGTTGTGATCTAGAGTTTCATGGATTAGAATGTTGTGGTGTAGTGCAGAGTAGCATTGAGTGGAGTATTGTAGAGTGAGGTGCAGTAGAATGAAGTGGCATAGAGTGAGTGGTGTAGACTGGAGAGGCATATAGTTGAGTGGCTTATATTGGAATGGCATTTTGTAGAATAGAGTGTAGTAACATAGAGTGGAGTTGCATGTCGTTGAGTACAGTGGAGTGGTGTGTTATCAAGTGATGTGTCATATAGGGGGTCATTCCAACCCTGGCGGTCGGTGTTAAAGCGGCGGCCAACCCGCCAACAGGCAGGCGGTAAAAAAAATGGAATTCTGATCCTGGCGGAAACCGCCAACAGAGACCGCCACTTTAACACTCCGACCGCCACCGCGGGACAAACAAACAGCGCAGCGGTCACCGCCAACAGACAGGCGGGAGACAATGTACCGCCCACCCTATCACAACCCACCAATCCGCCACCTTTTTACGGGGCGATAGCCCCGCCGATAAAAACACGGCGGAAACAGACATTACGAACGGAAAACGCTCACCTCTACACACTCCACGAGGAATCTGGACAGCATCGAACCCGAACTACACATCCTACCAGCTATTGTCTTCCTGCTCCTCTACCAGGAGCACGAACGCCGGCGCAGAAGACAACGGTGAGTACTGCACCTACGACACAAGGGAGGGGGGAGGCAAAAAATTACGGGGACACACATACGCCACACACCCACCCTCACCCTCACCCAAAACTACATACACATCAATGCAGAGGAACAACTCAGAGTGACACCCCCAACCCCCCCGGAAGAATGCAAAGACAAAAATAAATGAAATTTGAAGTATATTGTACGGCTAAGTAAAAGAATATATCAAACATCTATAACTATATATACATATGTAAATTGTCCAGTCCAAATTGGGTATCAGCCATTGTTCGTGGGCCAATGGGCCTAAACACATGGGCAAAGCCCACACAGGATACCCGGCTCCAATGGAGAGAACACTGCAGGGGCATCAGATAGCAAAACTACAGGCACCTCAGGGGGGAGGGAAGGGGGGGGCACCTCAGCCAGATGAGTCCACGACGCCAGATCCACTAGGGGCCTCCATGGCCACTGTTCAATCCTGGGGAGTGCAAAGCCACAGTCTCACAAGTCTCTACAGTGGGTGGATTGCCCACTGTGCCATCCTGGGGAGTGCAAAGCCACTGTCTCACAAGTCTCTACAGTGGGTGGATTGCCCACTGTTCAATCCTGGGGAGTGCAAAGCCACAGTCTCACAAGTGGATTACAGACTCCACTGGTTCTGGAGGAGGCATGGTGCCCAGAGTGCTTCGTGCAGCCCTGCCAGACACAGATGCGGGCCTGCCCCTTCTGCCAATGGGCCAGCGGTGCTTGAGACGGCGGTGCCCAGCGGAGCGGTGCTTGAGTTGAAGGGCCCAGCGGAGCGCTGCTTGAGATGAAGGGCCCAGCGGAGCGGTGCAGAGACGGCGGTGCCCAGCGGAGCGGTGCTTGAGTTGAAGGGCCCAGCGGAGCGGTGCTTGACTGAAGGGCCCAGCGGAGCGGTGCTTGAGTTGAAGGGCCCAGCAAAGCGGTGCTTGAGATGAAGGGCCCAGCGGAGCGGTGCTTGAGATGAAGGGCCCAACGGAGCGGTGCTTGAGATGAAGGGCCCAGTGGAGCGGTTCTTGAGATGGCGGTGCCCTGTTCAGCGGTTCTTGAGATGGCGGTGCCCTGTTCAGCGGTTCTTGAGATGGCGGTGCCCTGTTCAGCGGTTCTTGACTTGAAGGGCCCTGTTCAGCGGTTCTTGACTTGAAGGGCCCTGTTCAGCGGTTCTTGAGATGGCGGTGCCCTGTTCAGCGGTTCTTGAGATGGCGGTGCCCCGTTCAGCGGTTCTTGAGATGGCGGTGCCCTGTTCAGCGGTTCTTGAGATGGCGGTGCCCTGTTCAGCGGTTCTTTACTTGAAGGGCCCTGGTCAGCGGTTCTTGACTTGAAGGGCCCTGTTCAGCGGTTCTTCAGATGGCGGTGCCCTGTTCAGCGGTTCTTCAGATGGCGGTGCCCCGTTCAGCGGTTCTTGAGATGGCGGTGCCCTGTTCAGCGGTTCTTGAGATGGCGGTGCCCTGTTCAGCGGTTCTTGAGATGGTGGTGCCCTGTTCAGCAGTTCTTGAGATGGCAGTGCCCTGTTCCGCGGTGCTTGCCTTGGCAGGCCTTGCCATGTTCAGCGTTGCTTGAGTTGGTGCTCCTTCATTGCCCAGCTGGGCTGTGGCTGGCGGGGCCCTCCTGGGCAGCTGGGCTGTGGCTGGCGGGGCCCTCCTGGGCAGCTGGGCTGGGGCTGGCGGGGCCCTCCTGGGCAGCTGGGCTGTGGCTGGCGGGGCCCTCCTGGGCAGCTGGGCTGGGGCTGGCGGGGCCCTCCTGTGCAGCTGGGCTGTGGCTGGCGGGGCCCTCCTGGGCAGCTGGGCTGTGCCTGGTGGGGCCCTCCTGGGCAGCTGGGCTGGGGCTGGCGGGGCCCTCCTGTGCAGCTGGGCTGTGGCTGGCGGGGCCCTCCTGGGCAGCTGGGCTGGGCTGGCGGGGCACTCCTGGACTGCCGTACCGGGCCTCTGGGTGTCCTCCTGCACACCTCGAATGGGGCTGGTGGGGCCCTCCTGGGCAGCTCGCCTGCTGCAGGACTTGTCGGGCGTGCTGCCCTTGCCACCCTTCCCTGCTCGTCTGTGGCCCTTTCCTCCCTTTGCCGGTGTGCCAGGTGGCACCCCACTCCCTGACGGTGCCAGGGAAGTGCTCTTGGAGCCTGCTGTCTTTGGCCTCTCGCGCCGGGCACTGGCTTTCTTGGCTTTTTTTGCAGGGGGTGGGCTGGCCGTCTCTTTACTCCTAGGCGAAGTAGCTGGGCTTGAAGGTGGTGGACTCCAAAATCCTTGGACTACTGTTTTTGTAGGTCCAGGTTTTGTGGTGGCTGAGGTGCTGATTGGAGCCTTATGAGATGGAGGGGGTGGGTCAGTTGATGGAAAGAGGTCAAGGTTGGAAAGGAAAAGCAATTTAGTAAGACAGGGACGGGTAGTTGTAGTGGGTATGGGAGTGGAGGAAGAGGAGGTGGTTGTAGGAGGTGTCACTTTAGGTGTTTTGGGTGCAGGTGCAGGTACTGGAGGCTGTCGTGAGGTGGATGGCTGTTGGGTGGGTGGCTGCCTGCGTTTGTGTGGTTTGGAAGAGGGGGTGACAGACACACTGGGAGAGGACACAGGGGACGTGTAAATGGTAGTGGGGGTGGTGACTGCACGTGTGCGGAGTGTTCTCGTGGGTGTGCTGGTGATGGACGTAGTGGCTGAAGATGTTGTGCATGCAAGTGTGAGTGGAGACGTCACAGGGAGGGAGGAGGGAGACGAGGAGGAGGGGGACACAGAGGAGGCAGTAGCTGTTGGCATGTCTGCATGTGGATGTTGCTTGTGTGAATGCTTGTGTGATGTGTGGTGCTTATGTCTGGATGAGCTTCCCTTGGGTGTTGAGGTGTGTGAAGGCTGGTCTGATGGTGTGTCTGGGATAGGCAGAGGTACAGGGGAGTGGGACTGGGTTGAGGAAGTTGGAGGAGGGAGGCAGGAGACAGGGACAATGGCTGCCGTCAGTGCTGAGGCCAGAGCGTTGAACGATCGCTGATGGGCAGCCTGACCCGAATGAATGCCCTCCAGGTATGCATTACTCCGGTGCACCTCCCTTTCTATACCCTGGATGGCATTCAAAAGGGTAGACTGCCCAACAATAATGGTCCTCAGGAGGTCAATGACCTCCTCACTGAGGGCAGCAGGGGTAACTGGGGCAGGGCCTGAGGTGCCTGGGGCGAAGGAGATGCCCACCTTCCTGGGTGAGCGGGCACGGGGTGAAGGCTGAGGGGCTGCTGGGAGGGCGGAGCTGGTGCGCTGGGTGGCGGCTGTACCTGTTGTTGCGGTGGGCACGGATGTTGCCGCCACCACAAGGGAGCTCCCTTCCGAGGACGTGTGTGTGTCGCTGGTGTCACCACGTGTCCCCGCTGTGGAGCTCCCCTCGCCCTCCGTCTCACTGGTGAAATCAGAGTCAGTTGCATGGCCCTCCATGGCCATGTGAGATGCAGCTCCCTTGTGCTCCGATGCCGCTTCGCCTCCGCCTGATGATGCTAATGCACACATGAACAGGAAGACCACAAAAAAAGGGGGGGGGTGGAGAAACAAAGACATGTTGAGTGCATGCATTGGCGACAGCATTGGCGGAGAGGACAGACACAGAAGCCCCCTGCACTACGCTGCGCACTTGGGGTACACTACTCAATCCGTGGGACATGGCCTACAAGCCTATGGACGACAACTCCACACATAGATGACACGGGGCCATGATTAGCTGTACTAGGCAACCTACAGAGGTGGGGGACAGGGCCATGCCTAACGGAGGGGCCTAGCCTACAGAAAACGCCCTGGCCTAGGGATACCCACAGCCCTCCTCCCCCACCCAGACACCTCCAATGTGCCCAAAATCAGCAGAATGTGCTTGTACTCACCCCCTTGTGTCTGCTGTGATGTCCTCACGCGCCCATCCAAATCGGGGTAGGCCACCGCCAGGATCCGGGACATCAGGGGGGTCAAAGAACGACTGGCACCCCTCCTACGTTGGGAGGCCATCCCCAGCAGAGCCTCTGCGGTCTTCCTGCTCCCGCGGCGGATGTCCTCCCACCTCTTCCGGCAGTGGGTGCCCCGTCTGTTGTGGACCCCCAGGGTCCGGACGTCCTTGGCGATGGCACGCCAAATGTCGATTTTCTGATGGGCGCTGACCTATGTGACATGTGCAGGGGGAGAAAAAAAACAAACATCACCTTCTGCATGCTCGATGCGAGTGTCCCCCCATCCCCACCCTTGCCATGTGGCACATGCTCTCATCTTTCGTTTGATGCATGCCTCATTCGCTCCCCTCCCCACCATCTTTCATTCACCCCACTCAACCCAGGCATTGGCCACAAAGCATGGTCCCAGTGTACTTACCTGTTGGTCTGGAGGACCGTAGAGTAGCGCATACTGGGGCAGGACCCCATCCACGAGTTTCTCCAATTCTTCAGAAGTGAAGGCAGGGGCCCTTTCCCCAGTCGCAGCAGCCATTGTCTCTTCCAGACCATTCTCACAGCAGCACTTGCAGTATAGGTCCTCTCCTGTGGATGATCAGGTATCGAGTGAATAAGCAGATAGAAAATGGCAGTCACGCCCGCGGCGGTGCGTACTGCGGCGGTGCGTACCGCGACCGCCGGCGCACACCGTCATTGGCTCCTGAAACCCATAGGGTTCAATGTTAACCAATGAGGCTTTGCGCCGCGGTCTTCGACCGCCTACCGCCACGGTGTGCACGCCAGCGCATTGACCTCACATCCCACTGTCGCACTTCACAGGTCAGGCAGCCGCCATTTCAAGGGCCCCCATATCTAAATTTCTACTGCGTCACACATATCTAGGCCTTGCATCAACACTCATACAAGCCATTCAATGCATTGAGAATCGTGTACTGTGCAAGCTATGGGAACGTACCTGTGGGTTGATTGACTCTGTGCTCCATGTTGTCCTTCCTAGGCACCGTCCGCTGGGACTTGCGAGGAGATGGAGGAATCTTCCCGTGTACAGACCGCTGGTGGACCTGTTGACAATGGAAGAAAGACATGTCATACTGACATACAGGCTTGACAGAGCCACTATACAGGAACGGTGTGCCCAGCTGGAGCCAGACCTGATGTCACCCATCCGGCAACCCACAGGGATCCCCCCTCTAGTGCAGGTGCTGTCAGTACTCCATTTTTTGGCAAGTGGGTCATTTCAAACAACAGTGGCCATTTCATCAGGGATGTCTCAGCCTATGTTTTCCAAGGTGTTGTCCAGAGTGTTGTCTGCCCTGCACATGCGGAGCTACATTGTTTTCCCTGAGGTGGGCGATTTGGCTACAGTGAAGGGTGATTTCTATGCGCTTGGACATATTCCCAACATCATTGGTGCAATTGATGGGACACATGTTGCTTTTGTCCCCCCCAGCACGAGTGAACAGGTGTACAGGAACAGAAAAAGTTATCATTCCATGAATGTCCAGGTGGTCTGTTTGGCTGACCCGTACATCTCCCATGTAAATGCCAAGTTCCCTGGGTCAGTGCATGACGCGTACATCATGCGAAATAGCAGCATCCCTTACGTGATGGAACTACTTCAGAGACACCGTGTGTGGCTAATTGGTGACTCTGGTTACCCCAACCTGTCCTGGCTACTGACCCCAGTGAGGAACCCAGGGACAAGGGCAGAGGAATGGTACAATGAGGCCCATGGGCGTACTAGGAGGGTGATCGAGCGGACCTTCGGCCTCCTGAAGGCCAGGTTTAGGTGCCTCCATATGACAGGTGGATCCCTAATGTACTCACCAAAGAAGGTGTGCCACATCATCGTGGCCTGCTGTATGCTTCACAACCTGGCTTTGCGACGCCAGGTGCCTTTCCTGCAGGAGGATGGTCCAGATGGTGGTGTTGTGGCAGCTGTGGAGCCTGCGGAGAGTGAAGAGGAGGAAGACGAAGAGGACGACACAGACAACAGGGACACAGTAATACAGCAGTATTTTCAATGACATACAGGTAAGAATCAACACCGGCATTTTACATTTACTTAAAGTCTCCTGCCTCTCTACTTTCTGAGTTTCCCCCCAGTGTATGTTGACTGAGTTGTGACTTTCCCTTCCAATTTCAGAGATGTGGGCCCCACTCTGTGACCTCTGCTTTGTTTCCCCATGGACTACAGCTGTGTGACAGTGGTATGTTGTCATCACAATGTAACTGGACATTTTGGCACGGTTCTGTGTAATACATTTAATCAAAAATACAGGCAGACTCCAGATTATTTTTGTGCAATATGTGTGTTTATTAAAGTGTTCAATTTTGGGAAATGGTTGCAATTCGGTGATGGGTGATGGTGGAGGAATGTCCATGGCAGAGTCCAGATTTTCAGTCTCACAGGTGCATTGTCCATATGCCTGTGGAAGGTGGAGCAGGGGCAGTTTAAGGTTGGACAGGGTGTCAGTGTGGGACAGTGGGATGACAATCAGGGGGTATCCTTTCCTGGCGGGGGTCTTGGCATCCTACTCTGTCTTCTTCCTAGATCTCAGGCCCCGCTTGCGGGGTGGTTCTCCTTCTGCAGGGGGTGGGGTTCTGGTGGCCTGTTGTTCTTGTGTCGGGGCCTCCTGTCCACTAGCGCCGGCGGAGGTGGTAGCCTGTTCTTGGTCCATGCTAGTGACAGGGGCCCTTTGTGGTGCCACATGGTCCCGCAATGTGCTGACAATCTGATTGAGAGCCACAACGATGGTGCCCATTGCGGAACTAGTTCTTCCCTGAACCCCATAAACTGTTCCTCCTGCAGTACCTGGATCTCCTGGAACCTGGCCAGGACCGTCGCCATCGTCTCCTGGGAGTGGTGGTATGCTCCCATGATGGAGTAGAGGGCCTCGTGGAGAGTGGGTTCCATGGGCCTGTCCCCCCCCTGTCGCACAGCAGCCCTCCCAGTTCCCCTGTTTCCCTGGGCCTCTGTCCCCTGGACCGTGTGCCCACCACCACTGCCCCCAGGTCCCTGTTGTTGTTGGGGTGGTGGGTTAACCTGGGTGCCCTGTAGTGGTGGACACACTGCTGCTTGACGTGTCCTGGAGACAGAGGCATGGGCCCGCTGGGTGGGTGCTGTGCTGGTGTTCCCAGAGGGGGGTAGGTCTGCTGTGGCCTGTGGCTGTCTGAGGGGAACCGACTGTCCCGAGGTCCCCGATGGGCCGGGCTGGTCATCTGGGTCCAGGGGGACAGAGCTGCTGTCATCACTGTGGGCCTCTTCTGGGGGTGGAATGGACATTTCTGGACCCTCCTGGGCGGTGTTGTGGCGTTCGGGTCCTCCAGGGGTATAAGAGTATGGTTATTGCTTCTGTGTGTGCCATAGCGTGCAATGGGTGGGTGCCCGTGTACCCCAGTGCTGGCATTCCCATGTGGGGGCTGTTGTGCCGGTGGTTTGGGGGGGGATGGGCATGTGCAGTGGGCATGCTTAGGTGATGGGTGTCCATGGTTTGTGGTCGCATGCAGGGCTTGGTGTTGGGATGGGTGGGTTGTGATGGTGAGACATTACCAAGGAGGATGTGTGATGGGGGTGGGGGTATGATTTGGCATGCCGGTGGGTGGGGGGGGGTGAGGTATTTGAGATTAGACTTACCAGAGTCCATTCCTCCGCCTACTCCTGCGAGGCCCTCAGGATGCAGGATCGCCAAGACCTGTTCCTCCCATGTTGTAAATTCTGGGGGTTGATGTGGGGGTCCGCCGCCAGTCTTCTGCACCGCGATGTTGTGTCTGGATACCATGGAACGCACCTTCCCCCGTAGGTCGTTCCATCGCTTCCTGATGTCGTCCCGATTTCGTGGATGCTGACCCACAGCATTGACCCTGTCCACTATTCTTTGCCATAGCTCCATCTTCCTGGCAATGGTGGTGTTCTGCACCTGTGTCCCGAAGAGCTGGGGCTCTACCCGAACTATTTCCTCCACCATGACCCCGAGTTCAGCGTCTGAAAACCTGGGGTGTCTTTGGGGTGCCATGGGGTGGTGTGGATGAGGTGTGGGGTGGCGTTTGTGGTGATGAGTATGGTGAGTGTGGTGGTGTGTGGTGTTTTGTGCGTGGATGTTGTGTGAGTGATGGTGTTATGTGCCTGTGAATGCTCTGTACTAGCTGGTGGTGTCTCTCTCTGGCCTTAGTCAATAAATGGTGGTCGTAGTGGTTTGTGGGTGATGTGGGTGTGTGTTTTATATTGTGTTGGGTGTGTGGGAGTGGTGTTTGTATGTGTATCAGGTGTGTGTGTTTCAAAATGACCAATGTGGCAGTGATTTGGAGCTGTGTGTGTATTTTGACTGCGGCGGTGTGTACCGCCAATGGAATTCCGCGGTTGAAAGACCGCCGCGTGGATTCGTGGGTCGGAATGGAATGGGTGTATTTCTGTTGGCGTGACGGTGGAGGTTTGGTCATCGCCAGTTTTTCGCTGGCCGTTGGTGTGGCGGACTTTTGTGGATGTCGGGTTTTTGGCGGCTTGCCTGTTGCGGGTCAGAATGACCGTGGCGGTTTCCCGCGGCCGCGGCGGTGTTATGGCGGTCTTCTGACCGGCAGTAAGCGCCTTTTACCGCCGAGGTCAGAATGACCCCCATAGTGTCTTAGAGGGAGAGTGAAGTGGTGTAGAGTGGAGTGGCATGTCTTAGAGTGGAGTGGTATGTCAAATAGTTGAGTGGCATATCGTAGAATGAAGTGGAATGAAGCATTGTATAGTGGAGCGGTGTTAATTGGAGGGCGCATGGCATGAAATGCAGTGGCATGTCGTAGAAGAACGTATTGTCATGCAGTATTGTATAGTGGAGTAGTAAATTGGCTTAGAGTGGCATGCCATAGAGTGGAGTGGCGTGTCGTACAGTGGAGTGGCATGTCATAGTGTGGTGTGTCTCAGAGCATCATACAGTGGAGTTGAGCGGCGTAAATTGGAGGGCCATTGAGTGGAGTAGAAGGTTGTAGAGTGGAGTGGTGTAGATTGGAGTGACATGTCATAGACTAGAGTGGAGTAGTGCAGAGTTGAGTCGTGTGTCAGAGAGTGGCATGTCGTACAGTGTCTTAGAGTGGAGAGGCATGGACTGGAGTGGCGTAGAGTGTAGTAGCATGTCCTACAGTGGAGGAGTAGCATGTCATACTGTGAAGTGTCATGGCATAGAGAGGACTGGTGAGTCAAAGAGTGGCATGGAGTGTTACAGGGTGGAGTGTCGTAGAGTGGCATGGCGTGTCATAGAGTGGGGCCAGTGTTGTAAAGTGAAGTGAAAAGTCATAGAGTGGAGTGGCATCTCATACAGTGTCGTAAAGTGGAGTAGAGTGTAGAGGAGTGGAGCGGAGAGGCATAGAGTGGAGTAGAGTAATGTAGTGTGGAGTGGTGTGTCATAGAGTAGGATGGAGAGGCGTGTCATGGATTAGCACGTCATACAGGGGGTCATTCTAATCCTGGCGGTCCGCGACCGCCAGGGCTAAAATGACGGAAGCACCGCCAACAGGCTGGCGGTGCTTCCCTGCCCATTCTGACTGCGGCGGTAAAGCCGCGGTCAGAAAAGGGGATCCGGCGGTTTCCTGTCTGGGCTGAATCTCCATGGCGGCGCTGCAAGCAGCGCCGCCATGGAGATTCCGACCCCCTTCCCGCCATCCTGTTCCTGGTGGTTTTTACCGCCAGGAACAGGATGGCCGGAACGGGTGTCGTGGGGCCCCTGGGGGCCCCTGCACTGCCCATGCCACTGGCATGGGCAGTGCAGGGGCCCCCTAACAGGGCCCCAGCATGATTTTCACTGTCTGCTTAGCAGACACTGAAAATCGTGACGGGTGCAACTGCACCCGTCGCACCCCTGCAACACCGCCGGCTCCATTCGGAGCCGGCTTCTGGGTTGCAGGGCCTTTCCCGCTGGGCCGGCGGGCGCTCCCTTGGCGGGCGCCCGCCGGCCCAGCGGGAAAGCCAGAATGGCCTCCGCGGTCTTTTGACCGCGGAGCGGCCAAGTGGCGGTTTCCGCTTGGCGGGCGGCGCCCGCCGCCCGCCAATGTAGGAATGACCCCCACAGTGTCTTAGGATGGAGGGGCGTAGAGTGGAGTGGAGTGGCGGAGAGTAGAGTGGTGCGTCGTAGAATGGAGTGGCATGTAATTGAGTGGCATGTCATAGATTAGAGTGGGGTGCCCTGTCGTAGAGTGTCTTTTGCCAAACATAATTTGTTTTAGATTTCATTATGAAATGCTGTACTTTGTAGATAATTTCATGAAAGTACAACAGTACATTGTAAACTTTTTCAAATAATTTTCCCTACCTTTCCAGACTTTCCTCAAGTGTCTCATTTCTTGCTATGCATTACACTTTATTTTATGTAAAAACACAGATAAAATAGAAAGTGTGGTCCAGGCAATGTGGCTGCCTTTTCTCTTTGCAAAGGCTTTGATTAACCAATTATATTGTGCTTCATCTTTGCCATGTACAGTGGTAGATCAAGAAGGTATTGCAGTCTACCGCAGCCCAATATATCACTGAGATTTTGCCCCTTATTACTTTAAAACTATTTATCCAATTTAGATCAAATCACAAAGAGGACCCTTTCCACACTATAATCTACATTCCTGCTAAATTTCATGCAAGTCTCTTGAGCCATTTTGGCGCTATATCTGTGTAAAAAAGTCTATAAAAATACTTAATGTGGAAAAATGTGTTTTGAGACACCCCTTTTCTCTTTGCACCCCACCCCATTAACTAATCACCAAGGGATAGGCCATCAAAGCAGTCATAGAGATTCATCAAATGGTGACAAAGTTACTAGCAAGCAAAAATCAGTTGCATTCCTTTATTTGCAAATCCCAACTATAACTAAATTGTGGCTATATTGCAAGGAATGCAGCTGTGAAGTTAAGAACTATGGGGGTTATTACAACTTTGGAGGAGGTGTTAATCCGTCCCAAAAGTGACAGTAAAGTGACGGATATACCACCAGCCGTATTACGAGTCCATTATATCCTATGGAACTCGTAATACGGCTGGTGGTATATCCGTCACTTTACCGTCACTTTTGGGACGGATTAACACCTCCTCCAAAGTTGTAATAACCCCCTATATATCTATACTTACTAATATAACTTCGCAATATTCTGGATATCAATACTTTTTGTTCCAATATATTTGCATGTTAATGTTTTTGTACTGAATTTTGTACCATGT
The DNA here is from genome assembly GCF_031143425.1 of Pleurodeles waltl. NCBI lineage: Eukaryota > Metazoa > Chordata > Amphibia > Caudata > Salamandridae > Pleurodeles > Pleurodeles waltl. The sequence goes on along the minus strand of NC_090448.1, from coordinate 566,489,685 downwards.
GACCCTTGCACTGCAATACAAATTAAATACTGGGAAAAGAATAGAAATGCATTGGGTAGGGGGGGAGATAACTGCCCTCCTTACCAACCAAATAAAAAGGCACGGATAAAAGAGGGGTACAGTAGGGTACAGCATTGCTAGCTTTGCTGTTGATTCAATGCAGCCTTGTTCTGCTTTATCTCCAGCCTGTTACTGCATCCTTATAATATTGAATGCAATAAAACCGGCTTTTGCAAGAATCACCCATAAAGTCATGAGCAGGCTGCAGTAACACAGGTAGTTAAGATGTCACTGTGAAGTCAGCAGTCGTGGGCTAATTCCAGATCCACATCTATCAATGGGTTGAATTATTGCATCAAATTACAAACAATTAAATTTGGAAAAAACGTGAAATTATACATTTTTGAAATAACTGACCTAACATAGGTGGTCCGTGGGTGTAAAATGATCTGTTAGACTGTTGGGAGTTCCTCTTAGGGCTTATATTGGGAACCTTTATTTTAGCTTCAGGCCTGTAGATTGTGCCCTTTTGCCTACCTACACATTCTATGGCCCTCATTCTGACCCTGGCGGTTTGTAACCGCCAGGGCAGAGGGCAGAGGAAGCACCGCCAACAGGCTGGCGGTGCTTCCGGGGCAATTCTGACCGCGGCGGTAAAGCCGCGGTCAGAAAAGGGGAACCGGCGTTTTCCCGCCGGTTTTCCCCTGCCCCAGGCAATCCTCCATGGCGGCGCTGCATGCAGCGCCGTCATGGGGATTCCGACCCCCTTCCCGCCAGCCTGTTCCTGGCGGTTTACACCGCCAGGAAGAGGCTCGCGGGAACGGGTGTCGTGGGGCCCCTGGGGGCCCCTGCAGTGCCCATGTCACTGGCATGGGCACGGCAGGGGCCCCCTAACAGGGCCCCATTAAGATTTTCAGTGTCTGCAAAGCACTGCACCCGTCGCACCCCAGCAAATCCGCCGGCTCCGTTCGGAGCCGGCTTCATCTTTGCTGGGGCTTTCCCGTTGGGCCGGCGGGCGATCTGCTTGAGATTGAAAGTTGTGATCACCGCCGCGGTCATTTGACCGCGGTGCGGTGTTTGGGCGGTTTCCGCCCGGCGGGCAGCGCCGGGGTCGAAATGACTCCCTATGTGTTTATTCATTTTATTATATTTTAGCACAGCTTGCTTTTCAGCATGGTTGTTTTTATATTCTAATCAGTGCCTTTCTGCGACTTTTCATTCTGTGCTCTGCTTAAGGCTGTCATCACTGGGGTCCTGCAGGGGTGTAAAGGCATGATTATTGCATCTGTGTGTGCCATGGTGTGCAATGGGTGGGTGACCCTGTACCCCAGTGCTTACATTCTTGTGTAGGGCCTAGTGTGATAATTGTTTAGGGGTCTGTGTGGGTATCTGTAGTGGACATGCATTGGTGATGGGTGTCCATGCTTTGTTGTTGCATGCAAGGCTTGGTGTTCGGATATGTGGTTTGTGATAGTGGGACATATGTGAGGAGTTGGAATAATGGGGGTGAGGACGAGGGTGGGGGTATGTGATAGCATGCAGGTAGGGTGGGGGATGAAGTATTAAAGATTTGACTTACCAGAGTCCATTCCTCCAGCTACTCCTGCGAGGCCCTCAAGATGCAGTATAGCCAAGACCTGCTCCTCCTATGTTGTTAGTTATGGGGGAGGAGGTGGGGGTCCGCCGCCAGTCCTCTGAACCGCAATGTGGTGTTTTGAGACCACGGAATGCACCTTCCCCCGTACGTCATTCCACCTCTTCCTGATGTCATCCCGTGTTCTTGGGTGCTGTCCCACTGCGTTGACCCTGTCCATGATTCTGCGCCATAACTCCATCTTCCTAGCTATGGAGGTGTGCTGCACCTGTGATCCGAATAGCTGTGGCTCTACCCGGATGATTATCTCCACCATGACCCTGAGCTCCTCCTCAGAGAACCTGGGGTTTCTTTGCGGTGCCATGGGGTGGTGTGGGTGATGTGTGAGGTGGTGTGTGTTGTGATGTGTGGGGTGATGTTTAGGGGTGTGTGGTGTTTTGTGCGTGGATGTGTATGTGTGATGGTGAGGTGTGCCTCTGTATGCTGGTGTGGTCTTTGTTTTGCTGTCTCTCTGCTTCTTCCAAATGTTTCGTTGTAAGGTTTTATGGGTAATGTGGGTGGGTGTTTTATATTGTATTGGGTGTGTGGGAGTGGTGTGTGTATGTGTATTAGGTGTGTGTATTTTAAATTGTCCAATGTGGTAGTGTTTTGTAAAAGTGTATATTTTGAGCGCAGTGGTGTGTACCACCAATGGAATACCGTGGTTGAAATACCACTGCGTGGATTCGTGGGTTGTGATAGTGTGGGCGTATTCCTGTTGGTGTGACGGTGGAGGTTTTGTTATCGCCAGTTTATCACTGACCTTTGGTGTGGCGGACTTGTGTGGGTGTCTGAATTTTGGTGGATTCTGAGCTGTGGGTTGTAATGGCTGTGGCGGGATTCCGCAGCCGCGGCGGTGTGTTGGCGGTCTTCTGCACGACGGTAAGCGGGATTTACCGCCAATGTTGTAATGATGGCCGTAATCATGTCAGGCCTGTACTCAAAACGTGTTGGATGGTTCCCTCAGTAGATAACTGTGCCACTTGGGGTGCAGTATTTGCTGCAACATACACTACTGCAAATGGTACACCAACACTTGCGAATCTTCCCGAAGTGTTAAAACAAATTCAAGATGAATGCAGGGCTGTCCCTGCCCTGGACTCGGGGATGCAAATTATGGGTAATTTTGCCACTGTGTCCTCATTTATATTAAGTAATCTTAAGGGGGAAGCAGTAGCACTGGCAGTACGCCAGCGGCTCTGGGATGTTTCTCACCAGGAACAGGGATGCAAGCTGCCTAAGATTGTCATTGAGATGTACTAGTATAGGTGGGGATAGTCTGGGAGCCAGACAAGGAAAACCACATTTACAAGGCAAATCCAGTAAGAATGATACCAAACAAGCACACGTGTTCTACAAAATGGGCGGATAAACAGAAAAATAATAAAGATAAACAAAAGCAAAGAGGAGAATCTCTGCGTTCAGAGACCTGAGAAAAACGTTACAACCTTAGAAGTAGGGAATCTTTAAAAATTCCTGACAGATACCAATACTAACACACACCGATCCAGTTCCTTTCAGGACTCACCTGACAATTGCAGTGACAGAGCAGGGTGATCAGACACCGAAATGAGTATGTGAAACCGAGAAAGGAGTCACAACGCTCATCAGAGGTTTTGGTTAAAAAGAAAGAGAAGCGTCCACAACAAAAAGCCCAATTCAAAAAGAAAAGGTTGCAGCAATTTCAGCTAAACATGCTACACATAATAAGAACATTGCTGAAGAACAGGCCATGGGCCGTAACTCTACTAGACAGGGCAGCAGAAGCCATGATAGTTCGCCAGACTCTTCTAGAACTTCTGGATGTGATGCCAACTAACGACTTCCTTAAAGTTGAAACTGTGGACAAGCATGCCTCCCCACCCGATAGAGTTTACAAACTAAGAATTCAATTTGAAGGGGACATTAAGTGCACCACCAAAGAGATCTTCTGAGGAAGATTAACATTAAGTTACGACATACTATTGGTAGAAAAAGATTGACCCCCTGAATTTCTCCATACGCTCCCAAACAGGAAGATGTCATTTTGCCTTGTTTCTTTGTCCTTGTTCCAAATACAGTGAAAGAAGCTTACACTGCATATTGGGCAATGACGCAAGTGGGATACGGATTCTCCTTACCATCTTATACCAATAAGGTCCACTCAACAAATACAACCACAATACTCCATTAAACATGAGGTGAAACGCAATTGAACCCTGTGTATCTCCTATAAATAACCCTTTGTTTCCCGTAGTTAAGTTGGACCATTCATACAGAATAGGCTTGGATGACAGACACTTAAACACTCACACATGCACATTTTCATTTCAAAATTCACATAGCACAGCACTTATCAATAACATAGGGCACAAAATATACAAAACAACCTTGGATATTTCTAATGGTTTTTCTGCCAAAATCTAGGCCCTAAACACTGGGAGTTGAGTGCCTTCTCAGCGCTCAGCTCTAGAAGAAGATTTTGTAGAGTCCCTCAAGGGTATAAGAACAGTCCTGGATTGTCCTCAGCTCATGTAACATCAATATTGCATGATATTGATTCTGAGGCGCTGTCCTATATCGATGACATATATCTGGTAGACGATGATTTCAACACATATTTAGCCAGGGAGGATCACATCGTTTTGGGATTTGCTGCATATGGCTACAAATGAAATTTTAAGAAAACTAAAATTGCCTTTCTAAGTGTCCTGTTCTTAGGATACGAACTATCAAGTAAGGGAAAGAGCCTGGCACCGCAAAGTGTATGCAAATACCATTAAGAAACTACAGTCATTGCTGGGTTTCTTCAACTTTGGCACAAACTAAATTCTTGAATATGCACAATGCATAAAACCTTTTTATTATTTGATTCACCCCGATTTCTCAAACAAATATTGGACACCCGAACACAAACAAATTCTTAGAGCATTGCAGTTAGACATGGTTGAAGCAAAACACTTGCACACACAGGACAACAAAACAAATTTGGTAATACAAGTCATTCCTGGTGCCATTGGGTTCACTTTTGTCACATTCAATGAAGGTGGCACTGTTCCCATAGCATACAAATCTAATTTGTACTCCAACACTGAACAGCGCTTTGCACACACACACAAAAATACTGACTACTGTCTAAATGGCTGTCATAAAGGAGCAAACACTAGCCCAAGGAAAACACATTGTCGTTACCCCAATACCAGCACTCAAGATTGTCACTGAACCAAGCAATCCAAATGCTAAAGCATTACATCCAGGCTGGATTCAATAGGCTACCTTTCTGACTGCCACTGATGTTTGTTTTTGATCCAAAACTCCAGACCCAAGAATGTCTACAATATGTACTTGAATGCCTCAATTACACCAACATTTTGCCTCTTAAACAATATTGAATCATCATTTACACTGATGGTTCAGCTCATCCAGCTATAGGTACCAAACACCAATACTCAATGGCTAGCGCAGCTGTTTGTGGGGTAAGGAGGGAGGGTCAATTCCAGCCTCAGCAAACCTACACACAGACCCTAGGAGACTGCACAGCACAACCTGCAGAGCTTAAGGCTCTAATCTTGACACTGGAACACACAGATCGTGAACATTCTACTTTGGTTGCATGCGATTCATACTATTGTTTCCAGTCCTTCAATGAATACTTGCACTACTGGCACCTTAATGGGTTAAGAGACACCAAAGAAAACATTGTAAAACACAAATTCTTGTGGGGGTAGGTAGCAGATCACAAAGACAAGCTGCCACAGGCTCATGTATTGCATACATTGAGTCACCAGTGTGTTGTAAGAAACACTTTGGCTGATGAAGCAGCCAAATCTACAGTAGCTGCAGCTTTTCTTATTGCAGTTACTCGTTCTCACACAAGGCTGGATGATAAGACATTGGCTGCCATGAAAACATCGGCTGATGGCAAGCCCTTACCAAAAGCATATCCTGCAAAATATTCCTACCACTTAAGTGCCCAAAATATTGCATTTGCAACAATACTAGTGAATGAGTGATCCCCAAATAAGACCACAGATCAGATCTTATCGATGCTGCACATCAAGGGGTTGTTTCTACCTATGCTAGTCTGGTGGCTACCATTTCCCTATTATAAAAACTCTATGGTGGCCTGGTCTATACAACATACCAAGCAGTATGTCCTTAGTTGCAACATTTGCCAACAAATTAAAGGATCCACCATCAAACGCCCACTTCAGACACCCCTCTTGGTTTCCAATAAACCATTGCAATGTGTGTATCTGGACCATTGCAGTCCCTTACAACTAGCTGGTGCATACAAAATATTCTTGTCTTGCTGATGCTTGAACTGCTATTAAAGGTTTGCAAGTCTTTATCAGGACATATGCAGTTGCAGCATTCCGTTCAGGCCACGGCCCTGCTTTTGCCTCCAGGGCATTCAGGGACACCATGGCAATATTGGGTGCTGAATTGCTTTTCTCGTCTCCTTATCATCCCAGGGAAATTTGATTGTGGAGCGAAAAAACTGAGACTTAAAGCAATCCTTCACAGCTAGAGTATTAGTTCAGGTCGTAGTTGGCTATGTCACCTGTGTAAAGTCCAGAGAGCGCTAAATAATCTGCCTAGAAGATCTTTGGGAGGACGTACCCCCTATGAAGTCCTTTTTGGGATACCTATGTATGTCCCAGATCCTGATGGTCCTGGAGCGATGGTGGCAGACACATCTTTTGACATAAATGAACCTGTCACTGTCTAGCAGGATTTACAACGGTTCCGTGATGAAAATTGATCTACACATGCCACCACATTGGGAATGAGGGATTTTGCTACCAACCACAGGCTGGATTCCTAAAGTTGGGGATCTATTTTGTGAAAAGATACCTGTGAAGAAGTAGTTTGGCCCATCCTACAGAGTACCAGTTCCAGTCCTGGGAATACACAGTACCAGAACTGTCATTCTATTACCGCTGCCTGGTTCTAAAAAACTCTACTTTCTTGTTGACTACGTCAAATTGCACCATGTGGCTAAAGCTGCACAGTAGACCACGAGGACTCCTGATTAGTTCCCATACCCTTTTCACTGCCATCCAAACAGTTACCTCTTCAAGCACTTAACATTGCTGAAATTATTCCCCGAGCATGGGGAGGGCGGAGAATGAACTTTTGTTGATTCAACTGTTTCCCAATTAGTTCTATTGTGCCTTTATTTTTCCCAAGTTACTGCATTACATGTGAGGTCTCAAAAGATCACCTTTGTCAGCAGTCTGTTTCAATGTCTATTTAGCCCCTTATTTAACATCAAAAAGAACTTACAACAAGGCTTGCATTCAAAGGTGGATGGCAGGTTTGTGTACATTATACTGAACCTCAGAGGAACACTCTGAGAAAGAAGATGTTGAAAGGTGGCTGCAAAACGGTTGTCTACAGATCAATGCCAAAACGGAGCTTGTCTTGTAGAGGGGGAAATCTGACCAAGTTCATCTATTCCCCTATTCCAGAGTGCCTTGGTCAGTTCCTTGCAATGGATGGAAAAAGAAAAAATCAGGCTTTCCAACTAGATCACAATAAATCTTTGAATTTCCAATAGGCTCAACTATTACTGTCTGTTTTAATCAATTCAAAGTGTTAAGATTTATCATGTAACAAATATCACCAATGCAAAGAGCCATGGTAGTTGGGTCTGCAGTTAATTGAAGGCTCAGCAAAAGCAAATGCAGAGCACCTTTATCAAATTAATTGATTACAGAGAGAACAGAATACAACTGTCTTTTCATTATTACAGGGTAACATGATAGAGATTGCTGGTTTGTAAACTAGTTCTTTGGTTGCAAGGAACAGTCAGAAATAGGTTTCATTTGGGTTGTATTATGTAAAAATTTGCCAAGAAGATAACCTCTAAATACCTTAAAAATAAGATTACAATGTATCTGCTTGACAGGAACCAAGAAAGTTCAAACCAAATCCTTGTGGAATACCTCAGATAAACTCAAGAGGCAACTAGGGTGTGTTTTGTCAGCGCATTGGTCCATCTTTCGTAACTCTTTTCCAGAGGTTTTAAGAGAGTAGGCATTTTTGACTAACTTTAAGAAAAGCCTTAAGCCATACGAGCCCTTCTGAATGGTACACTAAACAAAGGAGAGAGTCCAGACCCCTGGAACCAAACCAGGAAGAGTGTTCCTTTGAATATTTGGTTTGGTAGGCCCTGGCATTGATGTCAGTGAAGGGTGGAGCTGAGGCCCCACAGCACGTGTGGCAAGTGACTCCTGGTTGATGCCATTTTGAGCTATTCCAGAAGACTGTGCAGGGAAGTGGGGACAGGGGTGGAGAGATGCTGTGGCGTGTCAGGGTATGCCAGAGGTGCATCCTTGATGGAGACTCCCACTCCACTTTAAATGTCCTGCACAGGAGAGAAAGCTCTCTCTTGGGCGCACTTTTCTGTTGGACACTGGAACTGGAGGCAGCTGCCATGGGCAATTCGAAGGAGGAACCCCTTGATTGTGGCAAGGGTGTGGGGGAAGCTGCAGGAGTCATACAGCACTCCTCCTAAAGATTTCGATGGTCTACACCCTAAGTTGGGTGGGACTCTAAAATGATAACCCTCCATTGGTTTTTAAGGACTTCTAAATGTTCCCCAGGTTGGAGCTTTTGCAGTACAGCTGGGAGGGCTGTGCTCTCTATGGGCACAAACTATGTTTGCAGTCACTGTGGCCTGAAGAGAATCAACATATGTTTTCATGTTAGAGTGAGGTAGAGTGGAGTGCCATAGAGTGGAGTGGTGTGTCGTAGAGTACAGTGGAGTAGAGTGGATTGGTGTGTCATACAGTAGAGTGTAGTGGAATGTCATTGAACAGAGTGGAGTAGAGTGTGCTACACTGGAGTACAACTGAGTGGAGTACAGTGTGGTATACTGGAGTCCAGTGCATTGGCATAGTGAGGATTGGCATAGAGTGGAGTGTTGAAAAGTATTGTATTTTAGAGTGCTGATGGCGTAGCGTGTCTTGACATACAGTGTTGTGATCTAGAGTTTCATGGCATAGAATGTTGTGGTGTGGAGCAGAGTAGCATGGAGTGGAGTATTGTAGAGTGAGGTGCAGTAGAGTGTAGTGGCATAGAGTGTAGTGGCATTTAGTGGAGTTGCGTGTCACTGAGTAGAGTGGAGTGCCGTACAGTAAAGTGGCATGTGATGGAGTACAATCGAGTGGCATGTCATAGAGGGGTGTGTTGTAGCGTGTCTCAAAGTGGTGGGGAATAGAGCAGAGAAGCATTACATAGAGTGCCGTACTATGTCATAGAGTGAAGTGGTATGTCATAGAGTGAACAGTCATCAAGTATATTGTCATAGAGTGGCATAGAGTGGAGTAGAGTGTTGTAAAGTAGAGCAGCATAGAGGGAAGTAGAGTTGAGTAGAGAGTTGAAGGGCGGAATTTCATTGAGTCAAGATTGTAACATAGAGTGCAGGAGAATGTCAGAGTAAAGTGTCATGGAGTGGCGTGTCGTAGAGTAGAATGTGGTAGAATAGTAGTGTGTCATAGAATAGAGTAAAGTGGAGTGGCATAATGTTATTGAGTGGAGTGGTGATGAGTGAGGTAGAGTGTTATAGAGTGTGGTAGAGTGGAGTGGCATAGAGTATTGTAGTGTGAAATAGCATAGAGTGGCATAAAGTGGAGTATTCTATAGTGGAGTAGTGGAGTAGGGTGTAGTAGGATGGGGCAAACTAGTACAACCAAAACAGAAGAAACGTGGGTGTACTATTATGGTATATGATTCAGTCTAAAAAAAGCAACAGATTCACAATATTGAGCATGTAGAATAAGACTGAAAATGTGTTGAGCACCATATGTATGGAGTAACTGCAGTCATTCAATAGTACTGGTTTGAGGTTGGGTGCCCCCCCGCATTTCAAAGATACACAACACTAGTAGGCCCACCACCTATGGGAATCTCTTTACCAGTATGCTGTCCTGGAGGTGTGACACGGGCCACTGGGGAATCCCCGGGCTATCCCTCATCTTCCACTTTCCTTCCTGGGCAAGTCAGTAACACTGCATCCCATGCCAGTAGGATTGGAATTCTGTGTACCCCCCCGTCCTCTTCCCTCCGGATCACCTCTCTCTCACAGTCCACCCACTTTATCACTTCCTTCCACCACCTGAACAGACATGGGCCCCCAGCCAATTTCTAGCTCATTATCAGCTGTCTACGAGCGAGGATGAGTGACAAATCTGTGAACCTATCAGTGACCTTGTGAGCAGCACTGCATTTGAGAAGACCCATCAGGCTCAGCTATGGAGTGCACTCAAAGGTCCTGTCTGTAGCTACACGGACAACCTGTAACACCATGTTCCAATAGGGGGCAGGACATCTCCAAAGCATGTGGTTAAAGTCGGCATCCTCTCAGGTACATCGGCGGCATGCCGAAGATGCTCGGAGGAACATGTTGTGAATACGTTGTGGGGTAAGGTACACCTTGTGTAGAAACTTTGTTCTTTCTTTAGGGGTGAAAGCTAGCATCCTCTTCCAGGCTGCATCATTGAAAGAGAGCCTGAGGTCCGCCACCTATCGCTGATATAGTGGAGTCAAGTGGATCTGAGCTCCTTGCAAAAGAGCCCTGTAGAACAGTGAAACTACCATTTTCTTGCCTGTTATGAGGAATAGGTAACAGAGGCACTCATGCTCCGTAGATTCCACAGACCCTGAGCCCCACCAAGTGCACACTTTACCCATCAACGCCCCTTATAAAAAAAAATATTTGAGTAGAGAGGTGTCAATTGGAGTAGAATGGAGTGGCATTTAGGCCCTCATTACAACCCTGACGGTTGGTGATAAAACGGTGGTAATACCGCCAACAGGCCAGTGGTAAAAAAATAGAATTTTGACCACGGCGGAAACCGCCCACACAGACAGCCACTTTAACACATCGCCCGCCCTGGCGGTAGCAACAAGCACTGCAGCGGTAACCGCCAACAGCCAGGCGGAAGACAATGTACTGCCCACAGTATTACAACTGGCCTATCTGCCACCTTTTCCTTGGCAGTACTAACGACATCAAAAGCACGGCAGAAACAGTACACGGAAGGCAAAGGACTCACCTCTGGACACTCAGGGAACTACTACGACACCATGGAGCCCGAACAGGTTCCCCATGCTGGTCTACCTCCTCCTACACCAGGAATACCAATGCCGGCAACGACAACCATGTTGAGTACTGCGCCTAGCACACAGGGGTGGGGGGAGGAAAAAGAGAGTGACACACACACGCAACACACACTCCCCCACCCCCACCCCCAACACCATACACAAAACCCACAAACAGATGCAGTAACATTACACAGCCACCCCGTATCCCTCAAGAATAATGCAAGGACAAAAGGTAGTGATTAAAGTGAGTGTAATAAGATAAAATAGGAGCAAATCGTGATTCAAAATCTAAACAGTATGTACATATATACAAATGGAGGGACACTGCCCAGTCCAGAATGTCTGTGGGCCACAGGGCCACATCACATAGGCCAAGGCCCCACCTTACTCCTGCATAAGCACGTAGAAAACACTGCTGGGGCATCAGGTCGAAAATATACAGGCACCTCAGGGGGACAGGGAATGGGGGGGCACCTCAGCCAGAAGATGGTACAACACCACTGGTCCTGGAGGGGGCTACATGCCCTTTGTGATGTCCTGGGGAGTGCAATGCCACAGTCTCTCTAGTGGGTGGTTTGTCCACTGCTTGGTCCTGGGGAGTGCAAAGCCACAATTTCTCTAGTGGGTGGTTTGCCCACTGCTTGGTCCTGGGGAGTGCAAAGCCACAGTCTCTCTAGTGGGTGGTTTGCCCACTGCTTGGTCCTGGAGAGTGCAAGGTCACAGTCTCTATAGTGGGGGGTTTGCCCACATGGCTGTTCCTGGGGAGTGCAAAGCCACAGTCTCTCAAGTGGGTGGTTTGCCCACTGCTTAGTCCTGGGGAGTGCAAGGCCACAGTCTCTCTAGTGGGTAGTTTGCCCACTGCTTGGTCCTGGGGAGTGCAAAGCCACAGTCTTGCCCACATGCTGTGGAGGGGAACTTGTGCCCAGTGTGTTTCATCCTGGCAAGGAGGAGGTGAGTGGATGGCTTCTTCCACTGGTTCTGGAAGGGGTATTGTGCCCAGTGTGCTTCATCCTGGCAAGGAGGAGGTGAGTGGATGGCTTTTTCCACTGGTTCTGGAGGGGGCATTGTGCCCAGTGTGCTTCATCCTGGCAAGGAAGAGGTGAGTGGATGGCTTCTTCCACTGGTTCTGGAGGGGGAATTGTGCCCTGTGATGCAGCACTTGGGGAGTGCAAGGTCACAGTCTCTCACCTGGGTGTTACACCCACACGATTTGCTGCGGTCAGGATTCATTGCAGTCCATGAAGGCAGGACTGCACACTGTCTGCCGGCGGCAACGCAGTGGTGGCAGTGCAAGTGCTAGTGTCGGGGCTGCCAGTGGTGGGGGGAGGCTCCAGCCCTTCCCCTGCAGCCTTGGACGCCTGCCCACTGGGGCTGCTGCTGCTGGCAGTGCTGCTGCTGGCATTGCAGGCAGTGTTGGGGGGGCGCCAGCCCTTCCCCTGCAGCCTCGGACGGCTGCCCACTGGGGCTGCTGGCAGTGGTGCTGGTGCTGGTGGCGGTGCTGCCAGTGTTGGCGGAAGGATCCAAACCCTTCCCCTGCAGCCTCGGACAGTTGCCCACGGGGCTGCTGCTGCTGGCAGAGGTGCTGGTGGCGGGGCTGGTGGCGGGGCTGGTGACGGTACTGCCAGTGGTGGGGGGAGGCTCCAGCACTTCCCCTGCAGCCTCAGATGGCTGAAGCACCATGGTTTGTGTTGTGGGCTCAGATTCAGTCCCAGCACCAGGCCTCCTAGCCTTCCATCCTGCAGTGGCAGGCCCTTGCCCTTGCCCTGTGTTGGTGCCTCCTTGCCATGTGGTGGTGCCTCCTTGCCATGTGGTGGTGCCTCCTTGCCCTTGCCACGTGGTGGTGCCTACTTCCCCTTGGCAGCTGGTGATACATTCTTGCCCTTCCTCTTGGCAGCTGGTTCAGACACACTGGCAGTGCTGATGGGTGTTTCTCTGGAGCTGCTCACACCTGCAGTAGCTGCCGAAACAACTGTAGCCATGGACTGTGTGGCTGAGGTGCTAGCCTGGGTTCTGCTTACCCTGGCTTGACGTGAATGACGGTGGGGTAGAGAAGAGGTCAATGGCGTAGAGGAAAAGCTTCTTAGGGACACTGGGGCGGGAAGAGGGTGAAGGTTTGGGAAGTGGAGGAAGAGGGAGTGGTGGTTAGAGGTGTCTGTCCACTGTGTTTGGGTGCCGGTGCATGGGCTGAATGCTGATGTGAGGTGGATGGCTGTTGGGTGTCTGAGTGCTTCCGTTTGTGTACTTTAGGAGGAGGGGGTCACAGACACAGTGGGAGAGGACACAGGGGACATGTGCATGGATGTGGGGGTGGTGACTGCCAGTGAGGTGTGTGTACTGATAGGCGTGATGGTGGTAGTGGATGAGGATGTAGTGCATGCAGGTGTGAGTGTAGACGATACTGGGAGGGAGGTGGATGACGAGGAGGAGGGGGACACAGTGAAGGCAGTGGATGTTGGTGTGTCTGCATCTGGATGGTGTTTGTGTAAGTGCGGCTGTACCTGTAGTTGGGTTGATCACAGAGTTGTCCGCCACCACTAGGGAGCTTCCATCAAAGGAGGCATCACTATCAGGATTGTCCTTTCCTGTCCCCGCCGTGGTACTCTCCTCGCCCTCTGTCCCACTGGTGCCCTCACCGTCAGTGGATTTGGCCTCATGGGCCCGATGGGATGCAGCTCCCTCCGTCGCCAGTGCCTCTGCTTCTCTGCCAGATGATGCTAATGCACATAAGTACAGGATGACAAAACAAAAAAAGGGGGGAAGAGACAAAGGAAACACCTGGTCAATGTCAGCAACAACACCACTGTTGGCGTACACAACACACTCACACACAGGAAACAGCCCTACACACTAGGCAAAGCACTACTGGCTACAATGCTAGTCATCAGCTCATGGGCAGGAATACCTAACCCCAATTGCAGCATACCTGAGACCCGCAGAGCCCTGCCCAGTAGTGGATGCCCACTAGCTTGGTTGGAGGTGACGTTCATCAGCCCCTGCCCCACATGGAACCTACCCAGCAGTGTCCAGCCAGGCCTCGGGGCACCAACAGGCCTACATCCCCCACCCGGATACCACCCCACCACGCGCAGGTAGTATATTGTGAAACTGTACTCACCCCCCTGTGGCTGCTGTGATACCCTCAAGCGCCCATCCAGCTCCGGATAGGCCACTGCCAGTATGCGGAACATTGGGGGTCAGGGTTCGACAGGCACCCCTTCCTCGTTGGGAGGACATCCCCAGTTGGGTCTCCGCCGTCTTCCTTGCCCAGCGTCTCAGGTCCTCCTGCCGTTTGCAACAGTGGGGGCTCCGCCTGCCGTAGAACCCCAGGGTCCGCACCGCCTTGGCGAGGGCACGCCATATACCTTTTTTCTGATGGGCGCTGACCTGCAGAGGAGCTACACATAGAAAAAGGGTATCAGTCATACCGTCCGGCCTGTTACACTAATGGCCCACCATATCCCTCCCACCCCCTTATGCACATATTTTGCCCACCATACATGCATCACGCTGCCCAGGACCCCTCAACCACCTCCCTTACACGAGGCCCTCACATACAGCACTCCATGCATTCATGCCCCATGTATCGTGCTCACAATGTACTCACCTGTTGGTCTGGCGGCCCATACAGCATTCGGTACTGGGGTAGGACCCCATCCACCAGTCTCTCCAATTCTGCAGCGGTGAATGCAGGGGCCCTTTCCCCAGTGACTCGAGCCATGGTCGCTTCCAGACACAGGTCAAAGCAGCACTTGCAGTGTAGGTCCTCTCCTGTTGAAGGTCAGGTAGCAAGTGAGAGAACAGATAGAAAATGGGGGTCACTTCACCGGCGGTGAGTACCGTCACCGCCGGCATACATCACCATTGGATACTGTAACCCATAGGGCCCAATGACAACCAATAAGGAGTTGCACGGCGGTACTCGACCGCCTCCCGTAACAGCACACAACGTCAGCAGCATTACCTCATTTCCACATGTCCCTCCCAACAGGTCAGGTGAGCGCCATTTCAGGGGGGGCAGGCCATGGCACCTAAATGCGTCACAGCACACATAGGCATCATTTTGCCCTATAGAGCAACATACTGTTTCTGTCACAACTTGCTTTGCACTGTACATTCAGGAAATGTTAACTACTGACCAGATACTCATAGTTTTGCCCCCTAGATTCCAACCATGGTGGATGAATAAGAGGTGGAGACATCCCCCCTTTTACAGGCTCCTGGTGGACTTGGCAACAATGGAGGACAGGCACATTATGCTCACCTACAGACTTGACAGGGCCACAATCCAAGAGCTGCGTACCCAATTGGAGCCTGACCTGATCTCTGCTATCCGTCACCCCACTGTGATCCCCGCTCTTGTGCAAGTCCTATCAGTTCTCCATTTCCTGGCAACTGGCTCCTTCCGAGTGACAGTGGGCTTGGAGGCAGGAATGTCTCAGCCAATGTTCTCAAACGTGCTTACCAGAGTGTTGTCTGCCCTGATGAAACACATGCGCAGCTACATTGTTTTCCCCCAGGTGGAGGATTTGGCTACAGTGAAAGCTGACTTTTATGCAATGAGACATATCCCCAAAATCATTGGGGCAATTGATGGTACACATATAGCATTTGTCCCCCGGGAGAAATGAACAGGTGTTTAGAAATCGAAAGAGCTTTCACTCCATCATTGTGCAGATAGTGTGCCTGGCAGACCAGTACATCTCCCATGTCAATGCAAAATATCCTGGTTCTGTGCATGATGCCTTCATCCTGAGGAATAGCAGCATCCCATATGTGATGGCTCAACTCCAGATGCACAGGGTGTGGTTAATAGGTGAGCCCACGGTCCCCACCCAGCATATGTTGGTATATGGGTATGGGTTTGGCCCTAAGGGTTAGTGTGTGGCTAATAGGTATCCCTCGATATTTGCAGGTGATTCTGGTTACCCTAACCTCTCATGGCTACTGACCCCAGTGAGGAATCCCAGGACAAGAGCAGAGGAACGTTACAATGAGGCACATGGGCGAACAAGAAGAATTATAGAGCGAGCCTTTGGCCTCCTGAAGGCCAGGTTTCGGTGCCTCCATCTCACAGGTGGTTCCCTGTGCTACTCACCAAAGCAGGTGTGCCAGATCATCGTGGCATGTTGCATGTTGCAGAACCTTGCCTTACGCTGCCAGGTGCCTTTTCTGCGGGAGTATGAGGCTGGAGATGGGCGTGTGGCAGCGGTGGAGCCTGTGGACAGTGACGAAGATGAGGCAGAGGATGTGTACAATAGAACATCAATCATTCAACAGTACTTCCAGTGACACACAGGTAAGAGATGTAACTTCACCTTCCATTGTAGTTTTAAATTGTAATTTTTCACTGGCAGGCTGATATTCCCACTACTATGGCCACTTACTGTACCCTTTGACATGTCCATTTACAGATATCTGTGCCCCACTCTGGCTCCTGGAGTATTGACTGCAGTAAACTACATGTCATACCTATGTATACATTACTGTATAGTTGTATTGCAATGTTTAAACCTTGTTAAACAAATACATAGTTAAATCATTTGACATAATCCATACTTGTATTTTTTAAAAGGGTGTTTATTGAAGTGCTAATAAGTAGAGGGGGGTGTGCAATGGCCTGGGGTGATGGTGGAGGAAAGTCCAGGTTAGAGTCCAGTCTATGTGGATCACAGGTGCATTGCCCAAGGGGGCATTAGAAGGGGAGCAATGGCAGTTCACGGTGGACAGGGTGACAGGGTCGAACACAAGGGTGACATTCAGGAGAGTCTTATTTCCTGGTGGGGGTCTTGGCAATATTCTCTGGCTTCTGCCTGGATCGCAGGGACCATTTGCGGGGTGGTTCTCCTTCTGCAGGGGGTTGGGTACTGGTGGCCTGTTGGTCCTTTGGCAGGGCCTCCTGTCCACTAGCGTCAGCGGAGGTGGAAGGCTGTTCATCAGTGTGGCTAGTGTCAGGGGCCCGTTGGTGTGCCACTGCCTCCCTCATGGTGTTGGCCATGTCTGCCAGCACCCCTGCAATGGTGACCAGGGTAGTGCTGATGTCCTTCAAGTCCTCCCTGATCCCCAGGTATTGTCCCTCCTGCAGCCGCTGGGTCTCCTGCAACTTGTATCTGGCCCATCGTCTCCTGGGAATGGTGGTGTGCTCCCAGGATGTTGGCGAGTGCCTTTTGGAGAGTCGGTTCCCTGGGCCTGGCCTCCCCCTGTCGCACAGCAGTACTCCCAGTTTCCCTGTTGTCCTGTGCCTCTGTCCCCTTAACGGTGTGCCCACTGCCACTGACCCCGGTCCCTGATAGTCCTGTGTTTATGGGGTGTCCTGGGGTCCCTGTAGTAGTGGACACACTGCTGATTGACGTGTCCTGCGGACAGAGGTATGGGCCCACTGGATGGGTACTGTGGTGGTGTTTCCTGAGGGGGGAGGCTCTGTGGTGGTATGGGACTGTAGCTGGATGACCAACTGTCCGGAGGTCTCTGATGGGCCAGGTTGGTCATCCAGATCCTGGCGTGCAGAGCTGCTGTCATCACTGTGGGCCTCTTCTGGGGGGACTAGATGTTGCTGGCACCTCCACTCCAGTGACGTTGTATAGGGGACCTGTGGGGATGTAAATGCAGTGTTATAGTTTCTGCGTGTGACATATTGTGCATGGGTGTGTTGTCAAGATAGATTGTATTTGCCCTGTCAGCTTAGGCTTGTGTGAGTGATGATTTGGTTGGCTAGGTGATTGTTTCAAGTTTGCATGCTTAGGTGATGGGTGTCCATGCAGGTCTGTAATGGGTGTTCATGCATTGGTGTTGCATGCAGGGCTTGGTATTGTGAGAGGTGGGTTGTGATGGTGGGGTGTAGGTGAGGTGGTGGAGTGATGGGGTGAGGGTAGGGGTAGGGGTATGGGATGGCATGCAGGTGGGGGGGTGAAAGTAGTGAAGAGTTGACTTACCAGAGTCCAGTCCTCCTGCTACTCCTGCCAGGCCCTCAGGATGCAGTATTGCCAACACTTGGTCCTCCCATGTTGTTAGTTGGCGGGGAGGAGGTGGGGGTCCACCGCCAGTCCTCTGTACTGCTATCTGGTGTTTTGCTACTACGGAATGAACTTTTCCCCGTAGATCGTTCCACCTCTTCCTGATGTCATCCCTTGTTCTGGGGTGCTGTCCCACGGCGTTGACCCTGTCCCAGATCCTCCGCCATAGCTCCATCTTCTTAGCAATGGATGTCTGCTGCACCTGTGATCCAAATATCTGTGGCTCTATCTGGATGATTTCCTCCACCATGATCCTTAGCTCCTCCTCTGAGAACCTGGGGTGTCTTTGTGGTGCCATGGGTGTAGTTTGTGTGGTGTGTGTGAGGGTGTGTGGGGTGATGTGTTGGGGTGTGTGCTGTGAGGTGCGTGGATGGTGTATGGGTGATGGTGTTCTGTTCCTCTGGTTGTGTGGGTGCGCTCTTGCTGTATCTCTCTCTAATGGCAATTTTTGTTAGTTGTAAAGGGTTGTGGGTATTGTGGGTGTGTTTATAGTGGAGTGGGTGTGTGGTGTGTGTATGGGTGTCAGGTGTGTATTGTTTGAATTGTCCAATGTGGTGTAGTTTTGTGTGTGTGTGTGTATTTTGAGCACGGCGGTATGTAGCGCCAATGGTTTACTGTCATTGAATGTCCGCTGCGGTGATTCGTGGGTCATAATGCTGTGGGCGTAGTTCTGTTGCCGTAACGGTGTGGGTTTTGATACCGCCATTTTATCACTGACCTTTTGGCTGGCAGACTTATGTGTGTGTCTGTATAGTGACAGATTGCTATGTGTGTGTCATAATATGGGTAGCGGTAAACAGCCGCGGCGGCGGTATGTTGGCGGCAGTCTGCATGGCGGTAAGTGGTATTTACCGCCAATGTTATAATGAGGGCCATAGTGTCATGTCTTACAGCATTGCTGCTTATAGCGTCATGGCATTGGAATAGAGTGCACAGACAGAATGTCATGTCATGGAGTGCTGTGGG
The DNA here is from genome assembly GCF_031143425.1 of Pleurodeles waltl. NCBI lineage: Eukaryota > Metazoa > Chordata > Amphibia > Caudata > Salamandridae > Pleurodeles > Pleurodeles waltl. Next base: position 566,470,983 of record NC_090448.1, on the reverse strand, counting down.
GTAGAGTGTAATGGTAAACATTTTTGTGCTGCAGAATGGAGTGATGCACACTGGAGTGGCGTAAAATGAAGTGGCATAGAGTGGAGTGGTGCAGAGTGGATTGGCACAAAGTTGAGTGGCTTACATTGAAGTGGCATTTTGAAAATAGAGTGGAGTATCATAGAGTGGACTTGCATGGTCATTATGACCATGGCAGTCTTCCAACCACTATGGTTAATGTAGCGGTATCACCGCCAACAGGCTGGCGGTGAGGACCACCACATTATGAGTGTGGCGGGTTGGCCGTTGCCAACTGGCCACATCTCTACTCATCCCACCCTGGCGATATGAACCGCCGGGCTGGAGATGTTCATCTCAGACCCGAAGGTCCACAGAGGACCACAAGCAGAATTAGGAGCCAGCCCACTGCCATGATTTCTGCGGCAGTAGCACACAAACCAGGGCTGGAGGGCTACCGGTGACAGGAAATTCCTTCCCTGTTATCGGTAGACGGCTCCCCCCAGCAAGTACCTGACTCCCTCACCCCACCTACAGTCACAGCACCCCCATCCCCCTACTTACATTGCAACCCCCAACCCCTCTACTCACTTAGGCGGTCATTCCAACCCTGGCAGTCAGAGACAACAGGCTGGTGGTGCTCCCATGGGAATTCTGACCGCGGCGGTACAGCCGCGGTCAGAAACGGAAAACCGGCGGTGTACTGCCGGTTTTCCGCTGCCCTGGGGAATCCTCCATGTCAGCGCAGCTTGCTGCGCCGCCATGGGGATTCCGACCCCCATACCGCCATCCTGTTCCTGGCGGTTTCGGCCGCCAGGAACAGGATGGCGGTATGGGGTGTCGTGGGGACCCTGGGGGCCCCTGCAGTGCCCATGCCAATGGCATGGGCACTGCAGGGGCCCCCTAACAGGGCCCCAAAAAGATTTTCAGTGTCTGCCATGCAGACACTGAAAATCGCGACGGGTGCAACTGCACCCGCCGCACCCCTTCCACTCCGCCGGCTCCATTCGGAGCCGGCATCCTCGTGGAAGGGTGTTTCCCGCTGGGCTGGCGGGCGGCCTTCTGGCGGTCGCCTGCCAGCCCAGCGGGAAACCCAGAATAACCGCAGCGGTCTTCTGACCGTGCAGCGGTATTCTGGCGGCTCCCGCCGGCCCTGCGGTTACCGCGGCCGGCGGGAGTCAGAATGACCCCCTTAGTGTCCCTACGCTCCTTCTCATATAGCGCCCCCACACGCACATAGCACTCCCCACTCACATAGCACCCCCAGCCCCCTATTCACATAGCAACCCCTCCGCCCATACATGCACACAGACACCCACACGCACCACGCATACACTCACTCGCCTACACTTCCAGACAAGCATTCACTCACACACATCCATCCCCGCATTCACTTCCACATACTCACGCATTCAGGCACGGATACACACAAACATCCAAACATGCATCCTCACACACATACACACTGACATGCAGACACGCACTCACTTCAACATTCATACACGCATTCACTCACACGCATACAACCATGCATGTACCACAACACTCATAGTTACATTCATACAGGCACACACACACACATGTATACACACATGCAGACACCACACACTCAGACACGCACAGACAACACCCTCCAACCTCCCACCCTCCTCCCCTGTTGGACATCTGACTTACCTTGTCTGGCAAAGAGGTCGTACGGGAGGGAACAGGAAGGGGCACTGCCACTGCCGGCAGCACCCTGCCAGCAGGACACCGCCAGGCTGTTTTAATGGTCTTACTACGGCTGGCGACATACTTCTGGTGGGGCAGTGCAAGTGGTAGCAACGCAAGTGAGCCACCGCCCGCCAGCAGGGCTACTGCTGGATATCCGTCCAAAGTGTGGCGGAAATCCAGCAGTACCCATTATATGGTGAGTAGAAGACCGGCAGCATTGGCAGTCTTCAGGCTCCCGTGGCTTTGGCAGTCTTGCTCAGAGACTGCCAAAGTCATATTGAGGGCCATAGTGTCTTAGAGTGGAGTGGTGTAGAGTGGAGTGGCATGTCTTAGAGTGGAGTGGTTTGTCAAATAGTTTAGTGGCATCTCGTAGAATGGAGTGGCATGGAGCATCGTATAGTGCAGTGGTGTTAATTGGAGTGGCATGCCATAGAGTGCAGTGGCATGTCACAGAGGAGCAGCATGTCATGCAGTATTGTATAGTGGTGTCGAAAATTGGCTTAGAGTTGCGTGCCATAGAGTGGAGTGGAGTGGTGTGTCGTACAGTGGAGTGGATTATCTTAGAGCATCATACAATGGAGTCATGTGGCATAAAGTGGAGGGCCATAGAGTGGAGTAGAGTGTTGGAGAGTGGAGTGGTGTAGATTGGAGTGACATGTCATAGAGTAGAGTGGAGTGGTGCAGAGTGGAGTGCTGTGTAAGAGAGTGGCATGTGGTAGAGTGTCTTAGAGTGGAGAGGCAAGGACTGGAGTTGCGAAGAGTGTAGTAGCATGTCCTACAGTGGACAAGTAGCATGTCATACTGTGAAGTGGGATGGCACAGAGAAGAGTGGGTGTGTCAAAGAATGGTATGGAGTGTCACAAAGTGGAGTCTCGTAGAATGGCATGACATGTCGTAGAGTGGAGTCGGGTGTTGTAGAGTGAAGTGGCACGTCATAGAGTGGACTGGCATCTCATACAGTGTTGTAAAGTGCAGTAGAGTGTAGCGGAGTGGTGAGGCATAGAGTGGAGTAGAATATTGTAGAGTGTAGTGGCATAGAGTGGAGTGGTGTGTCATAGAGTAGGGTGGAAAGGCATGTCATGGATTAGTATGTCATAGGGTGTCTTAAATTGGAGGGGCGTAGAGTAGAGTGGTGTAGAATGCAGTGGTGTGTCATAGAATGGAGTGGCATGTCATGGAGGGGAGTGGCGTGTCGTAGATTAGAGTGAGTGCCCTCTTGTAGAGTGTCTATTGCCAAACATATTTTTTTTAGATTTCATTATGAACCACTGTACTTTCTAGATAATTTCACAAATGTACCACAGTACATCATAAATGTTTTTAAACATATAAATCAATACAAATAATTTTCCCTACCTTTACAGACTTTGCTCAAGTGCCTCATTTCTTCCTATGCATTACACTGTATTTTACGTAAAACACAGAAAAAATAGAAAGTGAGATCCAGGCAATGTGTCTGCCTTTTCTCTTTGCAAAGGCTTTCATTAACCAATAATATTGTGTTTCTTCTTCGCCATGTACAGCAGTAGATCAAGAAGGTATTGCAGTCTACCACAGCCCAATATATCACTAAGATTTTACCCCTTATAACTTAACAACTACTCAACCAATTTAGAACAAATAACAAAGAAGACCCTTTCCACACTATAATCTACATTCCTGCTAAATTTTATGCAAATCTCTTGAGACATTTTGGCGCTATGTATTGGTAAAAAGTCATTTTGTAGAAAAATGTGTTTTGAGACCCCACTTTTCTCTTTGCACCCCCCTTAACTAATCACTAAGGGATAGAGTTTCAAAGCGGACATGGAAGTTCATCAAACGGTGACAAAGTTATTAGCAAGCAAAAATCTGTTGCATTCCTATCTTTGCAAATTCTAAATATAACTACATAGTGGCTATATTGCAAAGTATGCACCTCTGAAGTTAAGAACTAAACATATATATTTACTAATATGAACTTCACAATATTCTGGATATCAATACTTTTGGTCCCAATATATTTGCATGTTAATGTTTTTGTACTGATTTTTCTAACATGTGATATTTGCATGGACCACTGCCTACTCCAAAAAAATAAAACTGAAAAGTTTCATTTTTATTTTTGGAATGCATCATCCTTTAAGGAAAACAGGCTGCATTAAAATACTGCTTTATTTAAAAAGCAGCCACAGACATGGTGGTCTGCTGACCCTAGCAGACCTCTATCCCTGTGTGTGCAGCCATTCACAAATGGGTAGCAATTTGCGACCTACCTCACGAACACTGATGAGGCAGGTCCCTTGCGACCCATTTGCGAATTGCAAACAGTGTGCTTGACACCGTTGTACATTTGCGATTCACAAAAAATCGTAAATTGCGTGTCACAAAAGAAAATGGTCGTACATCTGGCCCTTAGTCCTCTATGTGTTAGCTCGAAAGGACACAAGTCATAATAAGTTCTACATATAACTCCAGTCGTGGAAATTTACACTGGTTTTACCTCAACGTATGCTTGCTTTTTCATCTGCTTCTTCACTTTCAATGCCATTAATGTAAAGAACTACATAGTCAATAACCTCTTCATCAAAGGTTAGCTATTGCACAACAATCTCGAGCTTAGCCATAGACCTGCCGCAGCCTGGTCTAAAAATGTGAACCGTGCAATGAAAAGACATGTAAGCTAATTTTCTCTGTATGCTCACAGGCAAAGGGTAAGAGGCACTTGGCTAGTTACACGTGTGCACACACATGTACACATGTGTGAGGGCTATAAATTGAAGACTTGTGCACAGGCCAGGAACTGTGGGCAGGTAGCCTGGCACAGAAAGAAATATACATGGTTTGGTATTGAAATGGGAAATTAATTATCATGTGGGTGTACACAGATAGGGAAAGTCAGTGTAGTTTACTGTCTTGTCTGCAGTGACACTGTATTATACACTTATGGGAAAGGCTGCCTTTAGGGACAGCTCCGCTCCACTTTGATGTACAGACTCCAGGGTCATGCTGATGTACAGTGTAACTTGTCTGAAAAAAACATTTCTGTAAACTCCAAAGAGATATCTGTACAGCATATGGGTCATCCTGGAATGTCATATTTCTCTGGCTCAGCTCAGTATCAGAGCCGAGGCCTATTTTCACAGTGCTAGGTTGGGTTAATTACTTTTCTCTCTATCTGCAGGAACAAAGGCCTCTCTCCACAAAAGGAGCAATAAACAATGCTCAAGTTAGCTCCTGAGAGAGAAAGGGGTGGGGCGGCCTGCTCTGCATCAATAAGCCAACTGTCACCCTGTGCAAGGACTAGGTCCTGCCCCAGGCCATTAAACAAAGGAGGGAGTCGAGACCTCTGGAGCCAAACAAGGAAGAGTGCTCCTTTGAATATTTGGTGGGATAGGCCCTAGCTTTGATGTCAGAGAAAGGTGAAGCTAAGGCCCATGAGCCCATGTGGCAAGTGACTCCTGGGTGATGCCATTTTGAGCTATCCCAGAAGACACTGTGTAGGTAGGTGAGGGCAGGGGCGGAGAGAATCTGTGGCACACAGGGGAGGCCAGAGGTGCATCCCTGTTGAAGACTCCCACCCCACTTTAAAGGTCCTGCACAGGGGAGAGTGCTCTCTCTTGGGTGCGTTTTTCTGTTGAACACTGGAATTGGAGGCAGCTGCTATGGACAATTGGAAGGAGGAACCCCCTGATTGATATCCGTCCCAAAGACTCTTACTCTGATTAACCTCGGGACCAGTGAGGCACTCCCCAGAACCAGGGACCTGAGGAAGCGTTACAACCAAAAATGTGGCAAAAGTGCAGGGAAAGCTGTAGGAGCAGTATAGCTTCCCCCTAAAGATTTCCAGGGTATTAACCCTCCAATTGTCTTTAAGGATTTCTCTCTTTTGCTCTACAGCTGGGAGTGCTGTGCGCTCTAGGGGCGAAAACTATTGTTAAAGTCCCTGTGGCCTGAAGAGGTTCAACATATGTTTTCATGTTAGAAAAACCCTCTACGGGTTAATGGTTGTAATTACACTGGTGTGGTGATTATAGGTGTGATTCCCATTATGTTGAATTGCATTATATCACTCTAAAGCTTATGTAACCCCTTGTGTGTTGACGCCGTCACAGTGCTGTCCTCAGCTATGGTGGATGTGTGCTGAGAACGGCACTGTGCCATCCTCGCACCCACCCAGAGAGGAAGTTCTGGTGCTCCCCCATGGGCTCCTCTTTCAAGCCCCCCACCAAGGATGTCGTACGGCATCCCGAAATCATCAGAAGCTGTTGGGGGTGCACTGGCAGCCATTTGGCTTCCAGAATATTGGGAGAGAGGACACACTAAAGGTAAGTGCTTGTCCTGGGGGTTGGGGAAATACAGACACAAGGGGAAAGGAAGCATTTTTCCTCCCCACTGTGTCTGTATTTATTGGATTCCTGCTTCATGATCGCGGGTGTGGCCATGATCGTAGACCAGGAATCCAAACTATTAGACCACCAGGACTTTTTTTTTTATTGCTTAGGGAGTGGCCCCTTGAGCAAGAGTTGCTCCCCTGAGGGCAATATTTGAGTCCATGTTTTGGCCTTTATTTCAAGGAGCGACCCCTAGGGAACGATTTGCTTCCCCAGGGCATAAAATATCAGTATTTTGACGCCCCCCCCACCCCAGAGCTAGTTCAGCCTTTTTTTGGGGGGATAATCTGCCTCTCGGGGAGGAGTCAAAACCCACTAGATGCCAGGGATTCATATATTTTGATCCATTTCTGGGAGTGACCCCTTAGAATGGATTGCTCCCCTGGGGCATAAAATATCCATGGTTTTTTTCTCACCCTGAGGGCTAGTTTGGCTGGGGGGTTTTCAGCCGATCTGTGCCCCCTAGGGACTCAAAACCCACTAGACAGCAGAGATTACTTTTTTTTTGTCATTTTTGGGGAGTGACCCCCTTAAGAAAGGGTTGTTCCCCTGGGTCATACATTATCTGTGATTTGGGGTGTCAAAACTCCCTAGACACTAAGGATAATATTTTTGTTGAATTGGAGGAAGTGACCTCTTGGACAACTTGTATTCCGCCCCCACCTCTACCATTTTTAGATTGATCTGCCCTCTGGGGATGGGGTGCGGAAGCCACCAGACATGAGTGATTTAGGTCAATAAGTGCAATGTTGGGCACATATTTTGGCCATTTCTGCCCTCCTTTTGAGGAAGATCAGCAATATTTTTAGGCTCATCTGCCCCCAAGGTTGGGGTGGTGGCAAAAAACCACTAGACACCATGGAAAGTGTTTGTGTGTTTGATCTGGAGTTCGGCTAATGGGCTGCATGTACTGGTGTTTGGCTGGCTGTGTGTGTACTGGTACTTGGCTCGCGCTATGTGATGACTGGTGCTTGGTCGGCGGTGTGTGTGAATTCGTGCTTGCCTGGATGTGTGTGTGGACTGGCACTTGGTTGGCTGTGTGTGTACTGGCATTTGGCTGGCAGTGTGTGTAGAATGGTGCTTGTCTAGCGGTGTTTTTGAACTGGGAATTTTGCTTTTGTTTGTACTGGCATTTGGCTGGCTTTGTGTGTACTGGCATTTGGGTGGCATGTGTGTGGAAAGGCACTTGGCTGGCGGCGTGTATGAACTGGGAATTTTGCTTTTGCTTTTCCTTTCTAGTGGGCTATCATTGGTGATTGCTGTATCTGTGCAGAGTAGGTGCAGGTGATTCTGAGTATAGCTGTCTTTGACAAGTGAGTGGTATAATTTTCGAGTATATAGGTCTTTGTGTGACATCTTCCTTCAGTATTACTATGTGCCTGTAGTTTTACTTTATTTTGGATAAAGCCACACTTTGTTTATTACCTATTTTACACAGTGCTGGTTATTTTTTGCTTATTTCTCTAGTTACTTTTATCAATAAGTATTATGGCTAGCTACTGGGTTACCGCTCAGCTGGTTGTTGATATGCTTTTTGATTCTTCCTCTGACCATGATGAGATTGACTTTACATCTGAGGTAGAGGAGGAAGTCCAGGATTCTGGCAGTGTATTTTCTGTCCAAGATGAATCATCTGATGATGATGCCACTCTCAGTGCAGAGCAAGTGCCTCTTCTAGAGGAGGACACTTGAATGCAAAGAGTGCAGCAAGAGGCATCTGGATTGCAGCCTGGGGCTGAAAGGCTTCCCAATTGAAGTGCTGAATTCTGAGTTTCCCCAAACATGGTGCAGCCTGTGTTGCCTGCCTTTATTGGTGTCTCAGGGTGTATAGTAAATGCTGACAACTTTTTACCTATACATTTCTTAAGTAATCTGAGTATAAGTTTAAGGACGTTGTATTTTTGGATGAGATTGTTGACCAGACTAATTTGTATGCTGAACAGTATTTGAGGGACAACAGTGCCAGACTTAAGCCGCACTCTAGAGCTAGCTGGTGGACTCCCACAAATCTGGATGAGTTGAAGATGTTCTTGGTTTTACCTTTTTTGATGGCCTTGATAAGAAGGCTGTTGCTGTCTTCATATTGGTCCCCTAGTCTCTTGATGGCAATGGCTATATTTCCTGCAACCATGAGTCATGATTGGTATTTGCTTCTGCTTTGGATGCTGCATCTTGTTCAGCGTTGCTACAAGATCACCCTGATTGTGACCATCTTTTTAAGATTGGGCCAGTCCTTGATCATTTTGTAGATCGATTTTCAGAGACCTATGTTCCAAGGAAGGTAATAGCGTTGGATGAGCCTTTGATCCTGTTCAAGCTCTATTTGGTTTTTAGGCAGTACATTCCTAGCAAGAGAGTATGATATGGCATTAAGTTGTATATACTGTCTGAGAATAGTACTAGATATGTCTATAATTGCAGGGTGTACACTTGTAGAGATTCTACTATTGACCTCCCAGTTGTCCACCCACTTTCCGTGTTATTGAGAAAATTGTGTGGGAATTTCATATAGGGCTTTTAATGAAGGTCACCATTTATATGTAGACAATGTCTACACTGGTGTGCAATTGTTCAGGGAATTGTTCAAAGTGGACACTGTTGCTTATGGCAGAATCCACCCTAACCATAAAAATGACCGTAAAGAGTTTGTTTGTAAAAATCGTAGAGGGGACAGTGCAGTGCCTTCGTAGTGATGAACTTCTAGCTGTGAACTATGCAGACAGGAGACATCTCCACATGGTGAACCATTCATGATGAAGGTACTTCAACTGTGACTGTTTGAGGTCAGGTTGCTGAAGCATGCAAACCTGTGTGCATTTTAGACTACAAAAAGCACATGGGTGGTGGATATAGAGTAGATCAGAGGTTGGAACCTTACACTGCTGTTCATAAGACTTATATTTGATATAAGATGTTGGCTATCCATTTGCTCAATTTAGCGACCTTCTATGCTTTTGTTGTATTAAAGGATTGTTCTCCAGATTCAAAGATTACATTTGTTCAGTTTCAGCAGTCTGTGATAGGCAACCTTGTTGCAGTGGAATAAGCAAGAGTTCCTAGAGTTGGAGTGGTAGAGTATGTGGCTAACTTGAAAGATTGACACTTTCTTGATTACATTCTTCTCATGTCCCAAAAAAAACTATCTCTTTAGGAGATGTAGAGTCTGTGTCCGAAGAAGCATGTGGAAGAAGAGTAGTATGTACTGCACCCTGTTTCCTTCTAATCCTGGCCTGCATGAATTAAATTGTACCACACACAATGGAGTTATTGGAGCAACTGTGAGCATAAAAGTGAACTTACTGGTATATATTGTTTTTATATTTTTTGTTCAGTTTTCATGGTTGACATTAATTTTATGTGTGTAGTTAGAGCTATTGTGTTTGTAGTCATAGTTTTACATCTACTTCCAATTAGTTTGTGCTTTCTTTTTTGTTAAAAATAATGTGATGGTGGTATGGGTGGACTGTCGCTTGGCTGGCTGTGTGTGTGAACCAGCGCTTGACTTGGGGTGTGTGTGAACTGGCACTTGGCCGGTGGTGTGGACTGGTGCTTGGCTGGCAGTGTGCGTGGACTGCCACTTGGCTGATGGTGTGTGTGAGCTGGCATTTGGCTGGTGGTATATGAGTAGTGACTTGCTGCTGGTCACTGCAGACACTGCTAGCCAAAGGCCAGTCAATACACTCCGTCATCCGCCAGGCAGTGTGATTACTATATCAGTCATGTGGGTGTATGAAAGTAATTGGCCCTTGAATGGTGCTTTCTGCTGATGTGAGTGTTATAATGTGCTGGGCCTGCTGCAGGAGGGGTGAATGTTCTTATGTGTGTCACATATGAAAGGTGTGTGAAAGGCCTGTGAAGCAGTTGGTGCCTTGACACAGCTTTACAGCTCATGCGCTGTAAGACATTGGTTCAGGTTTTTTTATATTTCAGTTATTAACAGTGTATTTCATTTTTGTGAAATCTCTGGGTAATTACATTTTACATTTTGAACCTTTCCCTCACCATGGTGCAAATCCAATCAGTATGTGCATACCTGAGGAATGGATGGTTGTGCAGCAATATTTGTCTTTTCTGTCTTTCTCTGCCAGGGTGTACATTGTCTCTTGGGAAAATCGAGTACCTGTAGATATTTTGGTAAACTAGACACCAAGGAGAGTACAGGGTGGTGTGCCTCTTGTGGATCTCAACAAGTTTTCTTACACACATTGCCCTGCAAAACTCAAAATGTGACTAAAATCACACATTTTCCTTGCATTTCTGTGCCATATTCTTTCACCCAGAGTTTTCCCACTTGTCCTAATAAAAATACTGCCCTACCTCTGTGGTTGGGTCTAGTGCCTGTGACAGGAACTAACTAAACTGACATCAATGGGAGTACTCGCAAAGGGACCCTCTTTGACCTTGGTTTGATTTGTTCTTGTGCAGGCACTAGGACCAGCCACACAGATGATGTACCATTTTTATCAGGAGGCTTGGAGAAATGCCGGGTGGAAGGTAGTTTGTGGCTACCCACAGATTCTAGAACTTTCCATCACAGAAATGTGAGGAAAATGTGTTTTTGGTCAAAGTTTGAAGTTTGCAAGGGATTCTGGGTAACAAAATGTGGTGAGAGCTATGCAGGTCAGCCCACCCTGGATATCTCTAGGTGTCTAGTCTCAAAAAATGTACAGGTTAACTAGAATTCCCTAGATGCCCGCTGAGCTAGGGTCCGAAATCTAGAGCTACCCACATTGGAAAAAGATGGTCAGTTTTGGAAGGGAAAATGTGCTGCGTGCATGTTGCGTTTTGGGCTATTTCCTGTTCCAGGCACTAGATCTATTAAGACAATTGAGGTACCATTTTTTGAGAGACTTGGAGAAATGCTGGGTGAAAGGAAGTTTGTGGCTCTCCCGCAGATTCTAGAACTTTCCATCACAGAAATGTGAGTTAATTTTTTTTAGTCAAAGTTAGAGGTTTTCAAGGTAAGAAGACTTTGTGGGAGCTACACAAGTCATCTCACCCTGGATACCCCTAGGTGTCTAGTTTTCACAAATATACAGGTTGGCTAGGTTTCCCTAGGTGCCAGTTGAGTTACTGTCCAAAATCTAGAGCTACCCACAATGGGAAAAGAGGGTCAGTTTTGGGTTGGTAAGATGTGCTGCATCCAGGTTGCGTTTTGGGCTGTTTCCTGACGCAGGCACTAGGTCAACCCACACAAGTGAGGTACCATTTTTATTGGGAGACTTGTGGAAACATAGTATAGTATATTATCAATTGGATTTCACTGCATTTGTGCCTTTCAAATGTAAGCCAGTGTACTAGAAAGATGACATTTTAAAAAATACCCTCCAGATCATATGCTAGTTATAGTACCCATAAATTCAGAAATGTAGACATAACCACTGCTCCTAACCTCTATATCTTGTGCCCATTTCAGAAATACATATTTTCTTACTACCCATTTTCACTCTGCCTATTTTGTTATAAGAATGGGTCTATACTTGTTACTCAATGAAAAACCAATGTACGGTGCAGCTCAGTTGTTTGTTCTGGTTACCACCGGGTTGACAACTAACAAACCCTACATATCCCCACAACCAGATGGGGATAGCGGACATAATGTTATATTGCTTTTGTCAATCGTTCATTGTAACAAAAAGTTACAGACGAAAATGTTGCACAAATGCATGCTTTTTCCAACTCATATTTAATATTTCTTTATTTCAACACTTATTTTCCTTTGGAAAACCTACATATGTGACCCCTTGCTGAATTTGGAATTTTGTAGATTTTTCAGAAATGTATAACTTTTTTGGATCACCAATGGGTTCTGCATTGGTTTCCACCACAAACTGGAAGTAGAAAAATGCCAAAACTGTGGTACAAATTAAAAAATGTTATTGCGCTCTGCATGTTCCTGAAAGCTGGGAAGATGGTGACTTCAATGCAGTAAACTGTTTGTGGATGCCATTTTTAGGAAAAAAACAGGCACTTTTATCTAGAGCATTTTTTCTTTTTTTTTTAAAAACCCTCAAAATGTTGCTTTATTTTGCCTATTTTCTCATTCCCCTTCAGGGGAATCCACAAGCCCCGTATAGCTTTAGAACTCCCAGGATGTTTGGAAAAAAAAGGATGCAAATTTGGCATGGATAACTTTTCTAGAAAAAGGTTATGGAGTCCTAAGTGCCTACTTCCCCCAAAAAGCACTCAGCACCCTTGGGGGAGCTAGCAACAAAGGGGTTAAAGTGTATGTTGCAAACACCCCGTGAGGGTGAAGAGATATAATTTCACAGGTTGTGATTATAAGTGTGATTCCCTTTAGGGCCTGTGTCTAATTTGTGTTATTTCTACTAAAAGCCACACTGAGTACACAAATCACCCACACATGTATGTTATGGCCACTAGCAAATGCTTTAATGAAATAATGATGCTTACAAACATTCATGTTCAAAGGTATAATTGCTTTATTGACAATATTAAGATGGTTCATTCAAAGTTATCTTTAATTACAGCATTTTCATACAAGTGTATATTTTGACATGAGATTTGCTGATCAAGACCTCCCTTGGGAGTGGTTACGCAATGTCACCAAGAAGCATTTCCATCTGCTTATATATATTTGTAAATTGCTGCATAGTTTTGAGTTACATGTGTGAAATAAATGTACTTTTTCCTTTCTCAAAAGAAAGAGCACAGACTGGACAATCATTTATTGGGTGTTATTACTGTATATCTGTGAATGGGGACTGCTATATCACACCACCACTCTCGAGTATGTCTTGGACTGCTCCAATTTGCCACCCTGTGAGAGCCAAGCACTACAATGCAGTGTTTGCTTTCCAGTCGAAGACAAACATGGTCTTACTACATGTACAGGCCTTATAACTAATTACCCATTTTCTTGCACTTATATATTGCCATTCTGCTTTCTTCACACAAGAGATGACAACCTACCTATCCAGCCAACGCCTTGAAGCCATTCTGATTCTATCCAGCTCCAAAATTATGCGTTATGGCTCCTAAGCGTATCGGCCTCATGGCTATATTTCTCTCCATTCTGCATACTTTAGTTTATATTTCGTAGATTACTCCAGGCACCTCTCGCTTGCCCACAGGACAGATCTCTAAATTTGCTAATTTATATAATTAATAAATGTATTGCATTTATTTTATTTCCAGGAAAAAGAAAATACATCATCTGTATTTACCATCATGAATTTAGTCATGACTGTGATGGACATCATTCTTGGTGCCATGGAGACTACAACCGCCACTACCTCATACGGATTACTTGCTCTCATGAAGCATCCCGAAATTCAAGGTAAAAAATATTACTGTAAGTTTACTCTTGATTAAAGACTAAGGATTCATCCGTTTGTCTGTCAGAATGCCAGTGTCTCTTGAATGTACAGCATTATCAATATTGGTGAGCCGGTGGGCTGTTGGGATCAAACGAACTTCCAACAACTAATGTCACATAAAATGAGTACATATATATAAAGTCAGCTTTGAGCTATTCCCCTGTATGCCCTACACTGTATGCTACTCCATTCTACACCACTCAAGTGTACTCTCCTCCACTCTATATAACTCTACTCCACAAAACTCTACTACACTTTATGCCACTCTACTAGACTTTACTCAACTCTATCCCTGTACAGTCCACTGTCCAAATTTGTACTGAAATCTATGCCCGTACTCTCTATTTTACAACACTCTATTCTACTCTATGACACCCTCCTCCACTGTACTCTACGACACTCCTTTTGATGATACTCCACTCTAGGACATTATATTTCACCCTACTCCACTCTAAAACACTCGAGTCAGGAAGGTAGGTCCTGGTCCAGAAAGAGTGTTTTTTTTGTTTTGGTGGAATTCTGTTCAGTAGTTTTTGAGAATTTAAGGAGAAAAAAATTTGTATATCTAGGACGCAAAGGATTTGCGATCCCTAATGACCTTGTGCTGAGATCTGATTGGCTGATAACACTTCAACAACAGAAGCTGTTGAAGTGTTGTCAGCCATCTTGGGGCTCGGCTCCAACGGAGTCCCCTTAGAAAAGTTTAACAAAACAAAAGGGGCCAGGGTAAGAACACTGTTACCCCTTAACTCTGGTAGGGGGGTCCCAAAGGGACCATCCAGGGCTATAAATCATTTTGGGGGGGGGATTTTACGAGCAGAGACGCAGTGGATCAGCGAATCTGCTCGTACTTTTTTTTTTTTTAAAGGAATCGCGGCCTCCCATGGGTGGGCCAAGTACCGGAGGCTTTTTTTAAAAAAAAATGTGGTGGGGACTTCCTGGCCCCCTCTCGATGCCCTGGGGACTGCCACCTCCCTGGGACATAGCTGTTTTCTGAGGCTTTGCTGCAGCACTGCATGCAGCATTGCAGCCAAGCCACGGCAAATACTTCGGTTTGACAGCGGGACCTTTAATGCAGGTCCAGCTGTCAAAATCTGAAGTTTCATCTCTGTCCCCTGCAGGCGTGCATAGGACAAAGATGAAATGCTTCAGCAAGGAGGAAGCTGCTGTCAAAGTAGCTCCATGCTTGCTGAAGCATTGGCACTGCTAGGGAGTGCCAGGTAGCCTGTAAGGGCTTTTTAATAGAAAAAATAAAAAGGTAGGGACCGCAGAGGATCCCTTGAGGGCTCCCTCGCGGCCCCACATAGCCCGCAAAGGGCTTTTGATTATTTATTTTTCAAAAAATAATATTTAAATAAATACAAAATATATAGGGACCATGGGGAGCCCTTAATATATATATATAAACCTCCAGGCCTTCACACTGAGCTATGGAGGTTCCAGTCCATCAGTACTCATTACTAGTTTTCTTTAAATAAAAAAACTATACTTTTTAAAAAATATTAAAGACATTTTTATGTTAAATCCAACAAAAATATCACATTCTAAGTATATGAGATACTAAAGCCTCAAAAAACGTTCTCTCTCACTTTCTTTTTCTCTTTCTGTCTCTCAATCAATGTTTCCCACTCACACACCACTTAGACACTTACACACCCACTCACAGACCCACTCAGACACTCATGCACCCACCACAGACCCTCTGACACCCTCATGTAGCCACTCACAAACCCTCACACACACTGACGCACTTACTAAAACACTGATGTATGCACTCTCACACCCAGACAGACAATCTGACAGCCACTCTCACTCCAAAACACACCCTCTCACACCTATCCTCACACCCAAAGAAGCTGTGGCTATCTCCCACCATGCACGTCGTGGGTTTGGGTGGTTGGGGGTTGTTGGTCTCAGGGTCTGCCTGCAGGCCAGGTCTTATGGGCAACCTTCCCTGCGCATGGGTGAAGGACGTGCACAGTTGGGTGCTTATAGGGGGGTTGGCCCCAGGGCCTGAACTGAGGCCAGGTTCTGTGGCCAACCGTGGCTGTGCGCAGTGGTGGTAGGATTAATGTATATTAATCAAAATTACTAAAAGATTAAAAAAACATCGAAATTTACTGAAAAAAACAAAGGTTACAGGGACGTTATAGTTACAAAACGGAATTTAAATAAACATAGAACTTTACTTAAAAAAACAAAGGTTACAGAGAAGTGATAGTTAGGCTCACATTTTAAATGTACAACATCATAGAAATTCACCAATTATAGTTAGAGTTACCTCAGGTAACTATAACTCGTGCCTTAAGGTAACTATAACTCGCGCCCCCACCATGCTCTGTTTTTTCGTCAAAACTTTTACTGCAAATATTACATTGATATTATCAATGATGCTATGAAAGATGGCATAATTGCCGTAATTTGTGGGGTAATTTGCAGTGCATGGCCAGGGTCCAAGTTATAGCTACCTTAGCCCATGAGTTTTGGAAGTCCAAAAACTTCGCCATAACTGGGCTGCACCGGACCACAGCGGGAGGCAGCCGCTGCAGGGAGACTTGTCGCTGTGGGCGATGAGGCGAGGAGGACCCCCAGGAAGACCCAGGTAAGTCCTCCTCTCTTTTTATCGTTGTTTGTACACACTGGTGCACAAACAAGGACTGAAATGGCAGCTTTTGCTGCTTATGGCCCTGAATTCAGCTGCAGTTTCAGGCCTCTTGTGCACCGGCTTGCCAGGCCAGACCCTGCTTGGTGTTTCCCAGATCAGGCGCATTCAGGACTCTGCTGGTCACTGAACTCCTCCTCTTCAGAATTCCCCGGCTTTTTTTAACTCTACGGAATTCTGCAGAGTCGAACTCCGTGAACTCCACCAAGGCCTAATTTTATTTCCAAACTATAACATGGGTGTAACGTTTGTTTTTTAAATTCATTTCTTTGTTCTTCTAAACAAAGTGAAAGTTGGAGACAGGACTGTGATTAGGCTCTATGGCTAATCTCTTTCAGCCTGGGTCTCTCAGTGAGTGGGTGAGGATCTGTGTGTCTGAGGGGGTCTGTGAGTGGGTGCGTGAGTACGTGAGTGGGTCTGTGAGAGTGTGCATGAGAATCTGAGTGGGTCTGTGAGTGGGTACATGGAGTATCTGAGTTGGTTTGTGAGTGTGGGAGTGAGTGAGTGGGTCTCTGCATGGGTGTGTGAGTATCTGAGTGGATTTGTGAGTGGGTGCATGAGTGTCTGAGTTAGTCGATGAGTAGGTGCATGAGTGTCTGTGGTGGTCTGTTAGTAGGCGCATGACAATCTGAGTGGGTCCATGGCTGGGTGTGTGAGTATCTTAGTGGGTCTGTGAGTGGGTGCATGAGTATCTGAATGGGTCTGTGGGTGGGTGCCTGGAGCATCTGGGTAGGTTTGTGAGCGGGTGTATGGAGTATCTGAGTGGGTTTGTAAGTGGGTGTGTTAGTGTCTGAGAGGGTCTATGAGTTGGTGCATGAGTGTCTGAATCGGTCCATGAGTAGGTGCGTGAGAATCCGACTGGGTCCATGAGTGGGTGCGTGAGTGTCTGAGTGGGTTTGTGAGTGGGTGTGTAGTAGCTGAGTGTGTAGGGAGTGGGTGCATGAGTGTCTGAGTGGGTCTGTGAGTGGGTGCATGAAAATCTGAGTTTGTCCGTAACTGGGTGTGTGAGTGTCTGAGTGGGTCTGCGGGTGGGTGATTGTCTGAGAGGGTCTGTGAGTGGGTGCGTGAAGCATCTGAGTGGCTTTGTGAGTGGGTGTGTGAGTTTCCGAGCTGCTCTGTGTGTGTGTTTGTGTGTGTGAGTCACCCCAAAGAATGATAATATGCCTCCCTGTTAATAAGTCTGATTAATTTGCATAAAATATGCAGAGTATATTTAGCATTGCAGTGGATACAGCAAAGAGAGCGCACGGGTATCATCCGTCAAGTTGCACAAAAGCCAAAACGCTGCATTATCAAACATCACGTGCCTTCCCCCCATCACAAACACTTGTCTTCATCTTCACGGTATTTGTTCAGGTGCGCTTTTCATATTTTTTCAGCCCAATTTTACACCCACGTGCACCTTAAAACGTTACGGGTTGTTTGATTCCAAAAAACAATACCATAAATTATTGATGGGAAAATGTTGCTTGCATTTCCATCACTGCATGGGAACCGGCAGGGAAAACACTTGAGTTTATGAAGCATTTCCTGTCGCGCTACACGTATTTGCTTCATTTTTTTTTTCTTCATGTGACTGATCTCGGCTATCTTTAATGTTTCGCGCTGTAAATTGAGAGAATAAAGCGTATGTTCGTCCTTTTTATCGCGTCAGGGATTTCTGCTTTGTCAACTAATTTACTCAGATGGCAAATCGAGCGACAATTGTCGACCTCGCTTGGGCAGGCCTACTTTCTGTTTATGTGACGTGTAAGCACATTTCTGAGTCAAGGTTATAAATACGCTCTCTAGCTGTAGCGGCCCTAGGGTGACCACCCATCCGTAAATTTCACGGACTGCCCGTAATTTTGCCCTGCTGTCCGTTGTCCGTGATGAAAGTCTTCACGGACAGCATTTGTCTGTAATTTCAGCCTTTTACCTAAAGGACAAGGGAGGGAGGGCGAAATTACCGGCAGATCAGTTTCCCCAGCTGGAATGAAGGGCAGGGAGTCTCCTGTGTTATGAGGGAGGGGCAGACAGATAAGAAAAGGCCTTCTTGCCAGGGTGTATCCTTCCCTAAAGAAATGCAAATGTGGGTAACTGGTAAATCTGCAAATGTAAAGTGCATTGACTTTAATCAAAGGAGTCACTTGAAGCTTTCTGATGGCAAAGATATTTTCTTTTAGAGAGGTACTGTAATGGTGAGCTGTAGAGTGTGTGGTTTTAGTGGACTGTTATACATTTTATACCTAATACTAACATTTTTTATATTATTCAAATCTGTATTTGAGAAGCACTTTTTAATTTAACCGAACTGTATTTTTGCATGATGTAATTGTATTTATATAGCGCTTACTACCCCTGATGAGGCATTGAATACATATTTAAAATAAGGACTTACACATTCACAGTCCTTTCAGGAACCTCAGAACCTCATAGAACTAACAAACATTGGCAAAGCCAATAGGTATTGTTTACGTAAGAGTTGTTGGCTTTACCAATGTGTTTTAGCCATGTTATGCACCAGAGTGGCTGCTGTTCAACATGGCTAAAAGTTAGTGGCATAGTGGTGTGGAGTGAAGTAGAGTGGCATAGGAGCAGTGGTGCAGAGTACAATGCAGTGGGGTACAGTGCAGTTGTTTAGAGTGCATTGGCGTACAGTGCAGTGGTTTAGAGTGCAGTAGCATGGAGTGGCGTGGAACACAGTAGAGTGTCATAGAGTGCAGTGGAGTAGAGTGGCAGAGAGTGCAGTAGTGCAGAGTGGTGCAGTGGCATAGAGTGCAGAGTAGACTTGCGTGGCAGAGAGTGCAGTGGTGTAGTGTAGAGTGGTGCAGTGCAGAGTAGAGTATAGTGTTGTAGAGTGCAGTTGCGTAGAGTGGAGTGATGCAGAGTAGAGTGGCATAGAGTATAGTGGCATAGATTGCAGTGGTGTAGAATGCAGTACTACAGAGTAGATTGGTGTACAGTACAGTGGCGGAGAGTGCAATGTTGCAGAGTAGAGTGTCAGTGCAGTGATGTAAAGTGGAGCAGAGTTGCACAGAGAGCAGTGGCAGGGTACAGTGGTGCAGAATAGAGGGCAGTGACATACAGTGCAGCTGTTTAGGGTGCATTGACATAGAGTGCAGTGGCATAGAGTGGCATGGGGCAGAGTAGAGTAGCATGGGGTGCAGTAGAATAGAGTGTATTGGTGCAGAATGTAGTAGTACAGAGTAGAGTGGTGTAGAGTATAATAGCGGCCAGTGCAGTGTTGCAGAGTAAAGTGCCAGCGTGCAGTGGTGTAGAGTGCATCAATTAGGTTGAAAGTCCATGGGCGGTTGGGGTAAGCCAGATGTTTTTGTTAAATTTGTTTAAACTAGCATAAGGTTTATTACCTTAATGTTTCCCAAACTGTTTGCCAGGGGGTTTAAAATGTTCAGAAACATAATCAAAATGTTGCTGTTACTTTCTCTTCAAGAAAGAATCAGTAGATTTGGGTAGGGGTGATGGCTTTGGTGATTGGCCTACGCTATTGAACAAGGACGTAATGTGACACCTGAACGTAGCATACCAGGAGGCAATCACAAAAAGACCACCGTGAATAAATAGTGCTATGTTAAAAAACTGTAGATAAATGCACTGAGAACATAGTGAGGCATGGCCTCTCTTGTGTGTGTCTGTAAAACTGACGGTTGTTCTTGAATTTCTGTCCTGAATTTTGACCCTTTGTCCTGAATTTTTGTCCTGAATTTTGACCCTTTGTCCTGAATTTCTTACAGTCCTGTCCAGAATTTGCTTCAATGCCAGGTGGTCACCCTAGTTCCTACCAAAGGGGGGCCAATTTTGGCGGCTTTGGATTAGTGGAAAATTGAGAAGGAGACAGTGGTCTGCACTTGTACATTGTGGTTTGTGTGCAGCTCCTTGATGCTGGTTTGTGGTTCTCTGTACTATAATGAAAGGATGTGAATTGTGTGCTGCGAGTGGCAGCGGGGTCTCTTAGGAGGCTGTTGTGACCAACCGAGCTGCCCAGAGCGCAGATCTGTGATCCACGTATGGCATATTATGCTTTTCAGCTTACACGTTGACCCTCCGTGCTGCATTGGAATGGCCAGAGCTGCGACTGGACAAAGCTCAATTCTCCGACAGGTACATTGTTAGTGTTATCTTGACATTTTTATTTCCTGGAGATTTCTGACCACACGTGGAGCTCTGCAGCAGGTGACTTTGACCTCGTGGGATGTTTTGGGGCTGCGGAGCCCCGGGCCTTGGCATTGGAGGCTGTCTGTCAAGTGGAGCTCCACTACCTTGTTAATGTGCCAATCCCCTTCAAAGTCTTACTGTATGAACGACTCCAGTCACCCTTAGATTTTCTTCGGGATATAGAATGGTGTATACTTGGGTATGCGAACAGGACCTGGACCACCCGGGGGATTTCTTTTAAAACAAACGTGGGGCCCTGTGCTTGCTTTTTTTCAAAATGTTGCCCTAAATTTGCTGCACATGCCCGGCATTTTATAAAAATGCTTTTTTGCCTTGGCAGAGTCCCAGGGGGACTCCAAAACCATGGCTAGGTCATCAGGGTAATTATACCCTGCCCCCTTTCCTTTAATTTAATCTTTTTGTGTGGGACTCGGCTGAATCAGAGTTCTAAAATGTCTGCTAACATTTCCTGGGTGAAGTGTTGGCATCCAATCAGATCTCTGTGTGAGATTGGGGGTATCTGCACATTTGTCGCACCCCTAAATATACAAATTTGGATTTCCTTTAATATCTTGAAAACTACTGCACAGATAACAAGATGTGTGCTTTCTGGATCTTTCTGCCAAATTTGGAGTAATTCCTTCCAGCGCTTTGGGCTGTAGTTGTGTCTAAAATCTCTATGGCAACGGTTCCCAAACTTTTGACTATTGTGGACCCCCACTTTATCAGTACTGGAACCGGGGGACCCCCCACTGGATCATTATTGGAATCCAGGGACCCCCCCCCAATAAGTCATTAGTGAAAGCTGGGGACCTAATTTGTTAATATCATGACATTTTCTAAGCAGCCACGGCCCCCCTGAGGAGGCTTCACGGACCCCAGCTGTCCCCGGAACACAGGTTGGGAACCACTGCTCTATGGGAATTAGCATAGGAAACACACTTTTTTTTTACCCCCCTTTTTCTCGCCCCCATTCGACAGATCACACCAACACTTTCCAAGACTCATATTGACACTTTTTTTGGACAATTTCATGAAGATTTGTCAAGCGGCGCCAAAGATATAGCCAAGTCAAAAAACGCTTTTCCTATGGAAACTATGTCCTAACTACAACTACCTCCTGGCGACCATCAATAGGTAATATATGAATATAAGGGCATGCACATCAGTGGTTTGATTACCGTAAAGTAATTAATATTACTTACATTTAAAAGACATAGAAATTCACTGAAAAAAACAAAGGTTATAGGGATGTTAAAGTGAGGAAATAGAACTAAAAAATGTTAGAAATTATACATTATAGTTAGGTTCTGAATTTACACTCACAAAACCATAGAAATTCGACATTTATATTTATAGTTAGCTCAAGTAACTATAAATCAGTGAATTTCTAAGGTTTTTTAAATGCTAATTCCAACTATAACATCCCTGTAACCTTTTATTATTTCAGTGAATTTGTATAGTTTTTTTTAACACAGTGGAGGTTGGCCAGCCCACCCCATAGACGCCCAACCCCATGCCTTGCATGGCCTTCAACTGTGCGTGGCTGGGGTTGGCTGCAGGGTCTCACCTGGCCCCTGGGTCCTGCGGCTAACCCCCTGCATGCATCTAACCCCGCACTGCACACAGCCCTGTGGCCAATCCCTCTTAGCACCCTGTGGGAGAGTTCAGGTAGAATTTCTGTGAAATGAGCATTGGTTCCACAATGCATCCTGGCCTGCTTATATATCCAAGAACAGGCTACAGTTGTGTGCAAAATATCTACCCAACTGGAGCACTTTCTACTGGCTAATTAGTAAGTGCTACCTCGTTGGGTAAATGTATAGTGCATATTCCACACTACAGCTGTGTAAAGGACTCTGAGGTTATGTCTCTGGTGACCATGTTTGTCTGTAATTGTGGCAATGTGATTGTTCCTCAAGCATCTTTATACTGATAACATGAATCCTGGTGTGGAGAAGATATTGAGACCACAAAGAGTTGAATCTCCACCAAACAAGGATACTTCCTCTAAATTTAATGTAGTAAGTGCTTTTTTGGTAGAGATGTGCTCATATTCCTCAGCATCAAAAACACGTCTCCAAAAACTGCGGGAAATGCTCTCTGAGGGCTTTTTAGTAAGCTGTCCACCATTTTTTTAAAAGGCAGGAAGAAGCTGCATACCACTTACATGTATGTGGTGGGGCCAAGGTCACGCCGCAATTGCTCCCACATGCAGGTATCAGCTACAAATGCTGCTACGTTCTGCTCCCTGCATGCGGGAGCAATCCTTTCATCAGTTTTCCTGTTCACTTGACAGAGGGCAGGAAACAGATGAAAAGGCCGGTCCCAGCGAATGAGAGCAGTTTTCCTGCTCCCGCTACTGGGAACAGACTTACAGTTTGCTCTTTCTTGGCAGGAACTGTCAAAATTCCTGCCAAGCAATAGAAAACTGCTGTCCCCCGAGGGCGGGTGCCTCAGGAGATAGGGAGCCGGCCTGAAGGATGGGGGGGGCAAGGGCAGGGCAGTCCACAGGGCCATTAATGGTTCCAGGAAGGGCGGCACATGGCCCCCATCCTTTAGTTTGCAAAGGCTGGGCCCGGGGAGGTGGTGGTACCTGGGGCCATATGTGGTCTGGGACAGGGAGCTGCACAGATGGTGGTCCCCAGGGCACCTTGGGGCTAAGAAGGGGGTACTCCATGCAGCCCACCTCTAATTATTTAAATAAAGCCCCAGGGAGGTGGTGGTCCCCCGAACTTCTAATGAGCCACAGGAGGGGGGTCCACGTGCCCAATCCTTCCATATTGTTAATCAAGCCCTGGGAATGTGGGAGTCCCTAGGCCTCAAAATAGCCTATGCTGGGGGTCCGTGCAGCCCCCCATGTGTAAATAAAGTGCTGAGGACATGGTGGTCCCTGCGGCTCAAAGTAGCATTAGAGGGGGGCCACATGCTGCCCCTCCTGTTTTTTTATTTTCCACATGCCCCCAGGAGCTGGCCCACCCGGGGGATAAACAGTAAACAAGCACGGGAGACCACACTTGTTTTTTTATCAATTTTGCCAGAGATTCACAGATACTCAGTGATTTCACATTAATATTGAAAAATAGTTATTTTGACTCCCAGGGGGACTCCAGCACGAGGGCTAGAAGGTCAGGTTATTTCTAACCTGCCCCTTTTTCTTTTTCTTTACACACTTTTTTGGGACTCGGCTGAGTCTGAGTCCTGCAGTGGCTGCCAACTCTTCCTGGTTGAAGTGTTAGCAGTCAATCAGATATCACCTTGAGATATCTAAGCTCTGTGTAGGCTCTGCATCCCTAGATATACAAATCTGTTTTTTCTTTAACTACTCTAAAACTACTGAACAGATTGACAAAATAAAACTGGTGGCCGGGAAAAATCATAAACTATAATCCCTGGATAGCCCACCCCCATGACTGTATTCAGAATGGGAAAGAGGGGTGTATGGCCCCCTCTTCACTGAACGTCTAGAGGCCTTGAGGAGCCACCTCTGGGGCAGAGAACATTGATTATGGGGAGAGGGAATGCATGCATCCCTCCTGGATCCATCAGAGGCCTCAGGGAGCCCACACCATGGGGGCAAACATTTTGTGCATGGGAATGGCGGCATGCAGCCCTTCTTGCTGAGCAATGATACATGCCAGGGAACCTATCCCCAGGACTGACATTTTGGAAAATTGGGAAGGGGCCACCCTCTCTGAGCCTCTAGAGTTCTTAGGGAGCCCACCCTCGGTGCCAATAATGTTCAAAATGTGGATGGGGCTGATTACTTCAAGGGAGAAGAAGCTATGTTCCCCCCTTCCCTCCCTGAGCCATTAATTGCCCCGGGGACCCCAGGGCCAGCTCAGTAGCTATGTACCAGAAAGCCAACCACCAAGACATAGCAGTTTCCTTGCCCCTCACCAGCATGGGCAAGGGAAAACCATGTTGGTCTCACAGTGCAAACAATCACCATGTCCTATCCCAGCAAGTGGGAGCTTTAAAAATGCTCCTGCCTGCTGGGAGCAGACTTTTGATTTGGTTCCCTGCCCCCCTGCAGATGGGAGCAATGCCTACTCCCACTTCTCCCCTCTCCCTGCCAAATATCGGTTGGCCATGGGGATGGGGTCTCTGGGGCTGAAATTGGCCGGCAGAGGTGGGCAGCTCCCTCCAAAATGTTGACAGACCCAGGGAATGCTGTCCACAGGGACGGAATTGGCCGGGGGGGGTCGTTTGACCTCTCCCCTTAAAAATGTCACTGAGCCCCAGGGGATGCAGTCCCGAGTCTGATATCAGCCTAGGGAGGGGAGTGCATGCCCCTCCCCTTAAAAATTACACTTTGTCCCAGGGGTGAGGTCCCTGCGTCCAAATTATGCCGCGTGCCCCCATGCCCCTAATAATGGCACAGATTCCTAGGCAATGGGGACACCAGGGTCAAAATCAGCCCAGGGAGGAGGACCGTGTGCTTCCTCACCTTGAACATGTTAACAGGCAAAATCGGCAAGGGGAGGTTGGTCATGGGTCCTCCCCCCTTAAAAATTACACGGGGTCTCAGGGGATGCAGCCCCTGAGGCCAATATCGGCTGGTGGGCGGAGCTGGTCATGCCCCTTTCCCTAAAAATTACACCGGGGCATGGGGATGGGGTCCCTGGGGCTAAAATTGGCCTGGGAGGGCCGTGTGCTCCCTCACCCTGAACATGAAATTGGCCTGGGGAGTGGGGATGCGTGACCCCTCCCCCAAAAAATTACAAATGACTCTGGGGGATGGGGTCCCTGGAGCCAAAATTGGCCCGGGGAAAGGGGCTACATGCACCTCCCTGCCTTTTATTTAAAAGAGTGGTCTTAGGGTAAAGGGTCCCCTGGGCCTAACAAAACTCAGTAAGGGAGCCACTCAAGACCCTCCTCTTTATTTAAATAAGTGGTGATGTAGTTCCAGGGGAAAATAATGCACTGCCCTGGGGAATCGGGTCCCAGGGTCTAAAGAGTATCAGGGAGGGGGCCTTACCTCCCCCTCTGCTTTATTTATAGAAATGGCACTGGGAGATTGGGTCCTCAGAGCCTAACAAGGCTTGTGGAGGGGGACATGTGGCACCCTCCCCTTTAAATAAAAAACAAAAGGCCCTGGGGAATAGGGTCACCAAGGCCAGGCCCTATGGCCAACCCCTCCACCACCTGCGGCTGAATTTTAAAATGTTAACATTACTATGTGGTGTGTATATATATATATATATATATATATATATATATATATATACAATTAAAAATAGTGGTTATAGAATGAGCACTGAGGTGACTTGGTTTTCACAGCTGTGCCGAATAGAGACTCTATAAATGCATGCATTAATTAATTAATACATTCAATATAACGTTTACACTGTGGATGTTAGGTATATTAATGAGGCTACCTCAGTGGTCCACATCAATCTAAGTAGAATGAATGCTGAGTTGACTTGTAGGAATTTCAACCTGTGACTTGTGGATTGCCCACATATTCCTTATCTGTGAAGTTAGTCCTCAAATGTATAATAAATCATGTTTGGTGGAGCTGAAATATGATCAGAAACCAGCTGCCAAGTACAATTCAAAATACTTAAATGAACTGTTTGCACCCCTCGAAGACCATATGACGTCTATGCGACCAAAGTTGAAAGAGTAGTGAAAGTGCACTTTACCTGTCCCAGGAGGTCATAGCCCAAATCCGGGGCAATTGTACCCGCTGCCTCTGGCCCCTCGGGGATATCCTCTGCCCATTCATTGACATACTGCTTGCTTGCCCTGTAGACTTGTGTGGACCAGCAGCAGTAACAGAGCAGAGCCTGTGCCACCAAATCCAGTCTCCAGGAACCCCCTCCCATGGCGGCTGCTCTAAACCTGGACCTGTGACCAACAGGATTTGCAAAGGGCTTGTTGCTACTCGTTCATAAATTACCCTTCACACCCAAAATGGCTCTAGTAAATGTAGCTTTCAAACGCGACAATAGGTGCACAATTTGCTAAAAGTGAAACTAGCTCGGATTTATTCAAGTATACTAACAACTGGGTAAATAACACTAATTAGTGCTAAAGCGTGTTCATAGGCAAGACATTTATTCTCTGGCTGTTTGGAGCTTGATGGCACACTATTTGAAAGTGTTTTGACATGTAGTGAGGAGCTGGCAGTTTCAAACAGACATTTTTACTGGGCAGCGTGGAAATACCCAGTCGGCTATTTTCTGCTTCCTCACAAAATCAGCAATATTTAGATAGAGGATATGGCGTAACATCCATCGCTGCCAACTGTGGAGCTGGGTACGAGTCTCTGCGTCCCATGCCTAAAAAAAAAGAGATTTTAAATACCTTAATTGTTGCAAATGAACTCCTGTTGGCACAGGAGAAGAAAAGCCACATTTCAAAAACAGGGGCAGGAACACTTACACATACTTCAGAACATGAGTCAAGGCGGGAAATAATCAAATTAAAAAAGAGTTCCCCACTAACAACAGATAAACAATGAAAGCAAAAAGAAACTATACTTGGCTAGTGCTCCTCAGCCAAGAACTGAAATGAGGTATCGGAAGCCCGAACCAGTTAGGAGGTAGCAAGGAAGAGCAACCCTGCAGTCTACCAATGGTAAGGAGCAGGTAGGATCAAAGTTCTTTTGCTGAATACAAACGGTCCTTGCAGACAGCGCATGCACACTCTCTAGGCTCGACCTAAAAAAACATAGAAATTCACTTAAGAAATCCAAAGGTTACAAGGATGTTATAGTTCAGCTCACATTTTAAACATAAGAAACCATAGAAATTCACTAGTTATAGTTGGACTTATCTCAAGTAACGATAACTCGTGTCCTAGCGTGACTATAACTCATGCCCTTCCATGCACTGCTAATTACCCCACAAATTACGGCACTCATGACATCTTTGATAATATCATTGATAATATCAATGTAATATTTGAAGTAAAATTGTTAATAAAAAACTGTGCATGGCGGGGGCACAAGTTATAGTTATCTTAGGACACGAGCAATAGTTACTTGAGTTAACTCTAACTATAGCTTATGAATTTCTATCGCTACATATGTTTAAAATGTGAGCCTAACCATAATGTCCCTGTAACCTTTGTTTTTTTAAGTGAACTTCTAAGGTTGTATTTATGTATTCATGTACATATATCAATACTGAGTTCATGGACCCAAGTTCTGTCACTGAAAAAAATCTTTTGTGACCACCTTCGTAGTTGTGGTTAGGTCTATGGTTGTTTTTATTTTTTTATTTTGAACAATTCCTTTTTGTGAGGGCCATTTTCTCTTATCATCCAATGTGGGTTCACAAACCCAAACCGATTGGCTGTCTGAAACTTTCTGTCGTTTTCTGGATTACTTAATCCAGCCCTTGATTTTCATGTCCTGAAAAAAAAAACCCTATGGGAAGTCAGGTTGTAAATCCCCTTACACCATGGCCCTTGTGTCAGAGGTCCTTAAATGGATCACTCTGCCTCGATTTGTTTAAAAAAAAAAACACTTTTTATGACAGGTTGGCAAACCACAAGTCAGAATTTGCAATGCCAGAATCTACATGGTGCTCGCAAACCGACACAGGTTTCTGAACTCTGACACAAGAAGAGAAGGCTTGGTTGCAGACAGTCCCAGTGGCCAACTCCAGCTGTGCACAAGGTAGGTTTTCATGGCATACTCACTGCTGGGTCAGGCTTCAAGACTGGCCCCAGAGTCAACCCCTGCTGTGGACATACAAAGACTTGGCCACCTGAATTGGATTGGGCACAGGACCTCTGTCCACTGTACACAGCCCTGCTGCCAGAAAATTAGGCACAGCTTTGCACACGTATTAATAAAGGAGAGGAAATAAAACACACCACAATTGGGCCAGGCCCTGTAGCCACAAAAATTTGGGAGAAAAGACCAGCAATTGGGCACGCTGGAGGACAAATCCCTATTGTGCATGGCTGAAAGCCATTCATAGTTGGTGTTGGCCACCTTAGTGGGTTTTGTGCAGAGCCTGGGATTGCAGGCCAGGCAGCTAAGGCAACTCTTGCTGTGCAATGGATTAGCTCCCCATAGTGGGGAGACTGGAATCGGGCAGGTACCAGGCCTTTTGACCAACCTATGATGGCCCTGTGGCTTGCAACCCTGCCCAAGATTGCTAGTACAAAGCTGTATACAGACGGCCACCTAAAGCGGCGTCAGAAGCAGAATATTTCAAGGGTTTCCGGGTCCATCCTACGAAAATGACATGATTCAAAATATACTCTGATGCCTTACATTTCAGTATGTAGAATTACGATCTGGGGGCTTTTCTACACACAGAAATATAAAGCAAGAGTGCCTTTACACATGTATTTTTTTCTTTTTCTTCGGCGTCCTACAGAAATCATCCTTAGGTAGACACTAAAAACACACTTTGTCAAAAAATCAGGCTGTCCCAAAATTAATATGTTTAGAAAATGCTTTAACTCCAAAGTCCGCACTGATAGGATTAACATGCTAATCTTTGCCAATATATTTTTATTTCAATTGATGTGTGTTTGTCCACTGCATGCTAGGTAGCCAGCAGAAAAGTCAGTACCATCATATCAGGAATGCCTCAGCACTACAGAACATGGAAGATTGAGCCAAAGGCTTCATGTTTTATTAAATTGACTACAAACTTGAATTTGCATCTAGTATTAATTAAGGCACTTTTCTTGACAGCAAAGCTCCAGGAGGAAATCGACAATGTGACTGGTGAGAAATGTACTCCAACCTTTGCAGACAGAGGGAAGATGCCCTACACAAAAGCTGTGATTGCCGAGATCCAGCGATGCTGTGATATTCTTCCAATGGGAGCTGCTCACGCTGTGACACGTGATACTCCATTTAGAGAATTTGTCTTACCTAAGGTGCATTTCCTTTTTACGTATGTGTAAAGTCTTCACCCAAACTGCAAAAGCGTGTTTCCGATAATCATGAAAATGTTGAATTTTTGGTTTAGAGGCCATCTCTAAATAAGTTTGAAACATAAGATAAATGTTTTCTTTTTATTCATGCATTTATTGTTGAAGTGGTTGTTTTTACATAGTAAAGCATAGCATCAAATAAGTTGGTCAGACAATTTTCAACAATCCATCACTGAATGGCCAATATTAATGCAAAACCTAATCTTACTTTGAAGTACATGGCCTCATACCTATGTACAGGGAGTGCAGAATTATTAGGCAAATGAGTATTTTGACCACATCATCCTCTTTATGCATGTTGTCTTACTCCAAGCTGTATAGGCTCGAAAGCCTACTACCAATTAAGCATATTAGGTGATGTGCATCTCTGTAATGAGAAGGGGTGTGGTGTAATGACATCAACACCCTATATCAGGTGTGCATAATTATTAGGCAACTTCCTTTCCTTTGGCAAAATGGGTCAAAAGAAGGACTTGACAGGCTCAGAAAAGTCAAAAATAGTGAGATATCTTGCAGAGGGATGCAGCACTCTTAAAATTGCAAAGCTTCTGAAGCGTGATCATCGAACAATCAAGCGTTTCATTCAAAATAGTCAACAGGGTCGCAAGAAGCGTGTGGAAAAACCAAGGCGCAAAATAACTGCCCATGAACTGAGAAAAGTCAAGCGTGCAGCTGCCACGATGCCACTTGCCACCAGTTTGGCCATATTTCAGAGCTGCAACATCACTGGAGTGCCCAAAAGCACAAGGTGTGCAATACTCAGAGACATGGCCAAGGTAAGAAAGGCTGAAAGACGACCACCACTGAACAAGACACACAAGCTGAAACGTCAAGACTGGGCCAAGAAATATCTCAAGACTGATTTTTCTAAGGTTTTATGGACTGATGAAATGAGAGTGAGTCTTGATGGGCCAGATGGATGGGCCCGTGGCTGGATTGGTAAAGGGCAGAGAGCTCCAGTCCGACTCAGACGCCAGCAAGGTGGAGGTGGAGTACTGGTTTGGGCGTGTATCATCAAAGATGAGCTTGTGGGGCCTTTTAGGGTTGAGGATGGAGTCAAGCTCAACTCCCAGTCCTACTGCCAGTTCCTGGAAGACACCTTCTTCAAGCAGTGGTACAGGAAGAAGTCTGCATCCTTCAAGAAAAACATGATTTTCATGCAGGACAATGCTCCATCACACGCGTCCAAGTACTCCACAGCGTGGCTGGCAAGAAAGGGTATAAAAGAAGGAAATCTAATGACATGGCCTCCTTGTTCACCTGATCTGAACCCCATTGAGAACCTGTGGTCCATCATCAAATGTGAGATTTACAAGGAGGGAAAACAGTACACCTCTCTGAACAGTGTCTGGGAGGCTGTGGTTGCTGCTGCACGCAATGTTGATGGTGAACAGATCAAAACACTGACAGAATCCATGGATGGCAGGCTTTTGAGTGTCCTTGCAAAGAAAGGTGGCTATATTGGTCACTGATTTGTTTTTGTTTTGTTTTTGAATGTCAGAAATGTATATTTGTGAATGTTGAGATGTTATAATGGTTTCACTGGTAATGATAAATAATTGAAATGGGTATATATTTTTTTTTGTTAAGTTGCCTAATAATTATGCACAGTGATAGTCACCTGCACACACAGATATCCCCCTAACATAGCTAAAACTAAAAACAAACTAAAAACTACTTCCAAAAATATTAAGTTTTGATATTAATGAGTTTTTTGGGTTCATTGAGAACATGGTTGTTGTTCAATAATAAAATTAATCCTCAAAAATACAACTTGCCTAATAATTCTGCACTCCCTGTAGTGATATAGCAGGTCCTTATAGCTCACTACGACTGTTTTAGAATTGACAATCTACTGAAACAGTTTCTTGATTGAATTAATTTCTGGTATGGAGCCATGAACCTTCCACTGCTCCAATTCTTCTGGATATAATAATCTTTCTTATGAGTGAATCAAATTGTTTAATCAACAGTAATTTGTAAAGTAGAAGTGTATCCAGAACTGCGAAATAACAGGCTGCTAATATTTTCAAAATCCCTTTTCATAGAGAAAGGACGAGATTCCACAATATTTTTTTCTATATTGATTCCCGAATACAGTTGTACGCTGCTTTACTGTGAAGGTTTTCCACACATTTTCATCTAACTATGGGAAGTTTCTTTCATAGTTTCGCAATATAGAATCTATCTGTTATCTTAGAAACAGGAGATCCGTTTTTTTTTTTTACAATGAGGCAAGCACGTATCCTGAAAAAAACGGTTGACCACTGTGAGAAAATAGTTCGGTGGGAGAACTTCTCCAATTACTGGTATGTGCACACAATAGATCTGACACTACAACGGCCACCTCCTCACAACATTTCTTGATCTGAAATGAAACTATCTGAAAGAATGACGAAGGGCCTGATTCAGATGTTGGCGGAAATGGTCCTGCCGTCGGTTTTCCGACTGAAAACTCGCCTGACACCATGACAGTCCACCTGCCCTATTTCTATGTTAGTGGAAGCAAAGGTGAAAGTCTACTGATGGTCTGCTGTAGGAAAGTACCATCTTCCTTAGCATGTTACCCCCATTTTGTACCTGTATGTCAGTATGTTTTTGCCTGTCTCACTGGGATCCTGCTGGTCAGGACCCCAGTGCTCATAGTTTATGGCCTATTGTGTGTGTCTGTATAGTGCTTGACTGTGTCACTGATGCTCTGCTAACCAAAACCTCAGTGCTTAAGCTCTCTCTGCTTTTAAATTTGTCACTATAGGCTAGTGACTTCATTTACCAATTTCAATTGGCACACTGGACCCCCTTATAAGTCCCTAGTATTTTGTACCTAGGTACCCAGGGCATTGGGGTTCCAGGAGATCCATAAGGGCTGCAGCATTTCTTTCGCCACTCATAGGGAGCTCAGACAATCCCTTGCAAAGGCCTGCCATTGCAGCCAAGTGATATAACGCCACGTTACTTCGCAGCCATTTTCACTGCACTTAAGTAACTTATAAGTAACCTATATGTTTAACCTTCATTTGCTGAAGGTTAGGAGCAAAGTTACTAAGTGTGAGGGCACCCTTGCACTAGCAAAGGTACCCCCACATAGTTCCGGGCCATTTCCCCGGACTTTGTGAGTGCGGGGATGCCATTACACGTGCGTACTACATATAGGTAAATACCTATATGCAGCTTCACAATGGTAACTCTGAATATGGCCAGGTAACATGTCTAAGATCATGGAATTGTCACCCCATTCCAAATCTGGTATTGGGGAGCCAATTCCATGCACCCTGAGGGCTCCACCATGGACCCCCTGTAATGACAAACCAGCTTACTCAAGCTTGCACTGCAGCCACAGCTGCTGCACCTCACAGAGAGGGTTCTGCCCTCCTGGGGTCTGGGCAGCCCAGTCCCAGGAAGGCAGAACAAAGCATTTCCTCTGAGAGCAGGGTGTTACACACTGTCCCTTTGGAAATAGGTGTTACAGGCTGGGGAGGGTTAGCCTCCTACAGCTTCTGGAAATGCTTTGAAGGGCACAGATTGTGCCCTCCTTGCATAAGCCAGTCTACGCCGGTTCAGGGAACCCTTGTCCCTTGCTCTGGCACGAAACTGGACAAAGGAAAGGGAATTGACCACTCCCCTATCCATCACCACCCTAGGGGTGGTGCCCGGAACTCCTCCAGTGTGTCCCAGACTTCAGCCAACTTGCTTTGCAAGGTGTGGGGGCACTCTGGAGGCCTCTGAGTGGCCAGTGCCAGCAGGTGACATCAGAGACCCCTCCTGATAGGTCCATACCTGATAAGGTAGCCAATACCCCCTCTGGGCTATTTAGGGTCTCTCCTGTGCGTTCTCTTCAGATTCTGCTTGCAAGCTTCCTTCAGGAATCCTCTGCGACTACTTCACTATCCTCTGACCTCGGATCAACAGCAGCCTGCTCCAGGAACCAATGTAACAACAATAAAGTATCCACAAGGGATACTTTTCCTCTGCAAGTTCAGCTCCAAGTCAGCAACTGCAACAGTTTCCAGGGTTTGCATGCTCTGGGGACTCCCTGTCTTCATCCTGCACCAGAAGGACAGAAGAAGTCTCCTGTGGGGTGATGGAGTACCACCCCTGTTGAAGCAGGCACCTTCCAAGACGACAACCGGTACACTTAGACTACTCTCACAGCAACAAGTGTGCTCCTAAGGACACAGAGGGTGGACATCATTGACATTGACTATCCTGATGTCCTGCTGACACAATTTGGAGGAGGTAAGACCTTGCCTTCCCAGAGAGCGACGGTACACCTGTGTACTGCGTCCTCTTCACCTCCTGAGGCCTCTGTGCACTATTTGCAAAATTCCTTTGTGCACAACCTGGCCCAGGTCCCCAGCACTCTATCCTGCGACACTTAACTCACTGAGTTGTTCTCTGGTGGTGTGTGACCTTCCTTTGTTGTGCTGCATCAACTGCATTTTGGACCTTCTTTGTCTCCGTGTCCTGGGACTCCCGGGGGTGCTGGCTGGCATCCTGAGGGCTCTCTAAAGTGCTGAGTGCCCCCTCTTCCTCCTAACACATAGTTGAAGCCCCCAGGTCCCTCCTGGGTCCATCCAGCACCGTTTTGATGCAAAATGCACTTTTGTCATAACCAAGTCTTGTTGGTGACTTCCAACACAAAATCACATCTGCAACGATCTTCACGTCGTGGGACATCTTTTGCATCACACAGGAACCCGCTGGCATCTTCCTAGAGTACACTTCTGCAGTAATCGACTAATTGGAGAGTCTTCTTTTGCACCCTCTTCTGGGTTGGCATGGGCTCCTGCCCTTCCCGGAACTTCTTTCGACTTCTGGACTTGGTCCCCTTCTTTTGCAGGTCTTCAGGTCCAGGAATCCACCAGTTGTTGTTTGCAGACTTGGTTAGTTACTGCAAAATCCCAATCACGAGGTGTAGTGTGTCCTAAGGAAACTTTCAGTACTTTACTCCTGCTTTTCTGGGCTCTGGGGTGGGTTACTTAACTTTAATGTATTCTTACTCTCCCAGCGTTTCTGCACACACTACACTTGTCTAGGGGGGAATTCGTGATTCGCATTCCACTTTCTTAGTATATGGTTGCCCCTAGATCTATCTTCTCCCATTGCATTCTATAGCATTTCCTTTTGTTTGCATTGTTCTCTGACTATTTACTTGACTAATTTTGGTGTCTAGTGTATATATTGTATATAACACTTATCTCCAGTATTGTCTCTAAGTTATTTTTGGTACTGTGTCACCCAAATAAATACCTTTATTTTTGGTAACACTGAGTATTGTCTTTACTTGTGTACAAGTACTGTGTAACTATACGTGGTATTGCAGCAGCTTTGCGTGTCTCCTAGTTCAGCCTAAGCTGCTCTGCTATAGCTACCTCTTTCAGCCTACGCTGCTAGAACACTACTACTTCACTAATAAGGGATAACTGGACCTGGTATAAGGTGTAAGTACCCAAGATACCCACTAAAAAACAGGCCAGCATCCAACATTGGTGGTGCGGCGGGGGGATAAGTACTTGCATTTGCTTTACCACTTTGTCACCTATGCTTTTCACAAAAAAAAGCGAGCTCCAATACTTAGAGCATATATAATATATAGCTGGAAACAATTTTCAAACTTTCTTAAAAGTTCTTTAAACTTTTCAAAAGTTTTTACAAAGTTCTGAAAAGTTTTCTTCTTTTCTCTAAAAAGTTAGCTCTGTTGTTCTACTAACTTTTCACTCACTTTCCTAAACTTTGTTCTTTCAATATGTCTTATGTAGAAGCCACCCCTGGAGCTGTCAAGACTATCTATGACAATTTAAACTATAAAAGCTTGAAGGGGATCTGTGTTGAAAGAAATGTAGGAATTGGGAAGAATCCCAATAA
Source organism: Pleurodeles waltl (assembly GCF_031143425.1). Lineage (NCBI taxonomy): Eukaryota > Metazoa > Chordata > Amphibia > Caudata > Salamandridae > Pleurodeles > Pleurodeles waltl. Next base: position 566,435,968 of record NC_090448.1, on the reverse strand, counting down.
GGAGTACCTCTTAAATCTCCTCCTACAGGATGACCAGAGATTCAGCACTGAGGAAGAGGTAGAGGATAACTCCAACCAGGGAAGCTCAGAGAGCAAGATGACAATTCTGGGGAGGGTCCTTCCACCGACCTATCTGTCAACAAGCCCCTAGTATAACTGGTAGTGGTAAGGGTTCACACACAAGTAGGGCTCCCTTCACCCCTAGAGGCCAGGTCACTAGAGTGGCTCCTGTTAGAGATAGGTCTGCCTCTGCACACTCTCATCTTACCTCTGTTTCAGAGACTTCACATAATTCTAAACCTGAGGACCAGTCCCTAGATAGGGAACTCAGAAAGCTGAGGTTAGAGGAGGCCAGACTGAGGCTAATACAGCAACAGTTGGCCTCAGACAGTGAATCCCTGGCTGTGGAAAAAGAGAGGCAGGGTTTGGGATTAGTTCCCCATGCTGGCAGCAGCAGTTTTAGAAATACAAAGTTAGGGAACCTTCATTTGATTCTAGAAATCTGCACAAAGTTGTCCCTCCTTACAAGGATGGTGATGACATCAACAATGGTTTGCTGCACTTGAGAGGGTCTGTACAGTTCAGAGGGTCCCTCATGTACAGTGGGCTGCTATCCTTTGGTTATCCTTCTCAGACAAAGGTAGAGACAAATTTCTTATTGTCAGAGAGGATGATGCAGATAATTATCAGGTTCTTAAAAATGTACTCTTGGATGATATGTGCTTAACCACTGAACAGTACAGAATTAAGTTCAGCGAGACCAGAAAAGATTCATCACAGGACTGGACAGACTTTGTGGACTGTTCTGTGAAGGACCTAGAAGGCTGGTTACATGGCAGTAAGGTGACTGATTATGAAAGTCTATATAACTTGACTCCAAGAGAGCATATCTTAAATAATTGTGTGTCTAAGTTGTAACATCGGTATCTTGTGGACTCAGATCTGACCTCTCCCCAAGAATGGGGAAAGAAGGCAGAAAAATGGGTCAGAACAAGGGTGAGCAGAAAAGCTCATACAGGGGGTCACAAAGATGGCAAGAAGAAAGATGGTGAAAAATCTCAGGACAAGCATGGGGATAAAAGTAAACATAAAGATCCTTATTCAGGTCCAAAACACTCCTCTGGGGGTGGGGATAAAACTTCTTCATCTTCTTCAAACTCTTCACACAATCAGAAAAAGCCTTGGTGCTATGTGTGTAGAAATAAAGGCCATTGGCCAGGGGATACGTCCTACACAGGTAAAGCCCCTGAGCCTACGACCACTAAGACATCAGACTCTAGTGCCCCTAGCAGTAGTGGTAATAGTGGTGGGACTACTGGCAATAGTCAAACTAAAGGTGTAGTTGGGTTCACTTTTGGGACCATAATAGAAACTGGGGTAGACAGTCCCAAGACAGTTTCTGTCACACCTGGTGGCATTGGCCTTGCCACCTTGGCTGCTTGTTCCCTTAACATGGATAAGTACAGGCAGTCAATCATAAATGGTGTTGAGGCCCAGGCCTACAGGGACACAGGTGCCAGTATCACTTTGGTGACTGAAAACCTGGTGTCACCTGCACAACACCTCCTTGGACAGAAGTACCAAGTTACTGATGTCAATAACTTCACTTAGTCTCTCCCCTTAGCTGCAGTTCAACTTAGTTGGGATGGAGTTACTGGCTCTAAGCAGATGGTGGTATCACGTACTTTACCTGTAGATTGTCTCTTAGGGAATGACCTAGAGGCCTCAGGTTGGGCTGAGTTAGTTTAATACCCATGCATACATGCTGGGTATCCCTGAGGAATTGCTTCCTCTCATTTCTGGTGCAATGAAAAAGCAAAGGAGAAAAAAAGGCCTGAAATCTCAGGATCCCTCTCCACCAACAGGTAAAAATGGTATGAAAGCATCCCTTCCCCACCCTGCCACTAAGGATACCATTCCTTTGGTGGGAGAAACCTCTCCTGGGGTGGAACCTGTACCAAAGGAGCCATCAGCTACCACAGCTAACTCCTAGAGGTAAAAGTACCTCTCTGTGGAGCTACTAATCCAGATGTGCAAAATGCACCATTTTAGTAAATATGGACCATCCCTCCACGCCGCCCAGAGAAACTTTAGTGCAGCAGCCCTGCACTGCCTCTAAACACTTAGGACAGCAGCCCTGTCCTGGTGTGGAGCTTATAGGACAGCATCCCTGCCCTGTTCCAACTCAAGAGAAACAGCAACCCTGTTCTCTCTTACAGCCATATGGACAATGTTTTTGCCCAAGTATGGCTTTATTGAGACACCATCCCTGTCTAGCATTTCCCGCATTTAAAATATGCCCAGTAGACCAATCCTACTGCCCAACTTTAAAACGTACTCATAGGAACTCTGAGAATTTACACTCACACTGTTGGTTAGGTAAACATCTCCAAACAGGGTGGTTTACATCCCCACAGGGGAGTAACCATATAGTGGATGATAAAGGGAGGGACTCTATTGCAGATCTACTCTTCACTTATCACCACTTAGACAATAAACTCTCAACTGGCCAAGGTTAGCCTTATTGTCCTTCGTTTACAGGGAGGTTGTGTGAGAAAGTAGCCTCTTTCTAGCATGGTTACCCCCACTTTTGGCCTGTTTGTGAGTGCATGTCAGTGTGTTTTTACTGTGTCACTGGGATCCTGCTAGCCAGGACCCCAGTGCTCATAGATAGAAACCTATATGTCAGTGTGTTTTGCCTGTCTCACTGGGATCCTGCTAGCCGGGACCCCAGTGCTCATAGTTTGTGGCCTAATGTGTATGCCTGCGTAGTGCCTAAATGTGTCACTGAGGCTCTGCTAATCAGAACCTCAGTGCTTATGCTCTCTCTACTTTTAACTTTGTCACTGTAGGCCAGTGACTTAATTTACCAATTTCAATGTGCACACTGGACCGCCCCTCATAAGTCCCTAGTAGATAGTACCTCGGTACCCAGGGCATTTGGGTTTCAGGAGATCCATATGGGCTGCAGCATTTCTTTTGCCATTCATAGGGAGCTCAGACAAACCCTTACACAGGACTGCCATTGCAACCTGGGTGAAATAGTGCGCACACTATTTCACAGCCATCTTCACTGCACTTAAGTAACTTATAAGTCACCTATATGGCTAGCATTCACTTGCTGAAGGTTAAGTGCATAGTTACTACGTGTGAGGGCACCCTTGCACTAGCAAAGGTGCCCCCACATAGTTCAGGGCCATTTCCCCGGATTTTGTGAGTGTGGAGACGCCATTACACACGTGCACTACATATAGGTCAATACTGTAGGAGGCTGGCCTGGCTTATAGTGGGTACCTGATGGTACTTACACCTTGTGCCAGGTCCAGTTATCCCTTATTAGTAGATTAGTATTGTTCTAGCAGCTTAGGCTGATAGAGGTAGCTTTAGCAGAGCAGCTGAGGCTGAACTAGCAGAAATGCAAGGCTCCTACTATACCACTTATATCATATAGCACTATATCATAAGAATCACAACACTCAGAGTTACTAAAAATAAAGGTACTTTATTTTAGTGACAATGTGTCAGAAATATCTCAGAGGATATACTCCCATAGGAGGTAATTAAAATACACAAAATATACACACAAACCAAAATCAGGTAAGTAAACAGTTAGAAAAGTAGTGCAAATACTGTAGAATACAATAGGATGCAATAGGCCTAGGGACAACACAAACCATATACTAAGAAAGTGGAATACAAACCACTTAGGGACCCCAGACCTAGTGTAGTGTGTAGAAGATCACTGGGAGTGTAAGAAAACACTAAGGGTGTCCAAGATACCCCACCCCAAGACCCTGAAAAGTAGAAGTAAAGTTACCCTACTTCCCTAGAAACACACTTAAGTCATGATAGGAGATTCTTCAAAGACAACAACAGACTGCAAAGCACTGAAGACGGATTCCTTGACCTGAGGACCTGTGAAAGAATGGGACCAAGTCCAAGAGTCACGAAAGTGTCCGGGGGGGGCAGGAGCCCACTAAACCCCAGATGAAGGTGCAAAAATGGCAGCCTCTGGGTGGAAGAAGCTGAAGATTCTGCAACAACAGAATATGCCAGGAACTTCTCCTTTGCACAGAAGATGTCCCACGGCGTGCTGGAGGATGCAGAGTTGTTTCCACGCAGAAAGACTGCAAACAAGCCTTGGTGGCTGCAAAGGTCGCGATTGGAGAAAATGGGTGCTGCCTGGGCCCAGGAAAGACCAGGAGGTCCCCCCGTGGAGGAGGAGACAGAGGGGGGCGCTCAGCAACACGGGTTCAAGAAGGATGAGCTTGGCGGTCGTCTCAACACTACAAAGGAGGGTCCCACGAAGCCGGTGGTCAACACAGCGAGTGGAGCAATGCAGGACGGAGTGCTGAGGACCTGGGCTGTGCTTTGCACGAAGGAAGTCTTGCAGAAGTGCACAGAAGCCCGAGCAGCTGCAGTTCAAGCAGTACACAGGATTATTGTCTGGCGTGGGGAGGCAAGGACTTACCTCCACCAAATTTGGACAGAAGGGCCACTGGACTGTCGGGGTCACTTGGATCCAGCCCCTGTGTTCCAGGGACCACGCTCGTCACGAAGAGAGGGGACCCAGAGGACCGGTCAAACAGAAGTTTCGTGCCTCCGTTAACAGGGGGAAGATTCCCTCGACCCACAGGAGATTTCTTCTTGGCTTCCAGTGCAGGGTGAAGGCAGACAGCCCTCAGAGCATGCACCACCAGGAAACAGTCAAGAAAGCCGGCAGGATGAGGCGCTACAATGTTGCTGGTAGTCTTCTTGCTACTTTGTTGCAGTTATGCAGGCATCCTGGAGCAGTCAGTGGTCGATCATTGGCAGAAGTCAAAGAGGGAAGTGCAGAGGAACTCTGGTGAGCTCTTGCATTCGTTATCTGGTAAGATACCCACAGGAGAGACCCTAAATAGCCCACAGAGGAGGATTGGCTACAGAGAAAGGTAAGCACCTATCAGGAGGGGTCTCTGACGTCACCTGCTGGCACTGGCCACTCAGAGCTGTCCATTGTGCCCTTACACCTCTGCATTCAAGATGGCAGAGGTCTGGGACACACAGGAGTAGCTCTGGGCACCTCCCCTTGGAGGTGCTGGTCAGGGGAGTGGTCACTCCCCTTTCCTTTGTCCAGTTTCGCGCCAGAGCAGGGCTGGGGGATCCCTGAACCGGTGTAGACTGGCTTATGCAAGGAGGGCACCATCTGTGCCCTTCAAAGCATTTCCAGAGGCCAGGAGAGGCTGCTCCTCCCAGGAACTTCACACCTATTTCCAAAGGGAGAGGGTGTAACACCCTCTCTCAGGGGAAATCCTTTGTTCTGCCTTCCTGGGATCAGGCTGCCCAGGCCCCAGGGGGGCAGAAACCTGTCTGATGGGTTGGCAGCAGCGGTAGCTGCACTGGAGACCCCGGAAAGTTAGTTTGGCAGTACCCGGACTCTATGCTGGAGACCTGGGGATGTATGGAATTGTCTCCCCAATACCAAAATGGTACTGGGGTAACAATTCCATGATCCTAGACATGTTACATGGCCATGTTCGGAGTTACCATGGTGATGCTACATATAGGTGTTGACCTATATGTAGTGCACACATGTAATGGTGTCTCTGCACTCACAAAGTCCGGGAAAATTGCCCTGAAGAATGTGGGGGCATCTTGGCTAGTGCCAGGGTGCCCTTCCACTAAGTACTTTGCACCTAACCTTCACTAAGTGAGGGTTAGATGTATAGGTGAATTATAAGTTACTTAAGTGCAGTGAAAATGGCTGTGAAATAACATGGACTTTTTTTCACTCAGGCTGCAGTGGCAGTCCTGTGTAAGAATTGTCTGAGCTCCCTATGGGTGGCAAAAGAAATGCTGCAGCCCATAGGGATCTCCTGGAACCCCAATTCCCTTGGTACCTAAGTACCATATACTAGGGAATTATAAAGGTGTTCCAGTGTGCCATTCAGAATTGGCAAAATTAGTCACTAGCCTGCAGCGACAATTTTAAAAGCAGAGAGAGCATAAACACTAAGGTTCTGGTTAGCAGAGCCTCATTGATACAGTTAGGCACCACACAGAGAACACATATAGGCCACAAACTTATGAGCACTGGGGTCCTGGCTTAGCAGGATCCCAGTGACACATATCAAGCACACTGACAACATAGAGTTTTCACTATGAGCACTGGGCCCTGGCTAGCAGGATCCCAGTGAGACAGTAAAAACACCCTGACATATACTCACAAACAGGCCAAAAGTGGGGGTAACAAGGCTAGAAAGAGGCTCCCTTCCTACAGACTCCCTGAAAAACTGAGAAGGAGGTGTGATGTCCTGTTACCTTGCCTCCTTTTTGCTTATAGGGAGGTACCCCAAAAAGGAGTGGGCTTTAGCCCCTTTGAACTCCTCTTTAGGGACCATGTGAGAAGCCCCCTTTCACTTGTTAAGGAGGGTTGGGAACAACCTTAGAAAGCTCCTAAATCAGACATTGTGGACTATGTGCTTGGCATAAGATCTAGAATGGCTGAGTACATGAAAAAGACCAGTAAAACCTTCAGGCCAGCCAGGAGCTGCAAAAGCAATGGCATGACCAGAAGGCTGTCCTGACCCAGTACCACCCAGGACAAAAGGTGTGGGTATTGGAGCCTGTGGCCCCAAGAGCACTCCAGGACAAAGGGAGTGGTCTCCATCTCATTGTTGAGAAAAAGGGTGAGATTACCTACTTGGTAGACCTTGGCACTGCCAGGAGTCCCCTTAGGGTGCTCCATGTCAACCGCCTTAAAACCCTACTATGACAGGGCTGATCTCAGCCTGCTCCTGTCAACTGATGAGGGACAGGAAGAAGAGAGTGACCCTCTCCCTGATCTCTTCTCCACCACTGAAGCTGATGGGTTAGTGGAGGGAGTAGTACTGGCAGATTGTCTTACTGCTGAGCAGAAAGGTAACTGTGTAAATATTTTAAGTCAGTTTTCTGAACTCACTGATACCATGTACCACTACTTGGTGTGAGCATACAGTCAACATTGGAGACAGTTTAGCCGTCAAAAGTAAGATTTATAGGCAGCCTGACCATGTCAGGGACTGCATTAAACAAGATGTTCAGAAAATGTTAGACTTAGGAGTGATTGAGCCTCCAGAAAGCCCATGGGCTAGCCCAGTGGTGCTTGTACCTAAACCTCACAGTAAGGATGGTAAAAGAGAGATGAGGTTTTGTGTTGACTATAGAGGGCTCAACCAAGTGCCCAACACAGATGCTCACCCTATTCCCAGGGCAGATGAGCTGACTGATACACTGGCTTCTGCTAAGTATCTGAGCACTTTTGACTTAACTGCAAGGTATTGGCAGATTACGTTATCAGAAGATGCAAAACCCAAAACTGCATTCTCAACCATCGAAGAGCACTATCACTTCATTGTGATGCCCTTTGCTCTGAAGAATGCACCTGTCACTTTTCAAAGGTTGGTGAACACAGTCCTGCAAGGGTTGGAAGCTTTTAGTGCAGCATATCTGGATGATATAGCTGTCTTTAGCTCCACCTGGGATGATCACCTGGTCCACCTGTGGAAAGGTTTGGAGGCCCTGCAAAACGCAGGCCTCACTATCAAGACCTCAAAGTGCCAGATAGGGCAGGGGAAAGTGGTTTATCTGGGCCACCTGGTAGGTGGGGAACAGATTGCACCACTGCAGGGGAAGATCCAGACCATTATGGAACGGGCTCCCCCTACAACTCAAACCCAAGTGAGAGCCTTTTTAGGCCTCACAGGGTACTAAAGGAGGTTTATTACTAATTATGGCTCCATTGCAGCTCCTCTTAATGACCTCACTAGTAAGAAGATGCCTAAAAAGGTATTGTGGACAGCTAGCTGTCAAAAAGCTTTTGATGAGCTCAAACAGGCCATGTGCTCTGCACCTGTCCTAAAAAGCCCTTGCTACTCCAAAAGGTTCATAGTACAGACTGATGCTTCTGAATTGGGGGTTGGGAACGCACTATCACAGCTTAATACTGAGGGCCAGGATCAACCTGTTGCTTTTATCAGCAGGAGGTTGACCCCTAGAGAAAAGCGTTGGTCTGCCATAGAGAGGGAGGCCTTTGCTGTGGTCTGGGCACTGAAAAAGTTGAGACCATACCTGTTTAGTACTCACTTTATTGTTCAGACAGACCACAAACCTCTACTTTGGCTAAAACAAATGAAAGATGAAAACCCTAAATTGTTGAGGTGGTCCATATCCCTATAGGGAATGGACTATACACTGGAACATAGACCTGGGAGTACCCACTCCAATGCAGATGGACTCTCCATATATTTCCACTTAGACAACGAAGACTCATCTGGGCAAGGTAAGCCTTATTGTCTCTCGTTTGGGGGGGGGGGTTGTGTAGGAAAGTACTATCTTGCGTGGCATGTTACCCCCATTTTTACTGTATGTATGTTTGTTTTTGCCTATGTGTCACTGGGATCCTGCTAGCCAGGATCCCAGTGCTCATAAAGTATGCCCTGTATGTGTTCCCTGTGTGGTGCCTAACTGTATCACTGAGGCTGTGCTAATCAGAACCTCAGTGTTTCTGCTCTCTCTGCTTTTAAAATTGTCACTGCAGGCTAGTGACTAATTTTACCAATTCTGATTGGCACACTGGAACACCCTTATAATTCCCTAGTATATGGTACCTAGGTACCCAGGGTACTGGGGTTCCAGGAGATCCCTATGGGCTGCAGCATTTCTTTGCCACCCATAGGGAGCTCAGATAATTCTTACACAGGACTGCCACTGCAGCCTGAGTGAAATAACGTCCATGTTATTTCACAGCCATTTTACACTGCACTTAAGTATCTTATAAGTCACTATGGGCCTGATTCTAACTTTGGAGGACGGTGTTAAACCGTCCCAAAAGTGGCGGATATACCACCTACCGTATTACGAGTTCCATAGGATATAATGGACTCGTAATACGGTAGGTGGTATATCCGCCACTTTTGGGACGGTTTAACACCGTCCTCCAAAGTTAGAATCAGGCCCTATATGTCTAACCCTCACTTAGTAAAGGTTAGGTGCAAAGTTACTTAGTGTGAGGGCACCCTGGCACTAGCCAAGGTACCCCCACATTATTCAGGGCAATTTCCCCCAACTTTGTGAGTGCTGCGACACCATTACATGTGTGCGCTACATATAGGTCAATACCTATATGTAGCGTCACCATGGTAACTCAGAACATGGCCATGTGACATGTCTAGGATCATGGAATTGTCATCCCAATACCATTTTGGTATTGGGGGGACAATTCCATGCATCCCCGGGTCTCCCGGATAGAGCCCGGGTACTGGCAAACTAACTTTCCTGGGTTTTCTCTGCAGCTACCGCTGCTGCCAACCCTCAGACAGGTTTCTGCCCACCTGGGGCCTGGGCAGCCCAGTCCCAGGAAGGCAGAACAAAGGATTTCCTCTGAGAGAGGGTGTTACACCCTCTCCCTTTGGAAATAGGTGTGAAGGGCCTGAGAGGAGTAGCCTCTCCTGGCCTCTGGAAATGCTTTGAAGGGCACAGATGGTGCCCTCCTTGCATAAGACAGTCTACACCGGTTCAGGGATCCCCCCAGCTCTGGCACGAAACTGGACAAAGGAAAGGGGAGTGAGCACTCCCCTGACCAGCACCTCCCAAGGGAGGTGCCCTGAGCTCCTCCAGTGTGTCCCAGACCTCTGCCATCTTGAATGCAGAGGTGTGAGGGCACAATGGACAGCTCTGAGTGGCCAGTGCCAGCAGGTGACGTCAGAGACCCCTCCTGATAGGTGCTTACCTTTCTCTGTAGCCAATCCTCCTCTGTGGGCTATTTAGGGTCTCTCCTGTGGTATCTCACCAGATAACGAATGCAAGAGCTCACCAGAGTTCCTCTGCACTTCCCTCTTCGACTTCTGCCAAGGATCAACCGCTGACTGCTCCAGGACACCTGCAAAACCGCAACAAAGTAGCAAGAAGACTACCAGCATCATTGTAGTGCCTAATCCTGCCAGCTTTCTCAACTGTTTCCTGGGGTGCATGCTCTGAGGGCTGTCTGCCTTCACCCTGCACTGGAAGCCAAGAAAAAATCTCCCGTGGGTCGACGGAATCTTCCCCCTGCCAATGCAGGCACCAAACTTCTGCATCACCGGTCCTCTGGGTCCTCTCTCATCTTGACGAGCATGGTCCCTGGAACACAGGAGCTGGATCCAAGTGACCCTGACAGTCCAGTGGCCCTTCTGTCCAAATTTGGTGGAGGTAAGTCCTTGCCTCCCCACGCCAGGCAGTAATCCTGTGTACTGCGTGAACTGCAGTTGCTCGGGCTTCTGTGCACTTTTGCAAGTCTTCCTTTGTGCACAGCCTAGCCCAGGTCCCCAGCACTCCGTCCTGCATTTCCCAACTCGCTGAGTTGGACTCCGACTTCGTGGGACTCCCTTTTGTTGTGCTGAGACGACCGCCGTGCTCAGATCTTCTGAACGCCTGTTCATATGCTTCTGCTGGTGCTGCCTGCTTCTGCATGGGCTCTCTCTGTTGCTGAGCGCCCTCTCTGTCTCCTCCTCCAAGGGGCAAACTCCTTGTCCTTCCTGGGCCCTGGCAGCACCCAAAACCTTTAACCGTGACTCTTGCAGCTAGCAAGGCTTTTTGCCGGTCTTTCTGCGTGGAAACAACTCTGCATCCTCCAACACGCCGTGGGACATCTTCTGACCAAAGGAGAAGTTCCTGGCACCTTCCGTTGTTGCAGAATCTTTGGCTTCTTCCACCAGGAGGCAGCCCTTTTGCACCTTCATCTGGGGTTTAGTGGGCTCCTGCCCCCCCTGGGCACTTGCATGACTCTTGGACTTGGTCCCCTTCCTTTACAGGTCCTCAGGTCCAGGAATCAGTCTTCAGTGCTTTGCAGTCAGTTGTTGTCTTTGCAGAATCCCCTATCTCGACTTTACTGTCTTTCTGGGGTAGTAGGGTAACTTTACTCCTACTTTTCAGGGTCGTGGGGTGGGGTATCTTGGACACCCTTAGTGTTTTCTTACACTCCTAGTGACCCTCTACACACTACACTAGGCCTGGGGTCCATTCGTGGTTCGCATTCCACTTTTGGAGTATATGGTTTGTGTTGCCCCTAGGCCTATTGTCTCCTATTGCATTCTATTGTGTTCCACAGTGTTTGCATTACTTTTCTAACTGTTTACTTACCTGATTTTGGTGTGTGTGTATATTTTGTGTATTTTACTTACCTCCTAAGGGAGTATATCCTCTGAGATACTTTTGGCATATTGTCACTAAAATAAAGTACCTTTATTTTTAGTCAGCAACTCTGAGTATTGCGTTTCTTATGAGACAGTGCTAAGTGATATAAGTGGTATGGTAGGAGCTTTGCATGTCTCCTAGTTCAACCTAAGCTGCTCTGCTACAGCTACCTCTATCAGCCTAAGCTGCTAGAACACTTCTGATCTACTAATAATACCACTATAAACCAGGCCAGCCTCCTACATTGGTGGTGCAGCAGTGGGATAAGTACTTGTAACTGCTTTACCACTTTGTCGTTGGTTCTTTTCATAAGAAAAACATATACCAAATACTTCAGAATATACACAGTAACCTAAACAGTTTAACTTTCCTTCTCTAAAAACTTTCTAAAAAGTTTCTGAAAAGTTCATGAAAACTTTCTAAAGTTTTCAAAAGTTTGAAAAAGTTTTTCTCTGTTCTTTTAAAAGTTCCAAAAACTTTTTTCTCTCTCTGTCCTAAACCTATTCTATCATGTCTGCAATAGAGCTTACTCCCACAGTTGTCCAGGTAACATATGGGAATCTAAACTTTAAAAGTTTGAGGGGTCTCTGCGTAGAAAGAGGTTTAGCAATTGGTAAGAATCCTACAAAAGATCTTCTCCTTAGTCTTCTCCTAGAAAGTGACCAGAACCAGTCTGGCCCATCCCAGGATCAGGAGGAGAGGAGGTGGGTACCAGTCAGAATCAGAGGAGTCCCCTGAGTTTGCTGGGGAAGGTTCTTCCAAGGACCTGTCAGCTAACAGGCCACCTAGTGACACTGGTAGTGGGAGGGGGCCACACATTAGTAGGGCACCTTTCACTCCTAAAGGCCAGGTTACTAGAGTCCAGTCAGGTAGGGACAGGTCCAACTCTGCCAATTCCCACATTTCTTCTGTGTCTCACAATTCCCAAGCCTCCCCCCCTGAGGATAACCTAATGGAAAGGGAACTCAGAAAGCTGAGGTTGGAAGAGGCGAGACTAAAGCTTAAACAGCAGCAGCTGGCCTTAGACAGGGAATCTCTGAATGTGGAAAGGGAAAGGCAGAGGTTGGGGTTAGTTCCCCATGGTGGAAGCAGCAGTGTTTTTGATAATAATCCTGTTAGAGAGCAAGATTCCAGAAACCGGCATAAGATAGTACCCCCTTACAAGGAGAGGGATGACATTAATAAGTGGTTTGCTGCACTTGAGAGGGCCTGTATGGTACAGTTGGTTCCTCAAAGGCAGTCGGCTGCTAGCTTGTGGCTATCTTTCACTGGTAAGGGTAGGGATAGGCTCCTTACTGTCGGAGAAAGTGATGCTAATTACTACAAAGTTTTGAAAGATGCACTCTTGGATGGATTTGGCTTAACCACTGAACAATACAGGATTACGTTCAGAGAAACCAGAAAAGAGTCCTTTCAAGACTGGACAGACTTTGTAGACTGTTCATAGAAGGCCTTGGAGGGTTGATTAAATGGCTGGAGGGTGACTGACTATGAGAGCCTGTATATTCTAATCTTGCGAGGGCATATTTTGAACAATTGTGCGTCTGATTTGTTGCACCAGTACTTGGTAGACTCAGATCTGACCTATCCCCAAGAATTGGGAAAAAAGGAAGACAAATGGGTCAGAACAAGAGTGAACAGAAAGGTTCATACAGGGGGTGACAACGATGGCAAGAAGAAGGATGGTAAGTCTTCTGACAAGGGTGGGGACAAAGATAGAAAAACATTCTTAGCCTTCATCAGGCCCACAAAAATCCTCTGGGGGTGGTGGGTCCAAATCCTCTTCTCAGAATCAGAAAAAGCCTTGGTGTTATTTATGTAAAGTAAAAGGCCATTGGGCAAGTGATGCCACTTGTCCAAAGAAACACACCAAACCTCCCACCACCACAACCCCAACTGCAAATTCTAGTGCCCCTAGTAATAGCAGTGGTGGTGGGAAGTCTAATACAAATAGCCAATCCAAGGGTGTAGCTGGGCTCACTATTGGCAGTGTAGTTTGGGTTGGTCTTGTTAGGGAGACCACAGAGGCTGATTTAGTCTCTGATGGTGGCATTGACTTTGCCACCTTGGTTGCTTGTCCCCTTAATGTGGGTAAGTACAAGCAAATACCACTTATTAACGGTGTTGCGGTTGAGGCCCAGAGGGACACAGGAGCCAGTGTAACTATGGTTATAGAGAAACTGGTTCACCCTGATCAACAACTACTTGGCCAGCAGCACCAAGTGACTGATGCTCACAATAACACACTTAGCCACCCCATGGCTGTTGTGAATCTCAACTGGGTGGGGTTACTTGTCCAAAGAAAGTTGTGGTGTCCACTGAATTACCTATAGATTGCTTACTAGGCAATGATTTGGAGACATCCGTTTGGGCTGAAGTGGAGTTGAAGGCTCATGCAGCAATGCTGGGCATTCCTGGGCATATTTTTGCTTTGACAAGGGCTCAGGCCAAAAAGCAAAAAGGACAGGGAAACTTGGATCCTGGAACAATGGACCAAGTGCTCCCAAAAGCTATGGGTAGGAAGAGTAAATCCTTGCCCACTATCCCTCCCTCACCAGAAGATTCCCCTTTTGAGGAAGAGGAATCCTCTCCCTGTGTAGAACCTACACCAGATGAGATGGCAGCAGACAGTGCTGAGCTTTTGGGTGCAGTGGGGCCTGCTAGGGAAGAGCTGTGTGTGGCTCAGCATACCTGCCCCACACTAGACAGTTTGAGACAGCAAGCTGTCAAACAGCAGAATGGGGATGTCAGTGATAGCCATAAGGTGTATTGGGAAGACAACCTTCTGTAAGCTGAGTCAAGGGACCCTAAACCTGGAGCTGCCAGGAGATTGGTCATCCCTTTGCATTACAGAGTTTCTTCTTACCTTGGCACATGACATTCCCTTTGCTGGGCATTTGGTCCAAAGTAAAACTTGGGACAGGCTTGTTCCCCTGTTTCACTGGCCTCATATGTCAGATGACACTAAAGAGTGTTGTCGCTCTTGTGTGACCTGCCAAGCCAGTGCCAAGCCTGGTGGCACTCCAAAGGCCCCTTAATTCCACTTACAGTGTTTGGGGTTCCCTTTGAAAGGGTATGAATGAAAGTTTATTTTATTAGTTAATTGAAACCATAAAAACTTTTCTTTCCACATAAAAGTTCAACAAAAACAATACAATAAGTTAATACAGTGCAATAAAAAGTCCTGAGCTTGAAATTAAATAATATGTAAACTTTCCCTTCCACATACAAATTTAACAAAACAATAATAGTGCAATAAGCCATTAGTAGTAGTGTGGAGAGGTGGCGTGGTACCTTCTATTGATTTTGTTTTCCCCTACTTGAGTCCGATTGTTGTTACCAGACTGTATTACGGCACTGGTTAAGCATCCTACCATGCTGCCTGTGAGCCTTCCCTATTTTAAGGGGTTCGGAATGAGTTAAAGGGGTTTTGTTATCCTTGTTGCCCTCCCTATGACTGGGTTGTTTCAAGAAGCTGAGATTTTGAGCGAGAACATTTTCAAGAATTGAACCAGCCTAATGTTCAGTATTGTATTTTGTGGGTTGAAAGCTTCAATTAGTGCCTGTCTACAGGATCTGATCCTTAAACCATTTAATTCTTTTTTCAGTAAAAGTCTTCTTTCAACCGCCAAAGCTGGACAGAAGCAGACCATGTGCACCACGTTTTCTTCTGCTAGGTGACATAGACGGCACTCCTGGGATCCTACTTGTTGCTCCTTCTTCCATTTGGGCATGAGGTCTAGTGTTGGGAGTTCACCCAGCCTGAGTCTAAGAAAGCATTGCTTGATTTTCTGTGAATATGGACCAGCCATAAGTAGTGATTCTTTAAACGTTTTATAAGAGTTGAGGATCAACCAGCTGTGTGCCCTTTTAGCCAGAGAGGCCCTGTCTTCTAACCAGCTCTGTAATTTGCTTGCTTTATTTACAGCTTTATTAAAAGCTGTGATGGGGAGAGACTGGTCCCATGCCTCATCTAAGTTCAGCAGACTCTTGCTCTTTTCTAGATACCTTAAGTAATTGCAGTTCCCTCTTTCTAGGATAATTTCCTGCCAGACTAAATTAGCTAAAGACCCTTTTGAGGTGCGGCTCAATTTTTAACAGCATTTAATGTATGCCGCGGGTCGGGCTAGCGACTGCTTGACCAGCTTAAATTCCAGTCTGACCTGGGCTGGCAATGCATGCCCAAGGAGCCGAAACACACGCTTATAGGTCTTTATCAGAATCTTATCCAAGAGACCTACTTCCATCCCCCTCATTATTTCGGTCCCATTTGTGAGAGCTGGAAGTAGTTTCGCTCTCATTACAGTTGTTAGGGGGTTCAGAGCGTGACCACAAATTGAGTTTGCCAGCTTACAAAAGGCGTAAGTAAGGGCCTGCGATTTGATTTGTATTGCTTCTTTTTGTAGCGCGTAATTACCTCTGGCATCAACCACAACTCCTAAGTATCTATACGAGCTTACTTCCTCTAGGGTCTTCCCATTCAAGTGCCATTTACGTTGGCTAGTCGGCCTGCAGTTTAGGGTAATCATTTTAGATTTTTTATGATTGATTTCTAATTCGTTAGATCCTGAGTATTCTTGTAATGCGTTTATTAGTTTTTGCATGCCTATTCTGGTGTTACTAATTAGTAATAGGTCATCTGCATATAGCATATTAGATACTTGTTGGCTGCCCAATGAGGGAGGATGGGATGATTGATCATTTAATT
Source organism: Pleurodeles waltl (assembly GCF_031143425.1). Classification (NCBI taxonomy): domain Eukaryota; kingdom Metazoa; phylum Chordata; class Amphibia; order Caudata; family Salamandridae; genus Pleurodeles; species Pleurodeles waltl. Next base: position 566,420,070 of record NC_090448.1, on the reverse strand, counting down.
TAATTTGTGTCTGCTATGTACAGGTTGAAGAGTGTTGGGGCCAATACACAGCCTTGCTTAACACCGACTGTTGTTTTAACTGTCCTGGATAGGTGAGAGCCTCCCCCCAATTTAACCTTCTCCCAAGTATCAGAGTAGATCATTTTGATGGCATTTAAGATAGTGTGTGGTAGCCCCCACAGTTGTAATTTGGCCCACAATCTGCTGCAGGGAACACAGTCAAAAGCAGCTTTAAAATCAACATAACATAAGTAGATCGGAGTCCCCTTTGCTTTTGCTCTGTGATGATCAGCCCCAATGCCATAAGATTTGTTAATGTTCCTTGGTGCTTGGTGAATCCGGTTTGATTTAGGGGTAAAATATTTTTATCTGCCCAGGCTTCTAGGTGTTTTAGCACACAGGATGAGAAGTACTTGAGGTCAACATCTAGAAGAGAGTTTAGACTGTAGTTGCTTGGGGAAGCCGCGTTCCCACCCTTAAATATGGGGTGGATTACAGAGCCTTTCCAGGATGCTGGGACAGAGCCTGTTGTAAGCACCTCGTTGAACATTGCAGCCAGGAAATTTGCCCATCTTTCTGTTTCCTGTTTAAATAATGCTTGTGGTAAGCCGTTTGGGCCAGGGGCACAATCCGTTTGTGATTTTACAATGATTTTTAATAGTTCTGTTGCTGTAAATTTCAAAACTTCAGGAGCATTGGGTTCCCAGTTAAAGATGTGCCCCTGGATTTGAGGACCTTCTTCGATGGTCAGTTCTTTTAGATTGGACTTTAAGTGGGATACCCATGCTTCCTCTGTTAAGTTAGCATTATTACCTGGTTTTGAACCGTTGTCCATTGTATTAATGATTTTCCAAAATATTTTGGAGTCGGACGTTTTAGTCGCAAAGTGTAATTTGGCCCAAAGGGCCTCCTGCTGGAGTTTTTTGAAGGTTCATAGATCCCTTTTGAACAATTTCCTTTGCTCATGCAAAGCGGGCAGTATCGATCCATCGTCTGGGCATTTGCGCAGTAATCTTAATAGTTTACCTCCAGCTGCTTTCCTTCTACGCACTGGCCTTGGCAAAAGTAGACACTGACGATGATTCAGTTGTGCTCCCTTTTTTGTGTTGCTTAAGGGGTCTTTTTTTAAGAGATCAGAGACAAAGTTCTCCCAGACCGTTGTCAACTTTGCCCACTTGTGGCCATTAAGTCTAGCTTTCGTAGAGCCTCTTCTGCCTGGCTTTCAATGGTGTCTGAGGACCATTTGAGTCGCTTTATATTTTCGGTGCCCATTGTCCCGTTTAAGGCTACTGCCTTTTCTGGCTTTTGTGGTGATGCGTTGTAGGAGGCTGGACTGGCTTGTAGTGAGTACCAAGGGGTACTTGCACCTTGCACCAGGCCCAGGTATCCCTTATTAGTGTATAGGGTGTCTAGCAGCTTAGGCTGATAGATAATGGTAGCTTAGCAGAGCAGCTTAGGCTGAACTAGGAGACGTGTGAAGCTACTACAGTACCACTTAGTGTCATATGCACAATATCATAAGAAAACACAATACACAGTTATACTAAAAATAAAGGTACTTTATTTTTATGACAATATGCCAAAGTATCTTAGAGTGTACCCTCAGTGAGAGGATAGGAAATATACACAAGATATATATACACAATAGCAAAAATATGCAGTATAGTCTTAGAAAACAGTGCAAACAATGTATAGTTACAATAGGATGCAATGGGGAAACATAGGGATAGGGGCAACACAAACCATATACTCCAAAAGTGGAATGTGAACCACGAATGGACCCCAAACCTATGTGACCTTGTAGAGGGTCGCTGGGACTATTAGAAAATAGTGAGAGTTAGAAAAATAACCCTCCCCAAGACCCTGAAAAGTGAGTGCAAAGTGCACCAAAGTTCCCCTAAGGACAAAATAGTCGTGTTAGAGGGAAAATGCAAGGAAAACACAAATCAGCAGTGCAACAACGATGGATTCCTGACTGAGGGTACCTGTGGAACAAGGGGACCAAGTCCAAAAGTCACAAGCAACTCGGAGATGGGCAGATGCCCAAGAAATGCCAGCGGTTGGTGCAAAGAAGCTCTTACTAGGCTGAAGAACTGTGAATACTGCAGGAACGACAAGGGCTAGAGACTTCCCCTTTGGAGGATAGATCCCACACGCCTTGGAGAGTCGTGCAGAAGTGTTTTCCCGCCGGATGGACGCCAACAAGCCTTGCTACACGCAAATCGTGCGTTTGGCGTTTTTGGACGCTGCTGGGGCCCAGGAGGGACCAGGAGGTCGCAAATTGGACCTGCAGAGAGAGGGGACGTCGAGCAAGACAAAGAGCCCTCACTAAAGCAGGTAGAACCCGGAGAAGTGCCAGAAACAGGCACTACGAGGATGCGTGAAACGGTGCTCGCCGAAGTTGCACAAAGGAGTCCCACGTCGCCGGAGACCAACTTAGAAAGTCGTGCAATGCAGGTTAGAGTGCCGTGGACCCAGGCTTGGCTGTGCACGAAGGATTTCCGCCGGAAGTGCACAGGGGCCGGAGTAGCTTGCAAAGTCGCGGTTCCCAGCAATGCAGCCCAGCGAGGTGAGGCAAGGACTTACCTCCACCAAACTTGGGCTGAAGAGTCACTGGACTGTGGGGGTCACTTGGACGGTGTCGCTGGATTCGAGGGACCTCGCTCGTCGTGCTGAGAGGAGACCCAAGGGACCGGTAATGCAGGTTTTTGGTGCCTGCGGTTGCAGGGGGAAGATTCCGTCGACCCACGGGAGATTTCTTCGGAGCTTCTGGTGCAGAGAGGAGGCAGATTACCCCCACAGCATGCACAAGCAGGAAAACAGTCGAGAAGGCGGCAGGATCAGCGTTACAGAGTTGCAGTAGTCGTCTTTGCTACTATGTTGCAGGTTTGCAGGCTTCCAGCGCGGTCAGCGGTCGATTCCTTATCAGAAGGTGAAGAGAGAGATGCAGAGGAACTCGGCTGAGCTCATGCATTCGTTATCTAAAGTTTCCCCAGAGACAGAGACCCTAAATAGCCAGAAAAGAGGGTTTGGCTACCTAGGAGAGAGGAAAGGCTACTAACACCTGAAGGAGCCTATCAGCAGGAGTCTCTGACGTCACCTGGTGGCACTGGCCACTCAGAGCAGTCCAGTGTGCCAGCAGCACCTCTGTTTCCAAGATGGCAGAGGTCTGGAGCACACTGGAGGAGCTCTGGACACCTCCCAGGGGAGGTGCAGGTCAGGGGAGTGGTCACTCCGCTTTCCTTTGTCCAGTTTCGCGCCAGAGCAGGGGCTAAGGGGTCCCTGAACCGGTGTAGACTGGCTTATGCAGAATTGGGCACATCTGTGCCCAACAAAGCATTTCCAGAGGCTGGGGGAGGCTACTCCTCCCCTGCCTTCACACCATTTTCCAAAGGGAGAGGGTGTCACACCCTCTCTCAGAGGAAGTTCTTTGTTCTGCCATCCTGGGCCAGGCCTGGCTGGACCCCAGGAGGGCAGCTGCCTGTCTGAGGGGTTGGCAGCAGCAGCAGCTGCAGTGAAACCCCAGGAAGGGCAGTCTGGCAGTACCAGGGTCTGTGCTACAGACCACTGGGATCATGGAATTGTACCAACAATGCCAGGATGGCATAGAGGGGGCAATTCCATGATCCATGTTACATGGCCATATTCGGAGTTACCATGGTGAAGCTACATATAGGTAGTGACCTATATGTAGTGCACGCGTGTAATGGTGTCCCCGCACTCACAAAGTTCAGTGAATTGGCTCTGAACAATGTGGGGGCACCTTGGCTAGTGCCAGGGTGCCCTCACACTAAGTAACTTTGCACCTAACCTTTAACAGGTAAAGGTTAGACATATAGGTGACTTATAAGTTACTTAAGTGCAGTGTAAAATGGCTGTGAAATAACGTGGACGTTATTTCACTCAGGCTGCAGTGGCAGGCCTGTGTAAGAATTGTCAGAGCTCCCTATGGGTGGCAAAAGAAATGCTGCAGCCCATAGGGATCTCCTGGAACCCCAATACCCTGGGTACCTCAGTACCATATACTAGGGAATTATAAGGGTGTTCCAGTAAGCCAATGTAAATTGGTAAAATTGGTCACTAGCCTGTTAGTGACAATTTGAAAGTAATGAGAGAGCATAACCACTGAGGTTCTGGTTAGCAGAGCCTCATTGAGACAGTTAGGCACCACACAGGGAACATATACATGCACACCTATGAGCACTGGGGCCCTGTGTGACAGGGTCCCAGTGACACATACATATAGGCCACAAACCTATGAGCACTGGGGTCCTGACCAGCAGGATCCCAGTGACACATAACAAACATACTGAAAACATAGTGTTTTCACTATGAGCACTGGGGCCTAGCCATCAGGATCCCAGTGAGACAGTGAAAACAGTGACAAACATCCTGACATACACTCACAAACAGGCCAAAAGTGGGGGTAACAAGGCTAGAAAGAGGCTACCTTCTCACACGCGTGGATCCCAAATACCTGCGGCTTATGATTGCTTTCCGTACTGTCCATGATACTGAAGGCATTTACTAACGTATACAATGCAGGGGACGCCAATGTGTAGTCTAGATGGGAGACCGTTTTCCCAGAGGATCTTTTCCATGCCGGTGGGATGTCTGGCGACTTCCGCCCATTTAGCACAAAGAGGCCTACCGATTCACAGGCGCGTATAAAACTCTCCCCTAACTTGTCTTTCCTGTGTTTTTTTGGGAGGGTCTGACTGGGCATCCTTGCCACTGTTTGAATATGGTCCTCACTGGGGTTGTGGAAAAGGCAGAGATTTGCCAAAATGCCAATTTTACTGTGCTTTTTATCCTTAATAGTTGAGTTAACAATTTGTTTGCTTCGATTTTGTTATTTTTTGGATTGATGTATATATTGACCAGGATCAGTGGTTCCTGTGTATTTTTCCCCCAATGTCCAGCCGGAGTAGTTGAAAGGATTGGTCTTCCTCCTTGAAAGGGTAGGGGTTGACATAGTGGCCCCCTTGACCTTCCAACAGCTTCAGGCAATAGGTTTATCCTTGTGGTAGTGGACCATGCCACTAGGTATCCTGAAGCAATCCCCATAAGGACCACTACAGCTCCTGCAGTGGCAAAGGCCCTCCTGGGAATCTTTTCCAGGGTGGCTTTTCCTAAGGAAGTGGTGTCAGACAGAGGTAGTAACTTCATGTTTGCATACCTCAAAGTAATGTGGAAGGAGTGTGGTATAACATACAAGTGCAGTACTCCTTATCATCCACAAACAAATGGTCTGGGTGAGAGATTTAATAAAACTCTCAAAGGTATGATAAAGGGACTCCTTGAAAAACTCAGAAGGCGATGGGATGTCCTTCTGTTACCTTGCCTCCTTTTTGCTTACAGGGAGGTACCCCAAAAAGGAGTGGGCTTTAGCCCTTTTGAACTCCTCTTTGGACACCCTGTGAGAGGTCCCCTTTCACTTGTTAAGGAGGGTTGGGAACAACCTTTAAAAGCTCCTAAACAGGACATTGTGGCCTATGTACTTGGCCGAAAGATCAAGAATGGCTGTGTACATGAAAAAGGCCAGTAAAAACCTTCAGGCCAGCCAGGAGCTGCAAAAGCAATGGCATGACTAGAAGGCTGCCCTCACCCAGTACCACCCAGGACAGAAGGTGTGGGTATTGGAGCCTGTGGCCCCAAAACACTCCAGGACAAATGGAGTGGACCCCATGTAATTGTAGAGCAAAAGGGTGAGGTTACCTACTTGGCAGACCTGGGCACTGCCAGGTGCCCACTTTGGGTGCTCCATGTCAACCACCTGAAACCCTACTATGACAGGGCTGATCTCACCCTGCTCATGGCAACTGATGAGGGACAGGAATAAGAGAGTGACCCTCTCCCTGACCTTCTCTACCACTGAAGCTGATGGCTTAGTGGAGAGAGTAGTACTTGTAGATTGCCTCACTGCAGAGCAGAAGGACAACTGTGTAAATATTTTAAGTCAGTTTTCTGAACTCTTCTCACTGATATCAGGTACCACTACTTGGTGTGAGCATACAATCAATACTGGAGACAGATTACCTGTCAAGAGTAAGATTTATAGGCAGCCTGACCATGAGGTTCAGAAAATGTTGGACTTAGGAGTGATTGAGCCTTCAGAAAGCCCATGGGCTAGCCCAGTGGTGCTTGTTCCAAAACCTCACAGTAAGGATGGTAAAAGAGAGATGAGGTTTTATGTTGACTATAGAGGCTCAACGAAGTAACCAAGACAAATGCTCACCCTATACCCAGGGCAGATGAGTTGATAGATACACTGGCTTCTGCCAAGTATCTAAGCACTTTTGATTTAACTGCAGGGTGTTGGCAGATTAAGTTATCAGAAGATGCAAAACCTAAAACTGCATTCTCAACCATTGGAGGGCACTATCAATTCACTGTGATGCCCTTTGGTCTGAAGAATGCACCTGCCACTTTTCAAAGGTTGGTGAACACAGTCCTGCAAGGGTTGGAAGCTTTTAGTGTAGCATATCTGGATGATATAGCTGTCTATAGCTCCACCTGGGATGATCACCTGGTCCACCTGTGGAAAGTTTTGGAGGCCCTGCAAAAGGCAGGCCTCACTATCAAGGCCTCAAAGTGCCAGATAGGGCAGGGGAAAGTGGTTTATCTGGGCCACCTGGTAGGTGGGGAACAGATTGCACCACTGCAGGGGAAGATCCAGACCATTATTTAATGGGCTCCCCCTACAACTCAAACCCAAGTGAGAGCCTTTTTAGGCCTCACAGGGTACAATGGGAGGTTTATTAAGCATTATGCCTCCCTTGTAGCTCCTCTTAATTACTTCACTAGTAAAAAGATGTCTAAAAAAGGTATTGTGGCCATCTAGCTGTCAAAAAGCTTTTGATGAGCTCAAACAGGCCATGTGCTCTGTACCTGTCCTAAAAAGCCCTTGCTATTCCAAAAAGTTCATAGTCCAGACTGATACTTCTGAATTGGGGGTTGGGGCAGTGCTATCACAGCTTAATAATGAGGGCCAGGATCAACCTGTTGCTTTTATCAGCAGGAGGTTGAACCCTAGAGAAAAGCATTGGTCTGCCATAGAGAGGGAGGCCTTTGTTGTGGTCTGGGCACTGAAAATGTTGAGATCATACCTGTTTGGTACTCACTTTATTGTTCAGACAGACCACAAACCTCTACTTTGGCTAAAACAAATGAAAGGTGAAAACCCTAAAATGTTTGTTGAGGTGGTCCATATCCCTACAGTGAATGGACTATACACTGGAACATAGACCTGGGAGTACCCACTCCAATGCAGATGGACTCTCCAGATATTTCTACTTAGACAATGAAGACTCACCTGGGCAAGGTTAGCCTTATTGTCCCTCGTTTGGGGGGGGTTGTGTAGGAAAGTACCATCTTGCCTGGCATGTTACCCCCATTTTTACTGTATGTATGTTTGTTTTTGCCTATGTCACTGGGATCCTGCTAGCCAGGACCCCAGTGCTCATAAAGTGTGCCCCGTATGTGTTCCCTGTGTGGTGCCTAACTGTATCACTGAGGCTCTGCTAACCAGAACCTCAGTGTCCATGCTCTCTCTGCTTTTAAAATTGTCACTGCAGGCTAGTGACTAATTTTACCAATTCTGATTGGCACATTGGAACACCCTTATAATTCCCTAGTATATGGTACCTAGGTACCCAGGGTATTTGGGGTTCCAGGAGATCCCTATGGGCTGGAGCATTTCTTTTGCCACCCATAGGGAGCTCAGACAATTCTTACACAGGACAGCCACTGCAGCCTGAGTGAAATAACGTCCATGTTATTTCACAGCCATTTTAAACTGCACTTAAGTAACTTATAAGTCACCTATGTGTCTAACCCTCACTTAGTGAAAGTTAGGTGCAAAGTTACTTAGTGTGAGGGCACCCTGGCACTAGCCAAGGTGACCCCACATTGTTCAGGGCAAATTCCCTGGACTTTGTGAGTGCGGGGACACCATTACACGCGTGCACTACACATAGTTCAATACCTATGTGTAGCGTCACCATGGTAACTCCGAACATGGCCATGTAACATGTCCAGGATCATGGAATTGTCAACCCAATCCCATTCTTGTATTGGGGGGGACAATTCCATGCATCCCTGGGGCTCCAGCATAGAGCCCGGGTACTGCCAAACTAACTTTCCAGGGTTTTCTCTGCAGCTACTGCTGCTGCCAATCCTCAGAGAGGTTTCTGCCCCCCTGGGACCTGGCCAGCCCAGTCCTAGGAAGGCAGGCAAAGGCTTTCCTCTGAGAGAGGGTGTTACACCCTCTCCCTTTGGAAATAGGTGTTAAGGGGCTGAGAGGAGTAGCCTCTCCTGGCCTCTGGAAATGCTTTGAGGGGCCCTAATGGTGCCCTCCTTGCATAAGCCAGTCTACACCGGTTCAAGGATCCCCCCAGCCCTGCTCTGGGGAGAAACTGGACAAAGGAAAGGGGAGTGACCACTCCCCTGACTAGCACCTCCCAAGGGGAGGTGCCCAGAGCTCCTCCAGTGTGTCCCAGACCTCCGCCATCTTGGATGCAGAGGTGTGAGGGCACAATAGAAACCTCTGAGTGGCCAGTGCCAGCAGGTGACGTCAGAGATCCCTCCTGATAGGTGCTTACCTTTCTCTGTAGCCAATCCTCCTCTGAGGACTATTTAGGGTCTCTCCTGTGGGTTTCTTGTCAGATAACGAATGCAAGAGCTCACCAGAGTTCCTCTGCACTTCTCTCTTCGACTTCTGCCAAGGATCGACCACTGACTGCTTCAGGACACCTGCAAAACCGCAACAAAGTAGCAAGAAGACTACCAGCAACATTGTAGCGCCTCATCCTGCCGGCTTTCTCGACTGTTTCCTGGTGGTGCATGCTCTGAGGGCTGGACTGCACTGGAAGCCAAGAAGAAATCTCCCGTGGGTCGACGGAATCTTCCCCCTGCCAACACAGGCACCAAACTTCTGCATTACCGGTCCTCTGGGTCCCCTCTCATCTTGACGAGTGTGGTCCCTGGAACACAGGAGCTGGATCCAAGTGTCCCTGACAGTCCAGTGGCCCTTCTGTCCAAATTTGGTGGAGGTAAGTCCTGGCCTCCCCTCGCCAGACAGTAATCCTTTGTACTGCGTGAACTGCAGCTGCTCAGGCTTCTGTGGACTTTTGCAAGACTTCCTTTGTTCACAGCCTAGCCCAGGTCCCCCAGCACTCTGTCCTGCCTTGCTGAACTCGCTGAGTTGGACTCCGACTTCTTGGGCCCCTCTTTAGTTGTGCTGAGTCGACCGTCGTGCTCAGATCTTCTGAACGCCGGTTCAGGTACTTCTGCGGGTGCTGCCTGCTTCTGCGTCGGCTCTCTGTACTGCTGCATGCCCCCTCTGTCTCCTCCTCCAAGGGGCGACCTCCTAGTCCTTCCTCAGCCCTGGCAGCACCCAAAACCTTCAACCGCGACTCTTGCAGCTAGCAAGGCTTGTTGGCAGTCTTTCTGCATGGAAACAACTCTGCATCCTCCAGCACACTGTAGGACATCTTCTGACAAAAGGAGAAGTTCCTGGCACCTTCCATTGTTGCAGAATCTTTGGCTTCTTCCACCCGGAGGCAGCCCTTTTGCACCTTCATCCGGGGTTTAGTGGGCTTCTGCTCCCCCTGGACACTTGGATGACTCTTGAGCTTGGTCCCCTTCCTTTACAGGTCCTCAGGTCCCGGAATCCGTCTTCAGTGCTTTGCAGTCCGTTGTTGTCTTTGCAGAATCCCCTATCTCGACTTTACTGTCTTTCTGGGGTAGTTGGGTGCCTTTACTCCTACTTTTCAAGGGCACAGAAGCCCTAGCAGCTGCAGTTCACGCAGTACACAGGATTACTGTCTGGCGTGGGGAGGCAAGTACTTACCTCCACCAAATTTGGGCAGATGATCCACTGGACTGTCAGGGTCACTAGGATCCAGCTCCTGTGTTTCAGGGACCAAGCACATCACAGAGAGAGGGGACCCAGAGGACCGGTGAAGCAGATATTTGGTGTCTGCGTTAGCAGGGGCAAGATTCCATCGACCCACAAGAGATTTCTTCTTGGCTTCCAGTGCAGGGTGAAGGCAGACAGCCCCCAGAGCATGCACCACCAGGAAACAGTCGAGTAAGCCATCAGGATTAGGCGCTACAATGTTGCTGGTAGTCTTCTTGCTACTTTGTTGTAGTTTGCAGGCGTCCTGGAGCAGTCAGCGGTCGATCCTTGGCAGAAGTCGAAGAGGGAGATGCAGAGGAACTCTGGTGAGCTCTTGCATTTGTTATCTGAAGAGAAGCCCGCAGGAGAGACCCTAAATAGCCCTCTGAGGAGGATTGGCCACCTAGTCAGTTAAGCACCTATCAGGAAGGATCTCTAACGTCACCTGCTGGCTCTGGCCACTCAAAGGTCTCCATTGTGCCCTCACACCTCCCCATTCAAGATGGCAGAGGTCTGGGACACACTGGAGGAGCTCTGGGCACCACCCTGGGGTGGTGATGGACATGGGAGTGGTCACTCCCCTTTCCTTTGTCCAGTTTCACACCAGAGCAGGGGCTGGGGGATCCCTGAACTGGTGTAGACTGGTTTATGCAAGGAGGGCACCATCTGTGCCCTTTAAAGCATTCCCAGAGGCCAGGACAGGCTACTCCTCTCAGGCCCTTAACACCTATTTCCAAAGGAAATCCTTTGTTCTGCCTTCCTGGGACTGGGCTGCCCAGACCCCAGGAGGTCAGAAGCCTGTCTGTGGGTTGGCAGCAGCGATAGCTGCAGTGAAAACCCCAGAGAGATGGTTTGGCAGTACCCGAGGTCCATGCTGGCACCCCGGGGATGCATGGGATTGGCACCCCAATACCATATTTGGCATGGGGAGACAATTCCATGATCTTAGACATGTTCCATGGCCATATTCTGAGTTACCATTACAAATTGACCTATATGTAGTGCACATGTGTAATGGTGTCCCCGCACTCACAAAGTCTGGGGAAATTTCCCTGAACTATGTGGGGGCACCTTGGCTAGTGCCAGGGGGCCCTCACACTTAGTAACTTTGAATCTAACCGTCACCAAGTGAGGGTTAGACATATAGGTGACTTATAATTTACTTAAGTGCACTGTAAAATGGCCGTGAAATAACGTAGACGTTATTTCACTCAGGCTGCAGTGGCAGTCCTGTGTAAGAATTGTCTGAGCTCCCTATGGTAGCAAAAGAAATGCTGCAGCCCATAGGGATCTCCTGGAACCCCAATACTCAGGGTACCTAGGTACCATATAATAGGGAATTATAGGGGTGTTCCACTGTGCCACTGTGCCAATTAGAATTTGGTAAAAATGGTCACTAGCCTGCAGTGACAATTTTAAAGGCAGAGAGAGCATAAGCACTGAGGATCTGATTACAAGAGCCTCAGTGACACAGTTAGGCACTACACAGGGTACACACATTCAGGCCACACTATGAGCACTGGGGTCCTGGCTAGCAGGATCCCAGTGACACATATAAAAAACACACTGACAAATAGGGTTTTCACTATGAGCACTGGGGTCCTGGCTAGCAGGCTCCCAGTGAGACAGTAAAAACACCCTGACATATACTCACAAACAGGCCAAAAGTGGGGGTAACAAGGCTAGAACAAGGCTACCTTCCTACTCAACCCCCCCCCCCCAAACAAAGGACAATAAGACAAACCTTGGCCAGTTGAGTCTTTATTGTCTAAGTGGTGATAAGTGGAGAGTAGCTTTGCAATAGATTGGTTACTCCCTTTATCATCCACTGTATGGTTACCTCCCTGTGGGGATGTATACCACGCTGTTTGGAGTTTTTTTAGCTAGCCAACAATGTGAAGTCATATTCTCAGAGTTCCTATTAGTATGTTTTAGTTTAGAGCAGTGGGATGCTGTTTCAATAGAGCCATAGCTGGGCAAAAAGTTTGTCCATATGGCTGTAAGAGAGAACAGGTTGCTGTTTCTCTTGAGCTGGAGCAGGGCAGGGCTGGTGTCCTATAAGCTCCACACCAGGACAGGGCTGCTGTCCTAAGTGTTGTGAGGCAGTGCAGGGTTGCTGCACTAACGTTTCTCTGGGAGGGTTGGAGGGATGATCCCTGTTAACTAAACTGGTGCAATTTTTCACATCAGGATCAGTTATACCACAGAGAGGTACTTTCACCTCAGGGAGTACAGCTGTGGTAGCTGATGGTTCCCTTGGTACAGGTTCCACCACAGGAGAGGTTTCTCCCACCACAGGAATGGTATCCTTAATGGCAAGGTGGGTAGGGGATGCCCTTTTTACCTGTTGTTGGAGAAGGATCCTGAGATTTCAGGACTTATTGTCTCCTTAGCTTTTTCATTTCAGCTGAAAGGAGAGGAAGCAATTCCTCAGGTATACCCAGCGTGGATGCATGGGTTTTAAACTCTACCTCAGCCAACCTGAGGTCTCTAGGTCATTACCTAAGAGACAGTCTACAGGTAAGCTAGGTGATACTACCACCTGCTTAGGGCCAGTAACTCCACCCCAACTGAAGTGAACTATAGCTAAGGGGAGGAACTGAGTGGAGTTATGGACATCAATAATCTTGTACTGTTGTCCAATGAGGTGTTGTGCAGGAGACACCTGGTTTTCAGTCACCAAAGTGATACTGGCAACTGTGTCCCTGTAGGCCTGGGCCTTAACACCATTTATTGAAACTGACTGCCTGTACTTATCCATTGTAAGTGGACAAGCAGCCAGTGTGGCAAGCCAATGCTACCAGGTGTGACAGAAACTGTCTTTGGACTCACTACCCCAGTTTCTATGATGGACTCAAAAGTGAACACAACTACACCCTTATTTTGACTGTTGCCAGCAGTCCCATCACTATTACCACTACTGCTAGGCTAGGGGCACTAGAGTTTGATGTATTAGTGGTGGTTGGCTCAGGGGCTTTACCTGGGCAGGACTTATCCCCTGGCCAATGGCCTTTGTTTTTACACACATAGCACCAAGGCTTTTTAGTGTGTGTGGATTGTGAAGAAGAGGAAGAAGATGATTTATCCCCACCCCCTGAAGAGTGTTTAGGATGTGAAGAAGGATCTTTAGTTTTACCTTTTTCGCTATGCTCATCCTGAGATTTCTCACCAGCTTTCTTCTTGCCATCCTTGTCACCACCTGTATGAACTTTTCTGTTCACTCTTGTTCTGACCCATTTGTCTGCCTTCTTTCCCAATTCGTGGGGAGAGGTCAGATCTGACTCTACCAAGTACTGATGCAATAAGTCAGACACACAATTATTCAAAATATGCTCTCTCAGGATTAGATTATACAGGCTTTCATAGTCAGTCACCTTACTGCCATGTAACCATCCCTCCAAGGCCTTCCTAAACAGTCTACAACTTCTGTCCAGTCTTGAGAGGATTATTTTCTGTTATCTCTGAACTGTATCATGTATTGTTCAGTGGTTAAGCCAAATCCATCTAAGAGTGCATCCTTCAAAACTTTGTAATTATTAGCATCATTTTCTCTGACAGTAAGGAGCCTATCACTACCCTTACCAGTGAAAGATAGCCACAGGATAGCAGCCCCTGCCTTTGAGGGACCAGCAGTACCATACAGGCCCTCTCAAGTGCAGCAAACCACTTGTTAATGTCATCCCCCTCCTTGTAAGGGGGGACTATCTTATGCAGGTTCCTAGAATCTTCTTCTCTTACAGTATTACTATTGAGGACACTGCTGCTGCCACCATGGGGAACTAACCCCAACCTCTGCCTTTCCCTCTCTATATCTAGAGATTCCCTGTCTAAGGCCAACTGCTGCTGTCTCAGCTTCAGTCTGGCCTCGTCCAACCTTAGCTTTCTGAGTTCCCTCTCTAGGGTGTTATCCTCAGGGTGGGAAGCTTGGGAATTCCGTGACACAGTGGAAATGTAGGAATTGGCAGAAGTGGACATGTCTCTAACTGGCTGAACTCTAGTTACCTGGCCTTTTGGAGTGAAAGGTGCCCTACTAGTGTGTGACCCCCTCCCACTACCAGTGTCATTAGGTGGCCTGTTAGCTGGAAGGTCTTTGGATGAACCCTCCCCAGAGTCCACAGGGCCCTCCCCTGATTCTTGCTGGGTACACCCCTCCTCTACCTCCTGATCCTGGGTCGGGCCAGACTGGTTCTGGTCCCTTTCTAGGAGGAGGCGAAGGAGAAGATCTTTGGTAGGGTTCTTACCAATGCTTAAACCTCTTTCTATGCAGAGACCCCTCAAATTTTTAAAGTTTTAACTACCATAGGTTGCCTGAACAACTGTGGGAGTAAGTTCTACTGCAGACATAGTTGTTAGAAAGGGTTTAGGACAGAGATAAAAAAGTTTGGAATTTTTTTAAAGAAAAGGCGAAACTTTTCAAACTTTTCAAAACTTTTGAAAACCTTTTAGAAAGTTTTTAGAAAGAAAGTTAAACCAATGTAGGAGGCTGGCCTGGCTTATAGTGGGTACCTGATGGTACTTACACCTTGTGCCAGGACCAGTTATCCCATATTGGTAGATTAGTCATGTTCTAGCAGCTTAGGCTGATAGAGGTAGCTATAGCAGAGCATCTTAGGCTGAACTAGGAGACATTCAAGGCTCCTACTATACCACTTATATCATATAGCACTATATCATAAGAATCACAATACTCAGAGTTACTAAAAATAAAGGTACTTTATTTTAGTGAAAATGTGTCAGAAATATCTTAGAGGATATACTCCCTTAGGAGGTAAGTAAAGTACACAAAATATACACACAAACCAAATTCAGGTAAGTAAACAGTTAGAAAAGTAGTGCAAACACTGTAGAATACAGTAGGATGCAATCGGCCTAGGGGCAACACAAACCATATACTAAGAAAGTGGAATGCGAACCACTTAGGGACACCAGCCCTATTGTAGTGTGTAGAGGGTCCCTGGGAGTGTAAGAAAACACTAAGGGTGTCTCAGATACCCCACCCCAAGACCCTGAAAAGTAGGAGTAAAGTTGCCCTACTTTTCCAGAAGCACACTAAAGACGTGATAGTGTCGCGTAGGCTCTCATTATTCTATTGAGACTACTGGAGTTTGAGCAGCAAGATCGTCCACGGTGTGGGAGACTGAGGGGGGTCATTCCGACCCTGGCGGTCATGGACCGCCAGGGCCGGGGACGGAGGAAGCACCGCCAACAGGCTGGCGGTGCTTCAGGGGCAATTCTGACCGCGGCGGTAAAGCCGCGGTCAGAAAAGGGAAACCGGCGGTTTCCCGCCGGTTTTCCTCTGCCCCAGGGAATCCTCCACGGCGGCGCTGCAAGCAGCGCCGCCATGGGGATTCCGACCCCCTTCCCGCCATCCTGTTTCTGGCGGTTTTCACCGCCAGAAACAGGATGACAGGAACGGGTGTCGTGGGGCCCCTGGGGGCCCCTGCAGTGCCCAAGCCACTGGCATGGGCACTGCAGGGGCCCCCTAACGGGGCCCCATTAAGATTTTCAGTGTCTGCAAAGCAGACACTGAAAATCGCGACGGGTGCAACTGCACCCGTCGCACACCAGCAACTCTCCGGCTCCATTCGGAGCCGGCTTCATTGTTGCTGGGGCTTTCCTGCTGGGCGGGCGGGTGGCCTTTTCGCGGTCACCCTCCAGCCCACCGGGAAAGTCAAAATGACCGCCGCAGTCATTTGACCGCGGTGCGGTCTTTTGGCGGTCACTGCCTGGCGGGCGGCGCCCGCCGCCCGCCGGGGTAGGAATGACCCCCAGAGTCTGACCCACTGTGGGTGACACCTGTCGCTCTAAATCCGGGTTTTGCTCCGGCTAACTAGCAGTGCCTCATCTCTACTAGGGGTTAGTGATGATTGGGCAGCTGAGCACATGACATATTAAGCTTCTCAGGGAAGTCGTGGTCACT
Source organism: Pleurodeles waltl (assembly GCF_031143425.1). NCBI lineage: Eukaryota > Metazoa > Chordata > Amphibia > Caudata > Salamandridae > Pleurodeles > Pleurodeles waltl. The sequence goes on along the minus strand of NC_090448.1, from coordinate 566,404,249 downwards.
CATGTTGCATCCGGTTCTCTCATTCACAATTCAGTCTCATATTTAAATGACACACAGAAGCAGTATATGTTTCAATTATTGGTTTAATAAAACGACTGCATCTTAGATAGCAAAGCGTGAGCTGCAATAACCAGGACTACACATGACTGTATTAAAATGGTGACGAGAAGAGTGAACCATAAGAATAAAGCTATCATATTGTCACTATGATCGATGGATTATTTCCTATCTAAATCATAATCTGAGCACAGCATGTTAAGCTCTAAATCTGCCTTTCAGGTTCCCCCGGGTAGACATCAACCCTGAGACCTGAGCAAAGGCCTGTGGTCTGCGTTAGCATCTGTAGCGAAGCATTCAGCAATCACCATACAGTCGTGGTTCCCTGGCTGGAATCTCCCTCTTAACGTGTAATGTGACTAGGAAGTGTTTTAATAATAACACAGCTGATGTTCTGAGAAAATGTCCCTACGTAAGGATGTGTATTTTATATGAGTGATGGAGACTACGTTCACCGGCAATGTACCAAACTGTAGCTTTGAGTGAAGCACAGAGTGATCAAGAATGTCTTGTTTGAGAACACAGTACTAGGCTAAGTAAAAACAGTTAGATAAATGAAAATAAAACAAGACCGTAAAACTGGTTTTTGTAAGAATAATAATACGAAGCCGAATAAAATATATCTAGGTTAAGGTGCAAAGCGGCCTAGTGCGTTAAAATAAAGTGCATGGAGCTATAACTAAAATGGCTACACAACAATAGGAGATTCTGCAAAGACCACAACAGACTGCAAAGCACTGAAGACGGATTGCTGGACCTGAGGACCTGTAAAGTAAGGGGACCAAGTCCAAAAGTCAGGAAAGTGTCCTGGGGGGGGGGGGGGCAGGAGCCCACTGAACCCTGGATGAAGGTGCAAAAATGGCTGCCTCTGGGTGGAAGAAGCTGAAGATTCTGCAACAACGGAAGATGCCAGGAACTTCTCCTTTGCACAGAAGATATCCCACGGCGTGCTGGAGGATGCAGAGTTGTTTCCACACAGAAATACTGTAAACAAGCCTTGCTAGCTGCAAAGGTCGCGGTTGAAGAAAATGGGTGCTGCCCGGGCCCAGGCAGGACCAGGAGGTCGCCCCTTGGAGGAGGAGACAGAGGGGGTGCTCAGCAACACAGAGAGCCCCCGCTCAAGCATGCAGCACCCGCAGAAGTACTTGAACATGGGTTCAAGAAAACTGAGCACGGCGGTTGTTTCAACACTATGAAGGAGGGTCCCACATAGCCGGTGGTCAACTCAGCGAGTTGAGCAATATAGGACGGAGTGCTAAGGACCTGGGCTGTGCTGTGCATGAAGCATTCCTTGCAAAAGTGCAAAGAAGCCCTAGCAGTTGCAGTTCACCGAGTACACAGGATTTCTGTCTGGCGTGGGGAGGCAAGAACTTACCTCCACCAAATTTGGACAGATGGACCACTGGACTGTCGGGGTCACTTGGATCCAGCTCCTGTGCTCATCACAAAGAGAGGGGACCCAGAGGACCGGTGAAGCAGACGTTTGGTACCTGCGTGAGCAGGGGGAAGATTCCGTCGACCCATGAGAGATTTCTTCTTGTCTTCCAGTGCAGGGTGAAGGCAGACAGCCCTCAGACCATACACCACCAGGAAACAGTCGAGAAAGCTCTCGTTACGTCCACGTTATTTCACTCAGGCTGCAGTGGCAGTCCTGTGTAAGAATTGTCTGAGCTCCCTATGGGTGGCAAAAGAAATGCTGCAGCCCATAGGGATCTTCTGGAACCCCAATACCCTGTGTACCTAGGTACCATATACAAGGGAATTATAAGGGTGTTCAAGTGTGCCAATGAGAATTGGTAAAATTAGTCACTAGCCTGCAGTGACAATTTTAAAAGCAGAGAGAGCATAAACAGGGTCTGATTAGCAGATCCTCAGTGATACAGTAAGGCACCACCTAGGTACCATATACAAGGGAATTATAAGGGTGTTCAAGTGTGCCAATGAGAATTGGTAAACTTAGTCACTAGCCTGCAGTGACAATTTTAAAAGTAGAGAGAGCATAAACAGGTTCTGATTAGCAGATTTGATACAGTTAGGTACCACACAGGGAACACATATAGGCCACAAACGCACGAGCACTGGGGTCCTGGCTAGCAGGATCCCAGTGACACATATGAAACACACTGACAACATAGGGTTTTCACAATGAGCACTGGGCCCTGGCTAGCAGGATCCCAGTGAGACAGTAAAAACACCCTGACATATACTCACAAACATGCCAAAAGTGGGGGTAACAAGGCTAGAAAGAGCCTACCTTCCTACACAACCCCCCCAAACGAAGGACAATAAGGCTAACCTTGGCCAGTTGAGTCTTTATTGTCTAAGTGGTGATGAGTAGAGAGTAGCTCTGCAATAGATTGGTTACTCCCTTTATCTTCCACTATATGGTTACTTCCCTGTGGGGATGTAAACCACCCTGTTTGAAGTTTTTTAGCTGGCCAACGATGTGAAGTTATGTTCTCAGGGTTCCTATTAGTATGTTTACGTTTAGAGCAGTGGGAATTGTCCACTGGACCTATATCAAGTGATGAGAATACCAGGGACCTATATCAAGTGATGAGAATACCAGACATGGATGGTGTCTCAGTAAAGCCATAGCTGGGCAAAAACTTTATCCATATGGCTGTAAGAGAGAACAGGGATGCTGTTTCTCTTGAGTTAGAGCAGGGCAGGGATGCTGTCCTATGAGCTCCACAATAGGGCAGGGCTGGTGTCCTAAGTGTTGTGAGGCAGTGCAGGGTTGCTGCACTAAGGTTTCTCTGGGAGAGTTGGAGGGATGCTCCATGTTAACAAAAATGGTGTACTTTTTCTCACCAATATTAGTTATCCCACAGAAAGGTACTTCTACCTCAGGGAGTTCAGCTGTGCTAGCTGATGGTTCCCTTGGTACAGGTTCCACCCCAGGAGAGGTTTCTTCCACCACAGGAATGGTATCCTGAATGGCAGGGTCGGTAGGGAATACTTTGATGCCCTTTGTACCTGTTGTTGGAGACGGATCCCGAGTTTTCAGGACTTTTTCTCTCCTTTGTTTTTTCATTTCAGCTGAAATGAGAGGAAGCAATTCCTCAGGGATTCCCAGCATGGCTGCATTGGTATTAAACTCTACATCAGCCCAACCTGAGGCCTCTAGGTCATTACCTAAGAGGCAGTCTACAGGTAAGCTAGGTGATACTACCACCTGCTTACGGCCAGTAACTCCACCCCAACTAAACTGAATTATAGCTAAGGACAGGAACTTAGTGGAGTTATGCACATCAATAATCTTGTACTGTTGTCCAATGATGTGTTGTTCAGGAGACACTAGGTTTCAGTCACCAAAGTGATACTGGCACCTGTGTCCCTGTAGGCCTGAGCCGCAACACCATTTATTGAAACTGTCTGCCTGTACTTATCCATTGTAAGGGGACAAGCAGCCAGTGAGGCAAGGCCAATGCCACCAGGTGTGACAGAAACTGTCTTGCGACCGACTACCCCAGTTTCTATGATGGACCCATAAGTGAACCCAACTACACCCTTATTTTGACTGTTGCCAGCAGTCCCACCACTATTACCACTACTGCTAGGGGCAATAAAGTTTGATGTATAAGTTGAGGTAGGCTCAGGGGGTTTACCTGAGCAGGACTTATCCCCTAGCCTTTGTTTTTACACACATAGCACCAAGGCCTTTTAATGTGTGTGGGTTGTGAAGAAGAGGAAGAAGATGATTTATCCCCACCCCCTGAAGAGTGTTTAGGATTTGAAGAAGGATCTTTAGTTTTACCTTTATCCCCATGCTTATCCTGAGATTTCTCACCATCGTTCTTCTTGCCATCCTTGTCACCTCCTGTATGAACTTTTCTGTTCACTCTTGTCCTGACCCATTTGTCTGCCTTCTTTTCCAATTCTTGGGGAGAGGTCAGATCTGAGTCTACCAAGTACTGGTGCAACAAATCAGACACACAATTGTTAAGAATATGCACTCTCAGGATCAGATTATACAGGCTTTCATAGATAGTCACCTTACTGCCATGTAACCAACCCTCAAAGGCCTTCACTGAACAGTCAGCAAAATCTGTCCAGTCTTGAGAGGACTCTTTTCTGGTGTCTCTGAACTTAATCCTGTATTGTTCAGTGGTTAAGCCAAATCCATCCAAGAGTGCATCCTTCAAAACTTTGTAATTATTGGCATCCCTTTCTCTGACAGTAAGCATCCTATCCCTAACCTTTCCAGTGAAAGATAGCCACAAGATAGCAGCCCACTGCCTTTGAGGGACCAACTGTAGCATACAGGCCCTCTCAAGTGCAGCAAACCACTTTAAAGTCATCCCCCTCCTTGTAAGGGGGGACTATCTTATGCAGGTTTCTGGAATCTTGCTCTCTAACAGGATTACTATCTGAAACACTGCTACTGCCACCATGGGGACCTAACCCCATTCGCTGTCTTTCCCTCTCTATATCTACGGATTCCCTGTCTAAGGCCAACTGCTGCTGTTTAAGCTTCAGTCTGGTCTCTTCCAACCTCAGCTTTCTGAGTTCCCTTTCCATTAAGTTATCCTCAGGGTGGTAGGCTTGGGAATGTTTGGATACAGAGGAGATTTGGGAATTGGCAGAGAGAGTCCTGCCCCTAACTGTCTGGACCCTAGTAACCTGGCCTTTAGGAGTGAAAGATGCCCTACTAATGTGTGAACCTCTTAGACTACCAGTGTCACTAGGAGGCCTGCTAGAGGGCAGGTCTTTGTAAGAACCCTCCCCAGCATCTTTAGGGAACTCCTCTGAGTCTGACTGGGTACCTTCCCCTCCTACCTCTTTCTCCAGAGATGGGCCAGACTGGTTCTGGTCACTTTCTAAGAGCAGGTTGAAGAGAAACTCTTTTGTAGGATTCTTACCACTGCTTAAACCTCTTTCCAGGCACAGACCCCTCAAACTTTTGTAGTTTAAACTCTCATAAGTTGCTTGAACAATCTTGGGAGTGGGCGCTACTGAAGACATGATAGAAAAGGTTTAAGACAGAGAGAGAAAAAGTTTTCGAACTTTTGAAAGTACAGAGAAAAATGTTTTCTTTCAAACTTTTAGAAAACCTTTAAAAGTTTTCAGAACTTTTCAGAAACTTAGTAGAATGTTTTAGAGCAGAAAAGTAAACTGTTTTGGTTCAATGTACATACATTGAAATATTTGGTATATTTTTTTCTTATGAAAAGCACCAACTGACAAAGTGGTAAAGCAGTTACAAGTACTTATCCCACCGCTGCACCACCAATGTAGGAGGCTGGCCTGGCTTATAGTGGGTACCTTGTGGTAATCACACCTTGTGTCAGGTCCAGTTATCCCTTATTAGTAGAATAGAGGTGTTTCTAGCCGCTTAGGCTGTTAGAGGTAGCTATGGCAAAGCAGCTTAGGCTGAACTAGGAGACATGCAAAGCTCCTACTATACCACTTATATCATGTAGCACAATATCATAAGAAAACACAATACTCAGAGTTACTAAAGATAAAGGTACTTTATTTTAGTGACAATATTCTAAAAGTATCTCAGAGGATACCCTCACTTAGGAGGTAAGTAATATACACAAATTATATGTACACAAACCAAAATTAGGTAAGTAACAGTAAGAAAAGTAGTACAAACAATGTAGAATCACAATAGGATGCAATAGGTAGACATAGGCCTAGGGGCAACACAAACCATACACTCCTAAAGTGGAATGTGAATCACAAATTAACCCCAGACCTATGGGAGGTTGTAGAGGATCGCTGGGACTGTAAGAAAACAGTAAGGGTGTCCAAAATACCCCACCCCAAGACCCTGAAAAGTAGGAGTGAAGTTACCCTACTACCCCAGAAAGACAGTATAGTCGTGATAGGGGATTCTGCAAGACCCACAACTTACACCAAAGCACTGAAGATGGATTCCTGGACCTGAGGACCTGTAAAAGAAGGGGACCAAGTCCAAGAGTCACGCAAGTCACCAGGGGGGGCAGGAGCCCCCTAAACCCCGGATGAAGGTGCAAAAGGGCTGCCTCTGGGTGGAAGGAGCCAAAGATTCTGCAACAACGGAAGGTGCCAGGAACTTCTTCTTTGGTCAGAAGATGTCCCACGGTGTGCTGGAGGATGCAGTAGTGTTTCCACACAGAAATACCGCAAACAAGCCTTGCTAGCTGCAAGAGTCGCGGTTGAGGATTTTGGGTGCTGGTGGGGACCAGGAAGGACCAGAATGTCGCGCCTTGGAGGAGGAGACAGAGGGGGCGCTCAGCAACTCAGAGAGCCCCCACAGGAGCAGGCAGCACCCGCAGAAGTACCGGAACAGGCACTTAGAAACCTGAGGACAGCGGTCGACTAAGAGTCAGAAAGGAGGGTCTCACGACATCGGAGTCCAACTCAGCGAGTGTCAGAGTCACCAGATCCTCGGGGTCTGTGCACGTTCCCAACACTTCCACCACAAGACAGCTCCAATACTCTGATTAGAATTGTCACAGAGTCTAAGAGAGTCCAAGTGGGGAAAAGGGGATTAGGAAGGGAACAGCTGGGAAGGAGACCTGTAGGAAGCAAAAAGGTTAAAACACACAATATCAAAATTATATTATATTAATCAGTACTAGGCTATGACTCTAAGCATTGTCATTCTGAAAACATGGACAACCTAAGCATAGACTTAAATAACTAGGCTTCAAGATGACTGGATACCTGTGAGGGAATCAAGAAAGGTTAAATACAACTTTCAAATTCAAGTATTATCTTTTGCATGAGGATCATGAAATAATCTGAATGATTTCCAAACCATCATATGAATTGTGTTTGAGAAACTTATTATGTACATACAACATTACATCTAGAACTCTAGCATTTTTGTTTTCTCAAAATTGCCGGAACATGAATTGCGCACTTCGCAGATTTTCACAAAGGTTGTAAATACCATGGAATGACTGTGCACCATGAATAACATAAATTAGACTCGAGAAATAAATCACTCGTCTTGTCAACTCGAAAGCCACCAAGTAAATGCCATGAAGTGGTAGCACCTCTTGAACACCGTGATTTTAAACATAAGAAATGAATAGTGCGTGTTGCCGATTCGAGCACCCCCAAGTAAATGCCATGAAATGGTAACGCTCGCTGAATAGCATGAATTCAAAACAAGTAATGAATCGCGCGACTTGCTGATTCGAATGTCACCATATGAATGTCAGGAAATGGTAGCATACAATAAATAACATGAATTACACATAAGAAATGAATCGCGCGTCTTGCCGATTCGAATGCCACCATGTAACTGCCAAGAAATGGTAGCGCACAAGGAATATCAAGGGTTAAAGCACGAGGAACGAATTGCGCATCTTGCCGATTCGAATGCCACCATGCAACTGTCAAGAAATGGTAGCGCACAATGATTATCAAGGGTTAAAGCACGAGAAACGAATCGCACGTCTTGCCGATTCGAATGCCACCATGTAACTGCCAAGGAATAGTAGCGCACAATGAATATCAAGGGTTAAAGCACGAGGAACGAATTGCACGTCTTGCCGATTCGAATATGAACATGTAAATGCTAGAAAAACCCAGAGCACATTCACACACACAAGGTAAAATCTCTCAACATGAAAATTAGGCCCAAGAACTTGGATGCCTTCGAAAACTGGATCGGGGGCCCAGCCCGACCTCCGTCTTACCGCCCGATCAAGGAGCACCAATGTAAATGAAGGGCAAAGGCCTGGAAGATCAAAGTAGGCCACGGAACAGGAGCTCAGGAAGTTGCTGCTGCTCTGCACTGGGACCTCTGAATAGTGAGCACTTGGAGCTGGGCTGGCTCCCTTTTATAGATTCTTAGCCCAGCCCACCAACCACACCCAGGCATGCTGCAGGGAAAGCTTCTAGAAGGCCCTGGAAGGGGACTACACCATGACACAGTCTGAAAGCCTGCAGCAGTACATTACATGTGAACAGTATTTATATGCATGCTGAACATAAGTCTTCAGGATTAAACTCTGCAATGCAAAAGGTTAAACAACATCATATCAGCACAATGCATAAATTATGTTAGCTTGAAATTGTTAGGTTTTTGCATTCTAGTCGCCCGTAGAGCGCGCACTGCCATGATGTTGACAGCAAGTTCGGCAATGCAGGACAGAGTGCTGGGGACCCAGAATAGGCTGTGCACAAAGGAAGTCCTGGAAAAGTGGACAGAAGCGGGAGCAGCTGCAAATCATGCAGTACACAGGTTTGCTGTCTGGCGTGGGGAGGCAAGGACTTACCTCCACCAACTTTGGACAGAAGGGCCACTGGACTGTGGGAGACACTTGGACCCAGCTCCTGTGTTCCAGGGACCACGCTCATCAGGATGAGAGGGGACCCAGAGGACCAGTGATGCAGAAGTTTGGTGCCTGCTTTGGCAGGGAGACGATTCCGTCAACCCACAGGAGATTTCTTCTTGGCTTCAAGTGCAGGGTGAAGGCAGACAGCCCTCAGAGCATGCACCACCAGGAAACAGTCGAGAAAGCCGGCAGGATGAGGCGCTACAATGTTGCTGGTAGTCGTCTTGCTACTTTGTTGCGGTTTGCAGGTGTCCTGGAGCAGTCAGCAGTCAATCCTTGGCAAAAGTCGAAGAGGGAAGTGCAGAGGGACTCTAGTGACCTCTTGATTCGTTATCTGAGGAGTAGCCCAGAGGAGAGGCCCTAAATAGCCCAAAAAGGAGGTTTGGCTGCAAAGAAAGGAGGCTTGGCTACTCAGAGAGGTAAGCACCTATCAGGAGGGGTCTCTGACGTCACTTGCTGGCACTGGCAACTCGGAGCTGCCAATTGTGCCCCAACACCTCTGAATTCAAGATGGCAAAGGTCTGGGATGCACTAGAGGAGCTCTGGGCACCTCCTCTGGGAGGTGCTGGTCAGGGGAGTGGTCACTCCCTTTTCCTTTGTCCAGTTCGCGCCAGAGCACGGCAGGGGGATCCCTGAACCGGTGTAGACTGGCTTATGCAGAGATGGGCACCATCTGTGCCCATCAAAGCATTTGCAGAGGCTGGGGGAGGCTACTCCTCCCCAGACCTTCACACCTATTTCCAAAGGGAGAGGGTGTAACAGCCTCTCTCAGAGGAAATCCTTTGTTCTACCTTCCTGGGACCGGGCTGCCCAGGCCCCAGGGGGGCAGAAACCTGTCTGAGGGGTTGGCAGCAGCTGCAGTGGAGACCCCGGAAAGGCAGTTTGGCAGTACCCGGGTTCTGTGCTAGAGACCCGGGGATGCATGGAATATTCCCCCCAATACCAGAGTGGTATTGGGGTGACAATGCCATGATCCTAGACATGTTACATGTTACATGTTCGGAGTTACCATTGTGACGCTACATATAGGTAGTGACCTATATGTAGTGCACGCGTGTAATGCTGTCCCCACAATCACAAAGTCCGGGGAATTTGCCCTGAACAATGTGGGAGTGTAGGAGGCTGGCCTGGCTTCTAGTGGGTACCAAGGGGTACTTACACTCTGTAACAGGTCCAGTTATCCCTGATTAGTGTAGAAGAGGTGTTTCTAGCAGCTCAGGCTGATAGAAGGTAGCTATAGCAGAGCAGCTTAGGCTGAACTAGGAGACATGCAAAGCTCCTACTATACCACTGGTGTCATATGCACAATATCATAAGAAAACACAATACACAGATATACTAAAAATAAAGGTACTTTATTTTTATGACAATATGCCAAAAGTATCTCAGTGAGTACCCTCAGTATGAGGATGCCAAATATACACAAGATATATGTACACAATACCAAAAATATGCAGTAATAGCAAAAGGAAGTAATGCAAGTAATGTAAAGTCACAGTAGATTGCAATAGGAGCACATGGGTATAGGGGCAACACAAACCATATCCTCCAAAAGTGGAATGTGAACCACAGATGGACCCCAAACCTATGTGAGTTTGTAAAGGGTCGCTGGGACTGTAAGAAAACAGTGAGGGTTAGAAAAATAGCCCACTCCAAGACCCTGAAAAGTAGGTGTAAAGTGCACCTATAACCCCCAGAGAGCACAGAAGTCGTGATAGGGGGTTTCTGCAAGGAAGACCAACACCAGCATAACAACAACAGTGGATTTCCGAACCTGTGTACCTGTGAAACAAGGTGTTCAGTATTTAGGGAAAGTTGCGGAAGACATGGTAACGCGAAGGGTTAATTAGCTTGAGCAGTGTAGATGAGCGTGATGCCTGTTGAAACCCCCTCCCAGACATCGTGGAAAAGTTCATGATATTATTTTCACACTTGTTTGTGTAGAAGACTCCGTCTCAACCTTGAGAACGAGTACAGGGAGAAGATGGAATGTAAACAAAGGCTGGAGCAGAGCAGAGCAGACAGGTACTGATAACATTAGCTAGAAAATGCCAGAATGAGATAGAATCCAAGCTTCGAGTTATTTAAGCACTGAACTGTGTGTGAGGGATTAGGAAGCTCGCAGATGGAAATGTGGAAGCTGCCATGGCCCAGCGCTGCCTCCCTGTTTGCTCGTGGTGCTTGAGGGGGAGAGAGGTCCAAGCAGGCGGTAGAGGGCTCCCCAGCATGTCGTGGATTAAGTTAAGTTTCCACACAGGGATAAAACACCTTTGTTTCTCTGCTCTATTATTATGACTGATTATTTAGGCCTGCACTGTGTTTATAACCTGAAGTATTCAACTCGTTTTTTTATTCTGCTTTCTAAACCTATTAGTGTGAACTGCTGCAATAACTGAAACATGCATTTGGGTGTGCAGTAAATCAAAGCTTATCAGAAGTATTTAGTTTGTTTATATATTGTCTCCTGAACATCGTAGTGAGAGCCTGCTGCAGTAATTGAAACATGCATTTTGGTGTACAGTACATCAAAGCTTACCTGAAGTATTCCTGAATATTGTAGTGCAATGCATTTTAGTGTACGGTTAATCAAGACATATCTGTCAATTAATTCTTTGCCTATATCTTTATATATAAATAGATGCTTTTCATTGCTATTCTTATTCTACTATTATTAATGTGCTAAATGCTTACATTTTACCTGCAATTCTAGTAAAGCTAAATTGTATTTATAATTTGCGTGTGGTCCTTCATTGAGCGTCCTTATTGACTTATACCGCACAGGTGAACCAGCCACCTGGATAAGACACAAGGGGACCAAGTCCAAGAGTTACGACAATGTCGAGAGTGGGCAGATGCCCAGGAAATGCCAGCTGAGGCTGCAAAGAAGCTGCCACCGGATGGAAGAAGCTTTGGTTTCTGCAAGAACGAAGAGGATTAGGAACTTCCCCTTTGGAGGATGGATGTCCCATGTCGTGAAGTAGATTGCAGAGGTGTTCCCACGCAGAAAGACCGCAACAAGCCTTGCTAGCTGCAAGGGTCGCGGTTAGGGTTTTTGGATGCTGCTGTGGCCCAGGAGGGACCAGGATGTCGCCACTTGGATGAGGAGACAGAGGGGGCGCCCAGCAAGTCAGGGAGCCCTCACAGAAGCAGGAAGCACCCGCAGAAGTATCGGAAGAGGCACTTGGAAGAGGGGTGAACCAGAGTCCACCCGATGTCAGAAAAGGGAGTCCTACGACGCCGGAGGACAACTCGGAAGGTTGTGCACTGCAGGTTAAAGTGTCGGGGACCCAGGCTTGGCTGTGCACGAAGGAAATCCTGGAAGAGTGCGCAGGAGCCGGAGCAGCTGCAAATCACGTGGTACCCAGCAATGCAGTCTAGCGTGGGGAGGCAAGGGCTTACCTCCACCAACCTTGGACGGAAGAGTCACTGGACTGTGGGAGTCACTTGGACAGAGTTGCTGAGTTCCAGGGACCACGCTCCTCGTGCTGAGAGGGGACCCAGGGCACCGGTGATGCAGGCTTTTGTTGCCTACGGTTGCAGGGGGAAGATTCCGTCGACCCACAGGAGATTTCTTCAGAGCTCCTGGTGCAAGAAGGAGGCAGGCTACCCCCAGAGCATGCACCACCAGGAAACAGGCGAGAAAGCCGGCAGGATGAAGCAATACAAAGTTGCAGTAGTCGTCTTTGCTACTTTGTTGCGCTTTTGCAGGCGTCCTGAGCAGTCAGCGGTTGATCCTGTGGCAGAAGGTGAAGAGAGAGATGCAGAGGAACTCTGGTGAGCTCTTGCATTCGGTATCTGAAGAATTCCCCAAAGCAGAGACCATAAATAGCCAGAAAAGGAGGTTTGGCTACCTAGGAAGGAGGATAGGATAGTAAGAAAGGTAAGAGCCTATCAGAAGGAGTCTCTGACGTCACCTGATGGCACTGGCCACTCAGAGCAGTCCAGTGTGCTAGCAACACCTCTGTTTCCAAGATGGCAGACGTCTGGAGCACACTGGAGGCGCTCTGGGCACCTCCCCTGGGAGATGCAGATCAGGGGAGCGGTCACTCCCCTTTCCTTTGTCCAGTTTCGTGCCAGAGCAGGGCTGGGGGATCCCTAAACCGGTGTCGGCTGGCTTATGCAGAGATGGGCAGCATCTTTGCCCATCAAAGCATTTCCAGAGGCTGGGGGAGGCTACTCCTCCCCAGCCTTCACACCTATTTCCAAAGGGAGAGGGTGTCACACCCTCTCTCAGAGGAAATCTTTTGTTCTGCCTTCCTGGGCCAGGGCTGCCTGGACCCCAGGGGGGCAGAAACCTGTCTGAGGGGTTGGCAGCAGCAGCAGCTGCAGTGCAAACCCTGAAAAGGCAGTTTGGCAGTATCCCGGGGGATCATGAAATTGTCTCCCCAATGCCATAATGGCATTGGGGTGACAATTCCATGATGTTAGACATGTTACATGGCCATGTTCGGAGTTACCATTGTGACGCTATACGTAGGTAGTGACCTATGTATAGTGCACGCGTGTAATGGTGTCCCCGCACTCCCAAAGTCTGGGGAATTTGCCCTGAACGATGTGGGGGCACCTTGGCTAGTGCCAGGGTGCCCACACACTAAGTAACTTTGCACCCAACCTTCACCAGGTGAAGGTTAGACATATAGGTGACTTATAAGTTACTTAAGTGCAGTGGTAAATGGCTGTGAAATAACGTGGATGTTATTTCACTCAGGCTGCAGTGGCAGGCCTGTGTAAGAATTGTCAGAGCTCCCTATGGTTGGCAAAAGAAATGCTGCAGCCCATAGGGATCTACTGGAACCCCAGTACCCTGGGTACCTAGGTACCATATACAAGGGAATTATAAGGGTGTTCAATTGTGCCAATGAGAATTGGTAAAATTAGTCACTAGCCTGCAGTGACAATTTTAAAAGCAGAGAGAGCATAAACTCTGAGGTTCTGATTAGCAGATCCTCAGTGATACAGTTAGGCACCACACAGGGAACACATATAGGCCACAAACCTATGACCACTGGGGTCACTATCCTTACCTTTATCCAGTTTTGTGCCAGAGCACGGACTGTGGGTCTCTGAACCAGTGTAGGCTGGCTCATGCAAGGAGGGCACCATCTGCGCCCTTCAAAGCATTTCCAGAGGCGCTAGGAGGCAACCCCTCCCAAGCTTGTAACACCTATTTCCAAAGCGAGAGGGTGTAACACGCTCCTCCCAAAGGAAATGCATTGTTCTGCCTTCCTGGGATTGAGCTGCTCAGTGCACAGGAGGGCAGAAACCTGTCTGTGATTTGGCAGCAGCTGGGACTTGTAGGAGACTGGCCTGGTTTGTAGTGGGTACCTTGGGTACTTACACCTAATACAAGGTCCAGTTATCCTTTATTGGTAAAGTAGTAGTATTCTAGCAGCTTAGGCTGATAGAGGTAGCTGTAGTAGAGCAGCTTAGGCTGAACTAGGAAACATGCAAAGCTCATGCAATACCACTTATAGTTACACAGTACTTATACATAAGTAAAGACAATACTCAGTGTTACCAAAAATAAAGGTATTTATTTGGGTGACTGTAGGAGGCTGGCCTGGCTTATAGTGGGGACCTTGTGGTACTTTCACCTTGTGCCAGGTCCAGTTATCCCTTATTAGTAGATTAGAGGTGTTCTAGCAGCTTAGCCCGATAGAGGTAGCTATAGCAGAGCAGCTTAGGCTGGACTAGGAGACATGCAAAGCTCCTACTATCCAACTTATATCACTTACCACCATATCGTAAGAAAACACAATACTCAGAGTTACTAAAAATAAAGGTACTTGATTTTAATGACAATATGCCAAAAGTATCTCAGAGGATATACCCCCTTAGGAGGTTGCAGGAAGGTAGCCTCTTTCTAGCCTTGTTACCCCCACGTTTGGCCTGTTTGTGAGTATATGTCAGGGTGTTTTTGCTGTCTCACTGGGATCCTGCTAGCCAGGGTCCAGTGCTCATAGTGAAAACCTTATGTTGTCAGTGTGTTTGATATGTGTCACTGGGATCCTGCTAGCCAGGACCCCAGTGCTCATAGTTTGTGGCCTAAATGTGTTCCCTGTGTGGTGCCTAACTGTGTCACTGAGGCTCTGCTAAACAGAACCACAGTGCTCTTGCACTCTCTGTCTTTAAAATTGTCACTGCAGGCCAAATTCTGATTGGCACACTGGAACACCCTTATAATTCCCTAGTATATGGTACCTAGGTACCCAGGGTATTGTGGTTCCAGGAGATCCCTATGGGCTGCAGCATTTCTTTTCCCACCCATAGGGAGCTCAGACAATACTTACACAGGACTGCCACTGCAGCCTGAGTGAAATAACTTCCACGTTATTTCACAGCCATTTTACACGCACTTAAGTAGCTAATAAGTCACCTATATGTTTAACCCTCACTTGGTGAAGGTTAGGTGCAAAGTTACTAAGTGTGACGACACCCTGGTAATAGCCAAGGTGCCCCCACATTGTTCAGGGCAATTTCCCCGGACTTTCTGAGTACGTGGACACCATTACACACGTACACTACATGTAGGTCAAAACCTATATGAAGCTTCACAATGGTAACTCCGAATATGGCCATGTAACATGTCTAAGATCATGGAATTGTCCCCCTATGCCAAATATAGTATTGGGGTGCCAATCTCGTGCATCCCAGGGTTCCAGCATGGACCCCACGTACTGCCAAACTAGCTCTCTGGGGTTTTCACTGCAGCTACCGCTGCTGTCAACCCACAGACAGGCTTCTGCCCTCCTGGGGTCTGAGCAGCCCAGTCCCAGGAAGGCAGAACAAAGGATTTCCTCTGAGAGAGGGTGTTACACCCTTTCCCTTTGGAAATAGGTGTTAAGGGCTGGGGAGGAGTAGCCTCCCACAGCCTCTGGAAATGCTTTGAAGGGCACAGATAATGCCCTCCCTGCATAAGCCAGTCTACACTGGTTCAGGGATCCCCCAGCCCCTGCTCTGGCGCGGAACTGGACAAAGGAAAGGGGAGTGACCACTCCCCTGTCCATCACCACCCCGGGGGTGGTACCCAGAGCTCCTCCAGTGTGTCCCAGACCTCTGCCATCTTGAATGCACAGTTGTGGGGGCATAATGGAGGCCTCTGAGTGGCCAGCAAGTGACGTCAGAGACCCCTCCTGATAGGTGCTTACCTGGTTAGGTGGCCAATCCTCCTCTGAGGGCTATTTATGGTCTCTCCTGTGGGTTTCTCTTCAGATAACAAATGCAAGAGCTCACCAGAATTCCTCTGCATCTCCCTCTTTCGCTTCTGCCAAGGATCGACCGCTGACTGCTCCAGGACGCCTCCAAAACTGCAACACAGTAGCAAGACGACTGTCGGAAAGTTCCATCTTGCCTGGCATGTTACCCCCATTTTTACTGTATGTATGTTTGTTTTTGCCTATGTGTCACTGGGATCCTGCTAGCCAGGACCCCAGTGCTCATAAAGTATGCCCTGTATGTGTTCCCTGTGTGGTGCCTAACTGTATCACTGAGGCTCTGCTAACCAGAACCTCAGTGTTTATGTTCTCTCTGCTTTTAAAATTGTCACTGCAGGCTAGTGACTAATTTTACCAAATCTGATTGGCACACTGGAACACCCTTATAATTCCCTAGTATATGGTACCTAGGTACCCAGGGTATTGGGGTTCCAGGAGATCCCTATGGGCTGCACCATTTCTTTTGCCACCCATAGGGAGCTCAGACAAATCTTACACAGGACTGCCACTGCAGCCTGAGTGAAATAACGTCCACGTTACTTCACAGCCATTTTACACTGCACTTAAGTAATTTATAAGTCACCTATATGTCTAATCCTAACTTAGTGAAGGTTAGGTGCAAAGTTACTCAATGTGTGGGCACCCTGGCACTAGCCAAGGTGCCCCCACATTGATCAGGGCAAATTCCCTGGACTTTGTGAGTGCGGGGACACCATTACACGTGTGCACTACATATAGGTCAATACCTATATGTAGCGTCACAATGGTAACTTCGAACATGGCCATGTAACGTGTCTAGGATCATGGAATTGTCCCCCCAATACCATTCTGGTATTGGGGGGACAATTCCATGCATCCCCGGGTCTCCAGCATAGATCCCGGGTACTGCCAAACTAGCTTTCCGGAGTCTCCTCTGCAGCTACCACTGCTGCCAACCCCTCAGACAGGTTTCTGCCCCCCTGGGGCCTGGTTCCAAGAAGGCAGAACAAAGGATTTCCTCTGAGAGAGGGTGTTACACCCTCTCCCTTTGGAAATAGGTGTGAAGGGCCTGGGAGGAGAAGCCTCTCCTGGCATCTGGAAATGCTTTGAAGGGCACAGATGGTGCCCTCCTTGCATAAGCCAGTCTACACCGGTTCAGGGATCCCCCCAGCCCTGCTCTGGCACGAAACTGGACAAAGGAAAGGGGAGTGACCACTCCCCTGACCAGCACCTCCCAGGGGAGGTGCCCAGAGCTCCTCCAGTATGTCCCAGACCTCTGTCATCTTGGATACAGAGGTGTGAGGGCACAATGGACAGCTCTGAGTGGCCAGTGCCAGAAGGTGACATCAGAGACCCCTCCTGTTAGGTGCTTACCTTTCTCTGTAGCCAATCCTCTTCTGAGGGCTATTGAGGGTCTCTCTTGTGGGTGTCTCACCAGATAACGAATGCAAGAGCTCACCAGAGTTCCTCTGCACTTCCCTCCTCGATTTCTGCCAAGGATTGACCGCTGACTGCTCCGGGACGCCTGCATAACTGCAACAAAGTAGCAAGAAGACTACCAGCAACATTGTAGCGCCTAATCCTGCCAGCTTTCTCGACTGTTTCCTGGTGGTGCAGGCACTGAGGGCTGTCTGCCTTCACCCTGCACTGGATGCCAAGAAGAAATCTCCCGTGGGTCGACGGAATCTTCCCCCTGCTAATGCAGGCACCAAATTTCTGCATCACCAGTCCTCTGGGTCCCGTCTCATCTTGAAGAGCGTGCTCCCTGGAACACAGGAGCTGGATTCAAGTGACCCCAATAGTCCAGTGGTCCTTCTGTCCAAATTTGGTGGAGGTAAGTCCTTGCCTCCCCACGCCAGACAGTAATCCTGTGTACTGTGTGATCTGCAGCTGCTAGGGCTTCTGTGCACTTTTGCAAGGAATCCTTTGTGCACAGCAAAGCCCAGGTCCCCAGCACTCCGTCCTGCATTGCTCAAGTCGCTTAGTTGACCACCGGCTTCGTGGGACCCTCCTTTGTAGTGTTGAGATGACCGCCATTCTCAGATTTCTTACACAACTGTTCAAGTGCTTCTGCGGGTGCTGCCTGCTTCTACGTGGGCTCTCTGTGCTGCTGTGCGCCCCTCTGTCTCCTCCTCAAAGGGGCGACCTCCTGGTCCTTCCTGTGCCCAGGCAGCACCCATTTTCTTCAACCACGACCATTGCAGCTAGCAAGGTTTGTTTGTGGTCTTTCTACATGGAAAGAACTCTGCATCCTCCAGCACGCCGGGGACATCTTCTGCGCAAAGGAGAGGTTCCTGGCATCTTCTGTTGTTGCAGAATCTTCAGCTTCTTCCACCTGTAGGCAGCCCTATTGTACCTTCATCCGTGGTTTAGTGGGCTCCTGCCCCCCGGTCACTTTTGTGACTCTGGACTTGGTCCTCTTCCTTTACATGTCCTCAGGTCCAGGAATCTGTCTTCAGTGCTTTGCAGTCAGTTGTTGTCTTTGAAGAATTGCCTATCACAACTTTAGAGTGTTTCTGGGGAAGTAGGGTAACTTTACTCCTACTTTACAGGGTCTTGGGGTGGGGTATCTTGGACACCCTTATTGTTTTCTTACACTCCCAGCGACCCTCTACACACTACACTAGGCCTGGGGACCATTTGTGGTTCTCATTCTACTTTTAGAGTATATGGTTTGTGTTGCCCATACGCCTATTGCATCCTATTGTATTCTACAGTGTTTGTACTACTTTTCTAACTGTTTACTTACCTGATTTTGGTTTGTGTGTATATTTTGTGTATCTTACTTACCCCCTAAGGGAGTATATTCTGTGAGATATTTCTGATACATTGTCACTAAAATAAAGTACCTTTATTTTTAGTAACACTGAGTATTGTGATTCTTATGATATAGTGCTATATGATATAAGTGGTATAGTAGGAGCTTTGCATGTCTCCTAGTTCAGCCTAAGCTGCTCTGCTATAGCTATCTCTATGAGCCTAAGCTGCTAGAACACTACTAATCTACTAAAAAGGGATAACTGGACCTGGCACAAGGTGTAAGTACCATCAGGTACCTACTATAAGCCAGGCCAGCTTCCTACAGGGCTCCACCATGGACCCCCAGTACCGCCAAACCAGCTCTCTGACGTTTCCACTGCAGCCCCAGCTGCTGCCACCTCACAGACAGGTTTCGTCCCTCCGGGGGACTGAGCAGCTCAATCCCAGTATGGCAGAACAATGCATTTCCTTTTGGAGGAGGGTGTTACACCCTCTCCCTTTGGAAATAGGTGTTACAGGCTTGGGAGGGGTAGCCTCCCAGGGCCTCTGGAAATGCTTTGAAGGGAACAGATGGTGCCCTCCTTGCATAAGCCAGTCTGCACCGATTCAGGAACCCCCAGTCCCTCCTCTGGCATGCAACTTGACAAAGGAAAGGGGAGTGACCAATCCCCTGTATATCACCAACCAAGGGTGGTGCCCAGAGCTCCTCCAAAGTGTCCCTGACATTAGCCATCTTGGATTCCAAGGTGTGGGGACCCTCTGGAGACCTCTGAGTGGCCAGTGCCAGCAGGTGACATCAGAGACCCCGCCTGATAGGTGCACACCTGGGTAGGTAGCCAATCCCCCTCTCAGGGCTATTTAGGGTCTCTCCTCTGGGTGTTTCCTCCGATTCAGTTTGCAAGATTCCTCCAGGACTCCTCTGCATCCTCTGCTTCAGCTTCTGACCGTCAGATCAACCGCAGACTGCTCCAGGATCTGCTGTAACTGCAACAAAGTATCCAGGACGACTCCTGTGACCTGCAACTTCAGCTCCAGACAGCTTTTGCAACAGTTTCCATGGTGTGCACGCTCTGAGGACTTCCTGTCTTCACCCTGCACCAGAAGAACTGAAGGAATCTCCTGTGGAGTGACGGAGTCACTTCTCTGCTTCCGCAGGCACCCCTCTGCGACGACGACCGGTACTCTGGGACTCCTTTCCTGACGAAGAGTGTGCTTCCTGGAACACAGGTCCAACTGTCCAAATTTGATGGAGGTAAGAGCTTGCCTCCCCGTGCTGCCACAGTACCCCTGTGCACTGTGTCTTCTACAGCTCCTTGGGCTTCTGTGCACCTCTTCCAAGAATCCTTCATGCATAGCGTAGCCCAGGTCCCCAGCACTCCATCTTGCGATGCATAGCTCCCTGAGTTGTTCTCTGGTGGCGTGGGACCTTCCTGTGTAGTGCTGCGACAACTGCACTTTACATCCGCTTTGTCCCTGTGTTCTGGGTCTCCTGTGGGTGCTGCCTCTGAAGTGCTGAGAGTCTCCTCAGTCTCCTCAGTCTGAGTTGAGACCCCCAGGTCCCTTTTGGGTCCCGACAGTTCCTTTTTTACTCAAACCGCTTACTTGCTTGAACCAAGGCTTGTTGGCAGAATCCAGCAATGCAAACAGCCTGCATCCAACAACTCGACGTGGGACATCACCTGCACCAAGCAGGAACCTGCAGCTATCTTCTTTGGTGCTCTTCTGTACTTTTCTTCTGACCGGAAAATCCACTTTTGCACTTTCTTCTAGGTTGGCAGGGGCTCCTGTCCTTCCTGAACTCTTCTACGACTTCTGGACTTGGTCTCCAGTCTCCACAGGTCTTTATGTCCAGGATACCATTGTTTGTTGCTTGTAGTCTTCCTTGGTTCTTGAAAAATCTCTTATTGTGACTTGTAGTGTGTCCTGAGGAAACTTGTTGTACTTTGCTTCTGCTTTCCTGGGCTCTAGGGTGGGGCACTTTACTTACCTCTAGTGTTTTCCTACACTCCCAGCACCCCTCTACATACTACACTTGCCTAGGTGGGGGACATTCGTTATTCGCATTCCACTATTTAGTATATGGTTTGTGTTGCCCTTAGGCTCATTGCAATCTGTTGTATTTTTTACTGTTTGCACTATTCTAAGACTGTTTACTTACCTGATTTTGGTTACTACTGTATATATTGTGTATAATACTTACCTCCAGAAGTAGTATTGCCTCTAGGATATTTTTGGCCTTGTGTCACTAAAATGAAGGGCCATATGTACGAACACTTTTTCTCATAGACACAGAATGGGTAAAAACCTTTGCCCAAAGTACCTAAAGTTTTGGTAACATTGAGTATTGTCTTTTATTGTGTATAAGTACGGTGTATCTATAGTGGTATTACAGGAGCTTTCCATGTCTCCTAGTTCAGCCTAAGCTGCTCTGCTACAGCTACCTCTAGACAGCCTACATGTCACTAATAAGGGATAACTGGACCTGGTATAAGGTGTAAGTACCTTAGATACCCACTACAAACCAGGCCAGCCTTCTACATCCATGACAGAGACGGACACAGCCATTGGCTTTTGTGAGTAGCTGTCACACATGTTAGCCTATGGCAGGGTCAGTCGTGGAATGTTACACAAACTAATCGGTCAACTTCTATCGACACCCATCAGCTAGCCAATCTCCTGATGCCAAGGTCAGGCATATGTCATTTTAGGGTGTGAAGCTGTTTACTTACAATTTGTTAGTGTAAGATATGACACATTTAAAGTGACTGCATTTGACATTGATAGTGCAGTGCGGGATGTAATACCTCCATCAATGGTATTTTGTAAAAAGTTGTAAAAAAAATGATGTGCAAATAATACATTTGAAACTTATTATTTGCACATAATATTTAAAAAAAAACTAAATAGGGGAAACAATTGATTTTTAAAGCCAAAAATTACATTTGAATATATTGTATGTACATATATGACACAATGAGATTCATAATGTTACCAAGATATCAGATGTGTGTTGATTATCAATGTATGGTGTGCCCAGTTAAGCTGATATTTTCTTGTCCATACATGCAGATATTTGAACGCAGGCTTGGGTAGGAGACAACAGCCTCAGGTCTTCAGCCCATTTCCAGACCTTGCCACCATGGAGGAAAGGGATGTTATAAAAGATTTTTGTATATGTAGGCAAACTACCCTGGTTTTGTGTGACAAGCTGGAGCCTGATCTCTTGACCCACAGTATGAATTCAATAGCAAAAACACCAATAGTGAAAGTCATGGCAGTACTTTGTGTCCATTGGCTCTTTTCAATACACTGTGGCAATATTTGGGGGCATGTCCCAACCAACATTCAGTGGTGTGCTACAAGAAGTCCTTTCTTCAATGCTGAGACACATTAACAGCTACATTCAGTTTCCACAACAACATGATTTGGCCACTGTGATGGGAGAGTTTTATTCATTTGGTGGCCTACCACATGTGGTTCGAGCAACTGAAGGCAAGCATATTGCTTTGGTGGCACCACACACAAGGGAACAGCTCTATCGCAATCTGAAGATCTTCATTTCTTCAATTTGTAAGTTGTCTGCTTAGCAGATTTTTGCATCTTGTGTGTGTCTGCCCACTTTCCTGGGTCAACACATGCTTCATTTGTACATCGAAACAGCACCATAGCCCTCCAAATGTCACATCTTGGACCTGAGATGCCTGGCTTGTTGGTAAATACAATTGACTTGAGGATAATTTGCTTGAATCCTAGTTTAGGAGAGTACAATGGATTGATATGATATTAATCTATTTATATGCTGCTTCCATGTAGGAGACTCAGATGCAAAACTGCACTCAGACAGTTTAGCACCGGCTTGCACCATTCCTGAGCGCCAGCTGGGTGCAATATTTATGGAACAGTGCAAGCCGGTGCAAAGGGTGGGCTAGTGTAAAAAAAATTATGTTAGATGGGTGGGGGTGGCCGCATGGGAGAAGGGGGTTTTGCACCTAAAAATGACATCAGGCTGGTTAGAGGAAAAAAAATTGCCTCTAACCAGCCTAGTGTCATTTTCTGACACAAAACCATCCATACGACATGACGCCGGTCTTAGAAAAGACAGGAGTCATGCCCACCACTCCAGTGGCAAGCACAGGGGACCAGTGTCCCCTGGGCATGGCCATTGCACCCTGTGCCATGCAGGGGGCACTAAGTTGGGCCCCTGATGGCACATTAATAAAAAAGAAAAAGTACCTATACTTACCCTACTTACCTGCCATAGGGTCCTCCATCCTCCGGTGTCTCTCTGGTGTGGGTAGGAGTGTTCCTGGGGCTTGAGGAGGGCACCTGTGGACCCATTCCATGGTGTTTAACCATGGAAATGGGTCCACAGGTCCCCTTATGCCTGGTCTCTCCCAGGCGTTAAATAATGGTGCAAAGCAAGCTTTTCACCATTATTTAGGCCCACCCGTGCATCATTTTAGCATGGGGATAAATATGGGGCTATGGGGTTAGCACCATTTTTTAAATGGGAACGCCTACCTTGCATCTCATTGAGTCAGTATTTCAAATAAATGATACAAATTCTGCGCAAATGTATAAATATGCCCCTCAGAGTATACTAACTGACCATTGTTCTTGGCACCGCTGAGGAATCCAACAACTCCAGAGGAAGTCTTCCTCAATGAGGCCCATGGAAGAACACAGAGGCCAGTGGAGCAGGCTTTTGAGATCCTCAAAGCCAAATTTAGGTGCCTGGACAAGACCGGTGGAGCCTTCCCCTACTCACCTGAAAAGGTGTGTCAAATCACGGTTGCCTGCTTCAATCTCCACAACATTGCCCTGCAGAAAAACATCCCAATCATCGTAGAGGAAGGAGACCATTGAAAGCCTCCGAGTGAGGATGTTGAAATTTCCAGTGAAGATTACAGTGGTATAGAAAATGGAACTGACCTACGTCAAGATGTCTTTGACCACTTCTTCACCTGAGTGTAACGTTACATATTGTAATCTCTAATGTCAAGACAATTTGTGACATAGGAACATATCAGTCTGCAATGGTAATTTGGTAGGAATTGTCAGTTCAGGAAAGTCCAAGGCAACGATGTTAGTGAATCAGAGTTTTCCTACATTGACTACTGTGATCATTGACACAACTTAACTTTGCTTGTGCTAAGTATATGTGGAATCATTAATCAACCCTTGTTATTCTGTTTATGAGTCACTCACCATGTCATCTCTATTTGGACATTCCACAGTTGTGATATTTGCAGTGATATTTTCCCGTTTGTGAGTACAAAGTGAACATGGATTTATCCTAGGACAGACACCCACTTGGGATAGACAGATCCTGTATAGAGACAACCTGAACTGTAATTCAATAGAAGTTGACGATATTGGATCAGATCTCTCTTCTGTGTGATGTTGCCATCAAGGAAATGGTGCTTCCCATGCCACTGGATTCAAGCTAGCCTGGCTGATGAGGGATGAAACCCCGAAACCGGTCCCAGGATGCTTGTTTCCAGTCCAGGGAAGACCTGGCCTGGCAGTTCGGGCTGGATTATTCCCATGGGGAACAGGGTCAAGACTGATTTGCATATGGCTGTGTCTAAACTGGAATGGCATGGGCGGCAAAACAACTGTGGATTTAGGCCCAGATCTCTGTACTGGGGGTGAATGTTTGACATTGTTCAGCGTTCCGTCCATCACTTGTTCTTTTTGCCATCAAGGAAACATCACACAGTTTGTGTCACTTAACTTGCTAAAATCACTTATGTATGTCAAGCCATAGCATACTGTTCTTCCTTCACATTGGTTAAATCTTCACGTTGTTTTCAGTGGAGGGAGCTGTTGATGTGTCACGTCATAGTTGATAGAACTTTTTGAAGACCACTGAATAGTGGTTGTGGCATTGCACTAGATACTGCCACAGTGCTGTCTAATGGTCATGTGGCCTCAAATTGTTATAATGCCATGATGTAGACTATTGGTGTAGGCTTCCTATTGTGAGGGTAGAACGTATGACTCCAGCTGAGGCCATGCACCAATGATGGTTAGCCTATTTAAGTTGATCCCATGCAATATTCCCTTTCTTCCATGGTGTCAAGGTTGTGGTGTGTTCACCTCTAAATACCACAGGCTATTTGGGTTATGCATGGTTTGTGAAATTCAGTTCTGATTTCATCAAGGACTTGTTACCTGGGTATATATGTTGCTGTTACATTATACATTTGTTTTGATTTGCTTGAATGAAATAGGTAACACACTACCTCTCTGTCATTTCTAATTTTCCCTTGGGAATAAATGTTGAAAAGATTGATCAACATGATGGTGGAAGGCAGGCATGCAAAATGAAATACCACAATGCATTCAACAAGAGTCCTGTAGTTTGTGTTCATATCATTTATTTGCATGACACAAAAAACAGAAAGGTGAATAAAAAAATGAGAAAATGAACACAATTAGTCTATCATTGTAGGTGAAAGTATAATAGTAGAGCCAAAAAGAATTTGGAGTCCAATGTACAAAATACAACTGTCCTCAGAAAAGGTAAATGTGTCCCTGAAATAGTCTACGGAGTTTATGGTAGACACTGGAAGAAATTAGGATCTGTGACTCTTGAAGGTGGTGGTGGAGGTCGTTGCCGGTCCGAGTGGGAAAGCGGGGGCACATGTGCAGGGACTGGAGTGGGAGGAGCAGGTCCTCATAGGGCAGGGCCTCCCTGTCTGTGGCTGACAGTGGTGTACTTGGGGCAGATGTAAATGGATCACAGGTAGGGGCAGATGAATGGGAAAAGCCCTGCTCATGTTTTCGTTGTGTTTGCATATTTCCAACTTGAGCGCCCTCTGCACCTCCTTGAACTCGCAGGGCTCAGTTACAGCCTGGCCCATCACGTCTTAGGACTGTTTTACTGCGTCCAAGATTCGGTCAAAGAGGGACTTGCTGACAAAAACCGCGGTGGCATCACGTGGCTGGCACACAGACCCCCTCCCATGACCCCCATTCACACTAACCTGTACCCTCGAAGCAGTGTGCCCCATCTATCTAGGCCCTGACATAACTGAATATGGTATTGGTGTTGACTCTACATCAGGCAGCTCTGGGGCACAGGATTGGTGTATAGCTCCTCTGTACACAGGAAGTGGAGATGTCCTAATGCAGTGATGGTGTTTCAGTTGAGGCAAGAGGTGTAGGTGTGGCAGAGTGCGACTCACTGGAGCTGTCTGGCCAGACAGACAAGATTGACCAGCCGGCTCCCGATCATCTGGACTTGCAGGAATGGCACCCTCACTGAAGGCTTGCTTCTGGTCTGGAGTGGAGGTGTGTTGGTTGGTAGATGGTGGTCCACTGGTCAGGGGGGTGGGTTGGCCCTGAGAGGAATGCAGAGAATATGTAATTAATATCTAGTTTGTGCATCATATGTGTCTTTGGTTACAAATGGGGCAACCTAAAAAAATAACATCGGACTGATAGAATGATTAGGCCTTTGTGTGATATTCTTTGTTTTACACATTTAGGCTGACTTACACAGATGCTAATTTCAGTGATGATGTTGTAGAGATATCCTGGAATCAAAAATGTGATTTCTGAAGTGTACGTTACATGTACCAGAGATTTAAACCAACACATTGGTGAGTATATTAGAGTACTCAACCATTCCAAGGCCTAGCAGGCTAAAATACATTAGACAAACTGGGGTTTAACTTAATATCACAACTGGCTTTGGTCTTCATATGGACAGTGGTAAGTAAATTGTGTGTGGATACAACTTCTATTCAGCATGTCACATCACATGATAGTAAATCTGGGATTCAACAGACAATGAAATATGTAAGCATTTACAACAATTTTTACACATTCAGGATAATTTACACAGATGCTAATTTCAGTGATGATGTTGTAGAGCTATCCTGGAATAAAAAAAGTGATTTCTAAAGTGTGCGTTACATGTACCAGACGTTCAAGCCAACACATTGGTGAGTATATTAGAGTACTCAACCATTGCAAGGGCTATCAGCCTAAAAAACATTAGACAAACTGGGATTTACCTTAATATCACAACTGACTTTGGGCTTCATATGGACAGTGGTAAGTAAATTGTGTGTGGATACAACTTCTATTCAGCATATCACATGATAGTAAATCTGGGATTCAACAGACTATTAAATATGTAAGCATTTACAACAATTTGTACACATTCAGGCTGATTTACACAAATGCTAATTTCAGTGATGATGTTGTAGAGATATCCCGGAATCAAAAATGTGACTTCTGAAGTGTATGTTACATGTACCAGACATTCAAACCAACACATTGGTGAGTATATTAGAGTACTCAACCATTCCAAGGCTTAGCAGGCTAAAAAACATTAGACAAACTGGGGTTTAACTTAATATCACAACTGGCTTTGGTCTTCATATGGACTGTGGTAAGTAAATTGTGTGTGAATACAACTTCTATTCAGCATGTCACATCACGTGATAGTAAATCTGGGATTCAACAGACTATAAAATATGTAAGCATTTACAAAAATCTTTACACATTCAGGCTGATTTACACAGATGCTAATTTCAGTTATGATGTTGTAGAGATATCCTGGAATCAAAAATGTGATTTCTGAAGTGTACGTTACATGTACCAGACATTCAAACCAACACATTGGTGAGTATATTAGAGTACTCAACCATTCCAAGGCCTAGCAGGCTAAAAAACATTAGACAACCTGGGGTTTAACTTAATATTACAACGGGCTTTGGTCATCATATGGCAAGTGGTAAGTAAATTGTGTGTGGATACAAATTCTATTCAGCATGTCAAATCACATGAAAGGAAATCTGGGATTCAACAGACTATGAAATATGTAAGCATTGACCACAATTTTTTTGTAGATATGAGAAGGCATGTGGTACACGACAACTGCCGTTTTCAACCATAATGTTAGTAATTGGTATGACACAAGATACTTTGATTAATGAAGTTTAGATATATCTGTTTTGCTAAGATCGTTGAACCATTCTCAACGTCTAATTTAGGGGCTAGATCTTCTCCTCCCAGGAAAAGAGTTGTAATGGGGGCTGGGAGAACCCCATCCGTCCTCTGGGTCTCCAGGTGACGCTTGGAGGCCAGGAAACTCACTGTCCCCTGCAGATCATTACACCTCTTTCTCATATCTGCCTGTGTGTGCAGGTTGCTTGCCGCACCATTCACTCTGCTGAAAATTGTGGACCACATTTGCCTCTTCTGCGATATGGCAGTATTTTGTACTTGTGCTCCAAACAATTATGGCTCTACTCTAATGATTTCATCCACCATGACAGACAACTATCCCTCTGTGACATGGGGATTTCTCCTCCCGGACATTGAGAATGTCTGCAAAAAAACTATAGTGCCAAATAAAATCAAGGATAATGTGAGAAA